>NW_012267248.1:15811846-15837170 GCF_000151885.1 Dipodomys ordii | reverse complement strand
TGGCGCTGTGGCTCAAGTGGTAGAGCGCTAGCCTTGAGCTGAAGAGCTGAGGGACAGCGCCCAGGCCCAGAGTTCAGGCCCCACAACTGGACCCCCCAAAAAAATTTATTGTAAAGGTGATGTACAGAGGGGTTATAATTACATGAGTTGGGTAATGAGTATATTTCCTTTTGAGCACTGTCGCCCTCTCCTAATTCTCATCTCTTCATTCACAGATGGAAGCAGAGGTTGTTCCTAAATCTTGGCTATTGTGGCTAGTGCTTCAATGAATGTGGAACATAGATATAACTCTATGAGGGTATAATCTGAAGGTTTCTTGAGTTTGTATGTAGAAATATTAAAGAACAGGTTAGTACACTTAGTACACTTCCCTTCCATTTCTCTTGTTTTGACTTCCATACTATTGACAACTATTCCTGGAGAAATAACATTAAGAAGTTATATGCAGCAGAAGAAATGGGAAGGATTTCAAAAAAGAGGGGGTCAAATGTTAAAAAAAATTGTCCTTAGATGAAAATGTTACAAATGTTCAAGATGCTTCAATCTACCAGCTGTGAAGAATAAAGTGTTTCCTGGTTAAAGCACAAAGGATCTTATGGGTTGCTGGTGCCTCATGCCTGTAATCCCAGCTATTCATGGGGCAGAGTATGGAGGATCAAAGTTCAAAGCCGGACCAGGCAGAAAAGTCTGAGACTTCATCTCTAAAATAACAGTAAAAGCTGAGCTAGAAGCATGACCCAAGTAGTAGAGGCCCTGAGTTCAAGCCCCGATACTAGCACAAAAGAAGAAAGAGGAGAGGGGAGAAGAAGAAACTTGTGATTATCATATATTGATAGGGAAAAATGTATTTTAGTCACATATACAAACTCATGCAAAAAAGAAGGTAGGATTCTACTTGCTTTCATCTTTGATAGAAGTAAACATTTGATGATAGTTTGCTGTATTTTTCTTGAAGCATTCGAAATATGTGCTGATTTATACTGAGATCTTTTGGAGCCTGACTAGAGACCTGGGTGGGCTCACCCTCCCCGAGAACACCATTATGTTTCTTTCCTGTTAATTTCCTCTGATTCTTTAGCAGAAGGATTATATTTTGAGGGTGGGCGGGGAGTATGAAGACCACATCAAGCTGAACTGAAAGCTCAATAAAACTTAACACTTGGGTTCCGGATGACCGGCCAGTTCACTCGCTGCTGAGTAAGCAGATTAGCCCTGTGAGGATTCAGAGTAAATCTTTAGCCCTACCCTTAAGATAGTATTAAATAATATCCAGGGAGTGAGGCAAAGCAAAATACACAATGATAGACAATGTGTGCTGTAATCAGCAGGCATGTACTGGTCAAGGAATTAGATTACTCAAGGTGGTGACTCATTCAGTAACTATGCAGCGTTTGCGGTTGAAGAGAAACCTTTGCCAGAGAATGACTAAAATCTATTGGCAGCATCTTTAAAGGAATCGTGACTGGGCCTAAACCAGTGAATACGCAAGTGTGCTTTCGTCCTGCCCCCCCCTCCATCTTTTACTAATTCAAGACTGAGAGTAAGAAAACACCATCCCCGTTGACGTCTACTATTACAGCATGTGTCGGGGCATTCCCAGCAACCACTCAATGGGGCCGAATCCAGACACAGTTCTGCCTTTGGGCATATGGTTATAAAACCTTGGGGGTGGGGTTTGGAGGGGGGAGTTGTATGTGCATTTGTCATAACCAGGGCAAACAAATCAGACGTCTACAAATTGTTGCAGACATTTGTTCTTAATAATTTAAAGTCTAGAAGAAAATTTCCAAGTTTGGCTATTGTTTCATTTGCTTAGAGCTAGCAGAACAACTAACCATCAACCAAGTGACCTAAAGCATAGTTTCTTGTCTCCTAGTCCTTCGGATATGGAGTCTGAGACCAGGGTATTATAGGGTGAGTTCCTTCTGAAGGCTCTGGAGGAGAACCTCCTGTTTTCTACTCTGTAGCATTAGTGGTCTGCTGCCTGTCTTTGTGTCCCTGGGCTTGCCCAGATATGAATCAGCCTGTATCTTCACATGGCATGCCCCTGTATGTATGTTTCTACTTTTCTTCTTTTAAAAAGGACCGCTGGGCATATTGTATGGGGGAGGGCACCCTCCTGCAGTATAATCTCATCGTAACTAATTACCTATTTCCAGATACAGTTGCCTTCTTATTATTGGGGAATTAGGGCTTCAAGATGTAAATTTAGGGAAGGAGAAGAGAATTTAACTCCTTATAGTTGCCTATAAATCAGCCAGAGATAATGTATTGCAAAAGTAATGAATCTTCTTGAAATTCCTTTTATTAAGTACAGAAGAAAATTCAGTTTTGAAAAGTGTGAGTATATTTTGTACTATAAAATATAACTAAAATATGAGAGGCAGATAGACAGAGAAAAAGATCTATAACCTGAAACAGAGTAATTCAACCAAACAAATAATATATTTTGGAACCACTTAGGTTAAAAAATGCCATGTAACTACAATGTAAATTTACATTTACAATGTAAATTTCCCCCATTAACAACAGCTCAAAATGCAAAATTGTAACAATATTGTTAAAACAGGAGAAAAATTAGCATCCAAAACTTCCAGTCATTTTAGCTTTTAAAGTTGCCCAAGGAACATAGATTTTTTTTTTTTTTTTTTTAGACAACAGTGGTTGTAAAGGGCCCAGCCAGGCCCACTCTCATTCTCAGAGGAGCTGTGTGCATACTGATGTCGGGGCTATTTCCAGCAACTAGAAGTGTAAATCAGAGTGAACACAGGTAGTTCAGGCACCTCTGTAACTCAACAATAAAAGAGAAGAGCAGAGTACACCCAACAACAAATGCAGCTTTGGATGCGTTCTAGTTCTAGGAAGGTATCTGACTTGAGGGCTGATGCTCTTTATCCCTGACTCAAACCACAGAAGAGCATTTGACCAGCCAAGATAACAACCCATCCCTTCTGTAGAGTCGTAAGCCTATATCCATCCATGAGTACCACTTCTCCACATGTGAAGTCACATTGTCTTCTGGTTAGATAAGAGGCTAATAAGGAAGAGTTGGCATTCTTGGGCATCCAGTAAAGAAATAATAGAGTCAAGGGAAGTGAGTTTTAAATCCTAAAGTTGAAACTCTGACCTGTCTTTGTTGGGAGCACCTTTTGCTGGAATCTGAACCCTGACAGTTTACCATAGCTGAAGACCACAGTTGGGCTGATGTTCCTTACATGGAGATGAATTCTGAGCAGCTATTTATTAGAGTTATGGCTACCTTCCTATAGTCACTCGTAATCACCACTTTAAAGTCTTTTTAGCTTACTATGGGGCTAAGTGTAGCCATCTATGCTTTTCCCAAAAGGACCAGAAATTAGAGTCATAAGCTTATAACAGAAAATTCATCTAGTTCAAGGCCTCATTTCACAGATAAAGAAATGAAGTTCTATAGAGGTTAAATGACTTGTCAAAGGTTAGCAACCAGGAAAGGAAGACTCAGGGCTCAAGTTCATTTCCTATCTCCCACCCCCTCTGTCTGTTGAAATCACCACCCAGGACATTCCCATAGCTTTACTGTAAACTAACAAAGGACAATCCCACAGCAAACACTTCAGACAGAATCTGTCTGATGCTCTCTATGGGTATTAAGCGCTGGCAAATATATTCAAAGCAGATGTTTTTTTAATTCTTGAGCAATTCCCAATTTTCAAAAATTAAAAAGAGCCAGGCACCAGTGGCTCACCGCTATAATTATAGTTACTCAGGAGGATGAGATCTGAAGATTGTGGTTTAAAGTCCGTAAGACTCTGATCTCGAATTCATCATCTAAACTCTAGAAGTAAAGGTGTGGCTCAATTGGTAGAGTGCTAGCCTTGAGTGAAAAAGCTAAGGAATAGTGCCTAGGCTCTCAGTTTAAGCCCAAGTATTAGCACAAAAAAAATAAAAAGGTTTCCTAAAGGATATAAAATAAGTAAGCTTGTTGTGAAAAGGAAAGAGGTACATCATCACATTTGCCTTTTTCCAGTCAGTAGTCTTCCAATGAAAGATATTATCAGATATCAATTCTCCATTCACCACTATGATTTAACTTACCAGTAGACAGAACTCATTTTAGATTTCCACCACCCACCCAAATATAATTTCATATTCTCTTTGATTAACTGAGAAACCCCAAGCTTCTGTCCAAATACTTTGTGTCATCTGAGGAGACACTGTAGTTCCCACAGCAGAGACTTGAGGCCTCCTGGAGTCAGTGAAATAAGCCACTGGAAAAGCAATATGGGGCTGAGGTCTAAAAGAAATTAAGTTAAGTGCGTTTTGCTGAACTTAGTAGCTTGACCTCTGAATGTATGAGCAGCAAGATGAGGAGGGAGAGGCAGGCTGTGCACAACTGAATTACAACAAAGCCCTGGCATTGCTCAGGAAAGCCTTCCCACACCTGCTTCTCATTTCCTCCAGTTATTTCTAGTCATGAAAATTGGAACTGTTGTTCTGTATTTTGGGGTCTAGAAGGTCTATACATTCATTTTTCTTTCACACAATACGCTAGTGATTAAGTGTATGTCTCTGTTCACACACGCGCGCGCGCACACACACACACACACACACACACACACACAAAGAAAAAACACCTTAAAATATTTTTAAGTAGATTATTTTCCCCCAGCTTTCTCTGCAGTTCTACAGAGCTGGAAGGTTTTGCCAGGTGCCATCTTCTTGCCAGTCCACAGATATTTCCATCTGCATTGTCTTATCTTCCTACCTGCAGGCCTTGCCCTTCATTTGGGGACTGAATGACAATGTAGACCACCAATATCAGCTTACTTTGAAGAAGCTGAGTGATTTCATAGGAAAGTTGAAAGCATTTGGATGGAAAAGCAGCCCTTCTCAAGTTATTTTTCTTGCTTGGGCTTTTTATTCTCTAATCATCTCCCACATAGGCCCAATGTCTGTATCAAAAGAATGGAAAGCCTGGCTCAAAAAATGCCAATTGGAACCTTCCCTCGGGAGCTCTTAGCATAATTTGTGATGAGTTCAGACCTGGAATTTGGCCCAGCTTTAATCAATCCTTAGGTGTTCCTGTTCTTTTCATATTGCTGAGGGCAGCCTGCCCATCTTCTTGTCACTCCCTTCAACTGACATTCAGAAGTAGAGCTGTATTGATTGTGACTTTGCTCTTCCCTTCCCTGGTAGCTATTTGAAATCTCATTGATGAGGGAGTAATACATGCTATATATTCATGTGCACATATGCACGAACTACTGTGTTTGGTATTTGCATTTGCCTGAACGTCTGCTGTGCAAGGGTATGCCATGAGAGATAATCAGCCTCTCCCCCTCTCTGCCATATGATGTCTACTTATTTATGAGTAGGAGAAAGAGGAGCACTTGGATATATGAATCTGCTTGCAATTTCCTAATGGAGTCTGGCAGAAGAGCTTTGTAATAGGACAAGTTCCAGTAAAAAAAATGTGTTCATGGATGCACTTCCCCTCATGCCTGTCACCTATTTGCCCTTCTAGAACACTGGCAAGATTAATCATGGAATAAACCAGGTTTTCTTTTTGACAGTAAAGAGTAACACTCTGTTCAAGAAGGGGAGAATATTGAATATTAGAATTGTGTTCCTTTTTTCTTTTGGTGCATGTCCTGGTACTTGAACTCAGGGTCTGGGTGCTGTTCTTGAGCTTTCTTTGCTCAAGAGTAGTGCTCTACAACTTGAGCTACAGCTCCACTTCTGGCTCTGTGTGTGTGTGTGTGTGTGTGTGTGTGTGTGTGTGTGTGTGTGTGTTTAATTGGAGACCAGAGTCTCCTGGGCTTTCTACCCATGCTGGTTTCCAACTGTGATCCTCAGATCTCTCTGCCTCCTAGGATTACAGCCATGAGCCACTAGTGCCCGGCATGCTGTTCTGTTTTAAACAGGGAACATCTGTGATGGAAGAGTTATGGTAAACAAGCTCCTTAAGGAAAAATTGCTTATTATCAATGGACAAGATTTTTGCAGCTGGCTTGGCTTTAGAGCTGCTATTTGGGAGAAGTATGCTACAAATACTCTTGAAGGAGAAAACATGGAAGCTGCCAGTAGCACTTGCAATGACTGAACTTGAGAAGTAGTAGTCTTTTCCCTCTTGCATCTGCTCTGTGCTGGAGGGCATTCTGAAACTAGGAGCCTCTACAGCTCAGCAATGACTCTTTTGCCTCCACTGAATGTCACAGTCTGATATCTCCTAGTCCATCTGAATGGACCAATATAAATATAAATGCTGATGCAAGCTTGCTTGCTTCTTTCCTTCCTTCCTTCCCCCCCCTTTCTTCCCTTTTTTGTGCTGGTACCTAGGCCTGAATTCAGGGCCTTGTGGTTTCTCTTGTCTATTTGCCTTTTTATTTATTTATTTATTTTTCTGATTTCTAGGCTCTTCCACTTGAGCCACACCTGCTTATAGCTTTTTGCTGGTTAATTAGAGATAAGAATCTCATAGATTTTGTGGTCTTTTCTGCCTACGCTGGTCTTCGCACAGAGATTGTCAGATCTCAGCCTCTTGTGTAGCTAGGATTATAGGCAGGAGTCACTAGCACTGAACTTAAAGGATAGGTATTAAGAAAACCTTTCAAAGGCTCCCTTGTTCCTTATCCATACTAACAGAAGCTTCTTATAGCATGAGCTGGTGGGGTGAATGGAATATATGGTGCTTAAAGATGTTATGGTATAGAATCCACAAACCTTAGGAATGTCTAATTCTCTGCATGTGGACTTTTAGCTAAAACACTGTCTATTTCAGGTCCATAACTTCAAGTTAATGCAGAAGAAATTGCATATTTGGGGATGCTTTGTCTGACTCATCTTAGATCTGAAGGCCCTGTACCACACATCTCTCACTCCCAGGTGCATTTTGGAGCAGAATATTATGATATAGCACACAGCCCAGTTAAGAAAAGTTTTTAAAGAACCACCTGATTTTTCATGTTCTCCCAAAAAAAGACATTTTTTCCCTTTTGATTCAATCTTCAATGAAATTTGAGCAATTGGGCATGAATATAAAAATAAATAAATGCTATTTTTTCAGCTTTCATTTAAAAGGTAGAGAATAAATATAAATTCTTTTGCTTTGGATATTTTCAAAGGAAGTTTTCTATTCACTAAAACGTCCGACGCTCTCCCCGTGGAAGTCTTCTTCTAGGCAACATGCATGAAATGTGATGGTTAAACATCTGTTGTGGTAACACTTTATGTATTTTGAGGTGTTAGGGGAGGATTCTGAGGGCTCCAGCCGTGGCCACAGTGCCTAGCAGATGGCAGCATGACTGGGGAATGAACTACTATTTCCACAGTTGAGTCATATAAGATAGGCTCAGGAGAAAAAAAAATAATAGAGCCATTGACCTTACAATTCTCAGTAGTCACTCTGTATGTTAAGCTTCAAGGGGAAGCAAGTGAACTGAATTGGCTTCCATGCTGGGCTTGGTGGCCAGAATTGGAAGCTTTTCTAGTTTTGAAAGATATGAATCAAGGAAAGGAGAAAATCAGAGCTGCTAATAATTTATTAATCATGTTGTTCAGATCCTTGACGAGTTAATGAATATTTGTGACTAATTGTATGCTAATTTTTCTGGGGAAGAGTTTAAATCTCAGTCTGTAACTGGAGAACAGTCTGAATTGTCAATATTTACATTATGTGTTTTGAAGCCCTGTTAGAAAGAACATGCACATTTAAGATTTGTTATTTTTATGAAAAGTCCTTCTGTTTGGGGAAAATTCTTTGTAACAAAGTCTCCCTTGTTTTATATTGTTATAGCTACTTAAGTCTTTTATGCTGTGATATGTCCTTTTCCATCCAGTTCATTTCAACCCATATGAATCTTTTTTTTTTTTTTTTGTCAGTCTTGGGGTTTGAACTCTGGGCCTGAGCGCTGTTCCTGAGCTCTTCAGCTCAAGGTGAGCACTCTGCCGCTTGAGCCACAGTGCCACTTCTGGTTTTCTGGTAGATAACTGGAGACAAGAGTCTCAAAAACTTCCCTGCCTGGGTTGGCTTTCAACCATAATCTTCGGATCTCAGCCTCCTGAATAGCTAAGATTACAGTTGTAAGCTACCAGCACCCAGCTAGATGACTTTTTAAAGTATAGTTTGGTTTTTCTTCATCCATCAAGAGAGGCTACATTTTAATTAAAAGTATTGAGTCCAGATAGATTTAATAAAATTATTGATATGGTTGAATGTACTCACTTTCCATTTTTCCTGATATTCATTTAATGTCATTTAGAAAATATAAGGGCAAATTTCTGTGTGCCTTCTCAAAGTCATTTTAGAGCATTATCTAACAAGCCCACCTAAGATTCACTTGAAAGCCAGAGGAAGATAATGCTGACTTGCTGTTTACCAAGGTGTCAGAGGGGTTAGTTAACTTGCTAGATCAGGGAGTAGGAAGCACTGAAGTTGATTTCATAGTTGATTCCAGAGGCCAAAGCCAATATGCCTGATCCTGTGTCCACTAGTACTGTCTCTACTAGTAATTGCCTCACTACTGAGCTGATGGACAACTGACAGAGGAAGCTGGGAGGTGGCTGCTGCCCATTGCCAGCTGAGGCCCTGCAGATGGCATTTTCCGTTAAAGGGAACAGCAGTTGCCTGGCACCTCAAGGTGCATGTAAACTAATCCCAGGGGTCCCTGGTCAGTGAGACTCAGCCTGAATGCAATGGAAGCTGAACTCTGCCATAGGTTTTTGTTTGTTCTGTTGATTGGGAACCATTCTTGCATACCACTGCTTACCACATGCTAGGTACCTGGTCTTAAGAAAGGCTGTTTTCAGGAAATAATTGTTGAGCACTCTGGAGATATACATTCATTTGTTCTACTTGGACAGGTGAGTAGGGGGTCGTGGGCGATGGAGAGGTGGGATCAGTCCAGGATCAAATGTGAATGCTATTCTAGCTCTTCCTCTTGAAGCAGTGTGACCCCCTGCCACCCAGATAGGCTTGCTCTTTATTTTCTTGCTCATTTGCCAGCAGCTGTTTGTTGTTTTCTTAAATGTTAAGCTTTTTATAGCTCTTCAGTTACTTATAAAAAGTATCAGTTATTCAGGCCATATGAGGATTGGCTCAGTGCTGGTCTAATGAGCAGCAAGAACATGGGGAAGGCATATTTTTTGTTGCATGTATTTTTTCACTGCTCCCTTCCTCCTACTCTGACAAGTTTACCCATTGGACTCATGTGACTCCAGAATTTTGGAATTCACTTGCAAAAAGGAAAATAACCGGTTAGTCTTTACTATTTAAGAATAATTCCTTGCGGACTTGCCTACTTGGCTGTTACTAGCTTCGGATGGTTGTATGGGGAGAGAGCAGGCCCATCATTGCTCCTAGGAGTGCAAATGGGACTCAAGACCATACAGAGGCACCTGAGAGGCCTGGGGAAAAGAAGTTTCTCAGAGAGAAAATTCTGGGACTTCTCATGCCTTCGCTGGATAGATAGGAACTTTTTCTTCTGTCTACAACCACTGTGGAAATCAGGGACCAGTCACAGAAGCCTTCTGATAGAATCGGAAGGAAAAT
The DNA here is from genome assembly GCF_000151885.1 of Dipodomys ordii. Classification (NCBI taxonomy): domain Eukaryota; kingdom Metazoa; phylum Chordata; class Mammalia; order Rodentia; family Heteromyidae; genus Dipodomys; species Dipodomys ordii. Next base: position 15,827,641 of record NW_012267248.1, on the reverse strand, counting down.
ATCAAAACTTACACTTCAAGGAAGACAGAATTTGTGTATTTGAATTTATGCTCTTGGAAGCCTCACCATGGCTCCTATGGACTGTGCCTTCATTCTAGAAACTCTTCTTATGATGAACACACACGCTGTTGGGGAAATTTTTATTCACCAAGTGATAGTGATTGCTTTTGGGGATGTTTAGGGACAATGTGGAGAGAATCCTTTAGGAGAGCCGAGGCTGAGAAAATCTGCCTAAGTGTTAATAGCACAGAGGGTTCCTCACCTGTGAGTCTCAGACTTTGGGGACACTTGTCATAATTTCAAAGGTCCAACTATTTTTACCTGATTGAGTGACTCTGATATATGTATGTACTAATTTTTTGTTACAAGAGAATGGATACAGAAGTGATGGTTAAAATATTGATTTAAACATTATATCAAATCATTGATGCAGAAAATCTTAATTTTAATTAATTAGTCAATTTATTTTTCAATTAATACATTTACGAGGTAGGAGCTCTTTGCTGTCTCAGCAAGAAATTGCCCTCATTTTTATCGTGTCTTGTACAGATGGTCCTTAGGAATGGCTGGCCATTGTCTAGATTGAAAAGAATCACATTATTGATGTGATATTTTTCATGAATTCCTATCCTCAGACTTGTTTTCTTGGTGCTGGAAGAAGTGAAGACTCCCTTTGAGAAAACAGGACAGTTCTCCTAGCATATATCTGGGCTGGTGTGGCAGAAAGGAGTCTTCATGGTGGATGGAATACAGATCTAATTCCAATCAGTGGCAATTCCAAATGAATCTAGGAGTCAGGCTTGGAAAAGGCCTATTTATAGAATAAGTTGTATATTGAATTTGGCTCAGAGGCTTTCATGTGTACCTATGCAATCTTCTGTTTTGTTTCATGTATTCATATACTCTCATATTTTTGTGATGGGGTTCACATTCTTGTACTGTTAAGTGTTTATACAACAATAATATTAACTAATGTTTACTGAACATTTACTACATGCTAAACACCATTCATGTGTTTTGTCAATGAGCTTGGGTGGTAGCCATTTCACTTTCATTTTATGTGTGATGCTGATAATCTAAGAACTCTGTAATGTTCTCTGGCTTATCATCCCACATGTGTAGACATACTATATTTCCTGAATGTTGAATATGTGGCATAAAGTTAAGGAGTTGCTTCTATTAGAAATTAGTATTCTAAAGGATTATGTTTCCTTCTATTTAACTTAGGACTTAGATGCCTTCACTTGAAAATTATCCTATTATGTTAAAAATATATGTATCTAAATCTTCCTATCTACCTGTTATTTGTCTCTCTATCTCTCTACCTACCTATATCTAACCCATCTGGTTATCAAACATACAAAGTGGTAGGAATTCACATATGTCAGTTTTCCCAATTTTGCTCAATAAAACCACTCATTTCTTCATGGGGAGCATTGCCTCAAGAGTTCTGTGGAACACATGTAGATGTTTACCTTTTCTTTCCTTAGGCCTAACTTTGCTCTATAACTACCATAAACAATTTTGAGTTAAGGAAGATATACAAGTGCTCAGTAAGCACATAAAATACCCAACATCATTAGTTATTAGGGAAATGCATATTTAAAAAGTTATGCCCATTCACATACTAGAATGACTAAAATTTAAATAACCGATGCCATCAATTACTGCTGAAAACATAAAGAAACTGGAGTCTCACCTGCTGGTGCATATGCAAAATGATGCAGGCACTTTCAGAAAAATAGTTTGGCAATTTCTTGTAAAGTGAAAAAAAATACATTTACCATATGACTCACCAGCCCTACTCCTAGATATTTGCTCATGAGAAACGAAACCTATGTCCACACCAAAACCTGTACAGGGTTGTTCATAGACCTTTTATTTCCAATAGACCCACAGAAGGTGCAACCCAAATGTTCATCAGCTGGTAATTGGATAAACTAATTGTGATATAGTCATGTAATAACATATTACCTGGAAATAAAAAAGAGCTTATAAACACAACAACATAGATGACTATGAAAAGCAATATATGACACGAGAGAATCTAGACCAAAAAAAAAGACGGAAAACTTTGCGATCAATTTATATGAAAATAGACATAAAGACAAAAACCATAGTGACATAAAGCAATTCTTTGGTTGTCAAGGATGTGGTCTGGGTGAACCATGAAACAGCACGTGGGAACTATGGAAATGGGGGAAATGTTCTACATGTTGGTTATGGTGGTAGTCACATGATGAGTGTTTGTGAAAACCCACCAAACTTATAGTTTACACCTCAATCAAAAGAGAAATATGCAGTTCTTTGTGCCTAAGCTGTATCTGAAACAATTAAAATTTTAGGAAATTAGCCTAATCCACATTGCCAAGTGTTTAATATGAAGTTTATGATTATATTGTAGACATTTCTTCAGTTGGAAAAGGAGATGTTTTGAATTTTTATCTAATAAATATTTTGATATGAAAAGGAAAATTAAATGAGTTTATAATCAAAATAGTTCCATAGCATTTATTCAGGATTAGTCCAGTTCTTCAAAGGTCAGTACTTTTTTTTAATACTTAGTGTTCTTCTGTTATTCTGGAACTATAATGGTTCTTAGTAAGATGCTGGTTGCTATGTGAGGCCCCGAATGCTAGCTTTTCTCAATCTATAGACTTTCTGAGTACCACCTAAGCCTGAATTTAACTACCTAAAATCAGTTGATGGTTTGAGATGAAAACAATGAGCCACCCAGTTGGTTTGGTAATTTTGCCTAGGAAGATCAACTGAAGCATCATAACTTTTCCAATTATCACATCCCCGCAAAATAAGACTAACTCTCTACATGCTTCCTCTCCTTCATGTGTAGTGTAGCTATCATTTAGAGCAAGGCATGGTGGTAGGTACTATGGGAAATGCTGAACTGCTTAAGCTATGATGATCCCTGTTTTACTTACTTAAAATTTGATACTAGGACATTTGCTGAAGTGTCTAGAATGTGATACAAATAGGCTTGGTTTTGTTATTTAATGTGTAAGAGTCAAAGACATATCCTGAAGACAGATATTTAAATGTGACGGTGGGGTGCTAGAAAGGGCTTGGCCTCTAAGACAGGTCTCCTGGCAAGCCTTCCTTCACACCTGCAAGGGACACCAAAGAATCATGTGATAAACAGTTTCTTTTCTCTCTATCCTTTATTCAATGACAGATACCCTTGAGAAAGTGACATATTACATCGAAAATTATTTAATATTAATTAGGACTTCCAGATGTCTTTCCTTAGTGATAGAAGTAACACTAGTTACCTCTCTATGGATGAGTAAACAATGCTAAGTTATACTTTTGACTTAATGGATGTACCCCTAATCTCCAATAATAATACACCAGATAATACTAAGGATGGGAGAGGTATCCTTAAAATGTGGTCCTCAACCTGGCATCAGTATCATCTGGGAGCTTGTAAGAGGTGCAAACTCTCAGCACCATCCCCAGACTGATGAATCTACATTTTTACAAGGCTCTAAGATGCCTAATCACATCATTATTTTATTTTCAAATCCAGAAGAAACTTTTTCTTCTCTGCCCAACATGAATACTGGAACACATGGGGATTCAATTCCTTCTGCCAGAATCTTTTAGGATTCACTGAAGGTCAGGTATTTGATCCCTTCTATCAGGGAGAGCCTTTAAACTATTTAACTGATTTCTTCTGAGATCTCGACTGCTGTTTACTTACCTCTTACGGTTCAATAAACATCTTTGTCAGTAAGAGGAAGAAACTGCAGGTATCTGAAAAGCTTATGCTTGCCGCCAAAAAGGGCTCAGATTGAGAGCCTGCTCTGCAACCCACTATTTGATAAATGATAAATGGAAATACCAAATGTCCTTCCTGTTGGCATGGAAGTGGCTTTTTACATGGCCTGGGTACACATATATTTTGCAATCCTTTCAAAGCACCTGTTGTTTCATTCCTGCCAGTTCCTATATGGATGAGTATATTTATTCACTGAGGTGTGTGCAGATTATTATAATGGCTAGGGATCTATTCCTTCAAAGCTCTGATGGACATCTCAGCATAGACTGCTCTTCACACAGAGGAGCATGCTGGCTGCCATCCTGAATTAATGCTCTCTTTCTCACCATCCTCTCAGAGGCACCCAGTGCCTTCTGTAATAAGAAGCCACATAGAAAGCAGAGAGTACAATGTGGTGTGAGAACAGGGATCAGGAGACAAGATCCTGAAGAAGTCATCTGACCTTTCTAGCCTGTTGTAGAGAGGAGTTGGAGCAGATGATAGGCAATGTCTTTCTATTTTCATCCAACACTTTCACTCAACACAACTCTGGTGGTAGAATCTGGAGGTCCAGACTGAAACCCAGGCCTCCTGACTTCTCCCAAGTCTTTCCATTACATCTTACCACTATGTCTTAGCAATCACCAGTTCAGGCTACTTGCTTTCTTTAATCATGTTATTTTAGGCTGTGCAAAAGCCAAACAATCCAAATATCTGCTGCTATAAGTAGGCTAAAATAAATGAGCTTGAAAGGAGTCTTCTATAAGTAGACTTAGAGCAACAAAGTAATAGAACACACTTGGATTCTTTTTGGATTATATATGCTTGAAAAGGGCAACGTTTCTCTTAAAGATGGTGTTTGAGCCTTAAGTCTTCCCTCACAGTGGACAGAGACAAAATCTTTAATGCCGTCTTTAAAGAGAGAGAAAGGAAGACCAAACAGTGACATTAATTTTCTCAAGTGCCTGTTATGTCTACATGATTTTCCTTTTCGTTGGTTCTGTGTACAACCAAACTGTTCCCAGGAACAAATGTAGCCATCCTTAGCCAGTGACCTCAAAACTGGAGGTAGAAATGAGGGACTGGATGTATATAAGGAAAGAACTGTCAAAACAGAATAGAATCTTACTGTTGATGTTCTTAGGTTCTGTTGTCAGGAACATAACTGGATTTGAGTATTGTAGTAGCTTCAAATTTTTGATCCTGCTAATGATACTAAGGTAGTAAGCCAGGAATGGTAGCACATACCTATAATTACAGTACTTGAGAGGTTGGAGGCTGGAAAGTCTTGAGTTCGAGGATGGCTTAGACTACATAATGAGATTCTACTTGGGACCCCCCCCCCAAAAAAAAACCCAAACACCTAGGTGCTTTACTTATTTTTCTGGAGTTTAATTACAAATATAACCTTGTTCTGCATGGATAAAATGCAAAAAAAAAGGTCAAGAGCTGTTAGCTTGAGTCAGAGCAAATGAGAAAAACAGCTGCTTCCTTCCACCCTGCCCCCATTTTAATAGTTGCAAATCCCACGTAGACAGAGATTAAGGAAGTAACTTAATGCTGTAGTTAGGAGTGTGGGCATCTGCTTATTGCCAATTACTGACCTTGTGACCCCCAGAAAGTGATTTCTCAGGACATTATCCTCACCTGTGGATAATGACAGACTCTGTCAGGGTAGTCATGAGATTCAAAGAGTTAGTACCTGAAAACTTCAGGGTAATGATGGGTAGTAATAAGAACTCAGCAAATACTGCTATTGTTGCTACTGTGATTAGCAAAGCATGAAGAGTTAAATGTTTTGTTCTTCTTTGACCTAAACTTAGCACCATATCATTGAATTCTAGCATGCCAAGGGAGGAGAGGTAGGTTATCAGCTGAGAAACTCTTTGCAGAAGTCCAAGTGAAGAGGCAAGCTATAGATGGCCTGGGGTACAGTCATCCTGTTTACAATAGCCAATCACAGAAGACAGACAAAATAGGGGTCATAGATTGTGAAAATAGTCTAATTCAGGACTAGTAACCTAATCTACTATCAGGTTCACTCATACAACCTTACTTTTTCTGCCAAGGTCTATTTGGATACTTAGAACATCACGAGAAGCATCATTACAAAATTATCAATACAGGCAGCCAACAAGAAGAAGACATATTCCAAATGATTTTGTGGGCTCTGGGTATCCCCCACCCCCTGGAAGGTGATGCTGTAATTACAGAAGACCAAGGGCCTCAAAATGCAGAAAGAGAGAAATCACTTTGTAACACACTGGAGGAAAACAGATCCCCCACAATAGGTCGGATAGTTATGGAAAAGACCATTTCCACATGGCAAATAAATAAATAAAAGTCTGTTCTTGTTTATGCATCTGTTTCCTGAGTATATAGTATGAATCAGCTTTCCTGATTCTAGTTAACTAACTCTACATGAACTAGTAAATCTTGCGACTACTAACCTTGACCCTTGCGATTTGTGGGAATTCCTAGAGCATTGCCACCTGTAGAATCTTATCACCAAATTTATTTTTATCTTTTGCTGGTATATTTTTGCTATATATTAGATATTAAAAGATTGGAATTCCTATTTAAATTCTATCAGTGTCTTATTTCTTTCTTTGATTATCAAGAAAAGCAAAAATGCTCCAGATGCCTTTATGAGAAAGCTGAGATCATGCAAGAGCATATTTAGGATGTACATTATAATTCAATGGGCTGGCTCCCCCAGCATAGTAGGTAGAATCAGTCTAGAAATGACTAGAAATGATCAAAACAAGTGAACTTCACAGAAAGATCCCCACAATCCTTGTACACAAATTTTTAGCGATCTTCAATTGCCTGTACAGTTGGAATGGCTTTTTATATTGCTGAAATTGGTTCCTGGGCCATAGAAGGAGCCTGGTAACATTTCTTCCCTATTACCCCCACCCCCATCTTTCACCTAAAAAATTATTTTCTAGAGTTCTTCTTATTCATACATGGCCCTGATTTTCAACTGTTCTGACAAGTCATATCCCTTCCCAAGAAGTTAAAACTTCAGCTTCACATTTGGGAGGATAAGGCTGGAGGGAGTGTTTAAGGCCAGCCTGAGCCAAATAGTGAGTTTGAAGCTTGCTTGGGTTCAATAGCAAACTATCCCTCAACAAACAAACAAGGTTTACTGGATACTGGTGACTTCTGCAAAGTCCTAGCTAGTCAGGAGGATGAGAACTGGAGAATCACAGCTCAAAACAAGAAAAGTCCATAACTAACTCCAAAATAGCTGGCAAAAAGCAGGTGCCAGCTGATCAAGCAACATGAGCAAGTGCAAGGTCCTGAGTTCAAGCTCCAGTATAAAAAACAAACAAGTTAGAAATGTTCACCTTCTGAAGAGTCAATGAAATGTAGGGCAGTTTGAGGACCATTCTGAGGGGGACGGTGCAAGGGCTGATGGAAATTAAATTAAAGGTGGAGCCTCTCAGATTGTGTGGAGTAAAACAAATGTAACTATGAAGTTCTAGAAAGTTTGGGGTGTGACAGAACCCCAAATAACTAGTGTGTGGATTCTTTAGGTATTGTAAGCATGCATGCCAATACTGGGACTTGAAGTCAAGGCCCAAGCTCTAGCTTGCTGGTTGCTCACAGTTGATGCTATACCACCTGAGTCCCACTTCCAGTCTGTCCTATTTGCTGGTTTATTGAAGATGGAATCTCTTGGTCTTTTCTGCTCTGGTTGGCTTCTAATCTTGATCTTTGGATCTCAGTCCCCTGTCTTGCTAGAATGACAGGCATGAGGCCCTGGTGCCTGGCATTCATGGATTATTAAAGTCCACATCCACTTGATGGGCTTGAGTCAGACTCTGCTACTTACTGGCTGCATGACATTGGGAAAATTACTGAACATCCTTGAATCTTAATTTCCTCATCTAAGAATGTTTTTAAACCTCATATGACTGTTAGGATGATTACACAAGTTCATGTATTTAGGATGCCTGGCATATGGTAAGTACAATTTAAGGTGATGACTGTTACATCATCAGCCATCTTTGGTCCCATGTCGTGATGGGACCAGCTGGGGACAGATCTGTCTCCATGCTTGACTTTTCCTTCTCTCCCTTTCCTTGAATTGTCTTCAGCCCTCTCTTCTCTTTTGCTGTACATTTCTCTGTCTCATGTTCTTCTCTCTGGATGCCATTGAGAATTGGTAATGAACTTGATGCATCTTTAGAATTGCATGAACTCAATGGTTGATGGCTATTTGTTTTTATGAGTCAGATGAATGAAAGGGGGCCAGGGAACATATGGTCTCTTTGTTTTTGTGTTGAGGTGGTAGATGACCTAGTGCTTCATGTATGACTATTTGCATCTCAGAGGTATTTGTCGGCAACACCAAATAATGGTATCCTCAACTTGAAAGAGATGGTATTTGAAGCTGGGCTTGCTGTGGGCTCACACCTGTAATCCTAGCTATGCAGAAGCTGAGATCTGTGGCCTGCAGTTTGAAGCTAGCCTAAGCAGAAAAGTCTGGGACACTCTCATCAATTAACCAGCAAAAAAGTCAGAAGAGGAAGTATAGCTTGAGTGGTAGAGCATCAGCTTTGGGTGAAAAAGGTAAGGGGCAATGCTCAGGTCCTGAGTTCAAGCCCAAGTACCAGCACCAAATATATATATATATATATATATATATATACACACACACACATATATATATATAATATCATATATGCATATGTCACATATATACATCTATAAATACACATATACAAATACATGCATATATTTTCTATATATATGGAAAATTATTCTGTTTGAATATATCTGCTTCTGATTTTGGAGGAAGAAATCAAGTTTTAAAAGTGAGCACCACTTAAAAGTTTTATTCCTTATTATAGCTAAAGTACAAGTACTTTTTTAAATAAAATGCTAATGATAAAACCCACCTCTCTACAATAGTCTCTATAGAGATTGTCATAAGGACTGGAATAGGTATAATTTCTTGGAGCTAAAATTAAAACCAGTCTGTTTTCCTCAGGCAGATGTTGATGTTGGAACAATACAGTGCATTACTTAACAGCATGACATGCCCACTAGGCTAATTTATGGGATTGTGGAACTTTAAGACCAATCAAATGATCTAATTGTTTCAACCCTGCTAAAGGATTTATAACAATCTTCAAGATCAGGGCTGTGCTAGTCTGAACTTCTCTTTCCTCAGCTCTACCCCCTGCTAGCTTCTATCCCTCCAAGCAGTTGCTTTCTTTTGTGTTTTTCAGGTTGAAGTTATGTAGGAAACAGCTAAAGTGGAGGCCTGGGTTCAAGTTTTAGAGAAAGATTACATAGGGAAATTAGTAGGGGTCTTTCTGTAATTACTACTTGTGCATTTTGTAAAGCCACTGCTGAGCTGGGAGTGATTGACAGCTTTTCCCTGGAGAGGCTGAGGTGGATTTGAGTGAGAGCCTCAGATACACCACCAGTCCTGTCTATTCGAGCATGGGCTCACTGCCGTTAACAAGAAGGGCACATTGAAAGCCCCTTTTGCCCAAGTGTTATTAGATGAGCTTGGACAACAGAGCATATACAGCCCCTGAATTTGATTATGCACTCCCCAAAATGTGAAGAAGGCAGTGTGATGGTGAGGGGTGTCATGGGGGGTGATCTCTGGGAAAGAGCAGTGGCCATGTCCACTAATGTCACCGTTTGCTTCCACACAAAGTGAGGCATACTTTGTTACTGGTGGTGGGTTTTTTCCCCCAGTGCCTCAGAGCTGCTGAGTTTCATAATTATAGCAAAGAAAGTATTAGTTCTCTAGGAGGCAGAAAGATTTTTGGCTTGAGTAACTGAAAGAGAGAGAAATTGAGAAAGATTCAGAGACAGATTGAAGGGGGACAGACAGAAAGAGAGATACAGACAAAGAATAAGGAGGAACAGAAAGAGTTTTATCTCTGCTTTTATAGGGGAGATAGTGTTTGCCAAACCTTAACAAGTTCATGTTCAAAATCTGTAAATGTGAGGGCCAGCAGAAGACAGTTCCAAAAAGTAGAAAGTCAGGCAAGTAAATCAGCCAAGCATTGAATTTCAGAGGCCAAGGACTCCTTGCAACACCATAATTGAGAAGGAGAAGAGGACAAGTCAGGAAGATCACTGGGACAAAGATGTAAGAAACAAGCAAAGAAGCAAGACGTGCCAGCCACACCATGTCAAAAGATAACATCGTTCCCTTCCCTTTTAGGATGGAGTTTGCTGGGTAAAGGACAGGATGGAGATTAGGGGATGTGGTCCAGGTTTCTATTTGCCAGACTGTAGATGTAGCGGGCACTTCTGAGAGAACACAGTACTTTGGGTCTGTTGTGAAATCTGACTCTTTGGAGGGAGTGGGATGAGAAAAAATCTTCCCTTTCTCTTCTGTACCCAAATCTGTTTGTTATTTTTTTCTAATTGATCTATGTCACCGTGTGCCTCAATTTTTCTCATCTGGTGGATAATAAAACAGCCTCAGGGAAGATGAAATGAGACACTGAATATAGAATAGACAAACATTCACATAATATCCAGATTCCTTTCTTCTCCTTTCAAAACTGCCAGCACAAGAGAGCCCTGAGGGAGTTTTGTTTTGCTTTGTTTTTGTGAGTGTGCCATGACTGGGGTTTAGACTCAGGGACTGTCCTTTAGTTTTTTCACTCAGGGCTGGTGTTTTACCACTTGAGCCACAGCTCCACTTCTGGCTTTTTGGTCATTAGAAATAAGAGTCTCATAGACTTTACTGCCTTCATCCTCATATCTGAGCCTCCTTGAGTAGCTAGGATTATTGGTCTGAGCCACCTGCTATTGGCTCTGCAGGGAGGTTTTAATGACATACCACTTGGGGTCATTTAGCAAAGAACATCAAAATACACAGGTTGCTGGCTCAAATCTATAATCTTAGCTACTCAGGAGGCTGAGATCTGAGGATGACCATTTGAAGCTAGCCTGAGCAGAAGTGTTGATGAGATTTTTTTTACCATCAAAAAGCCAAAAGTGGAGCTGTGGCTCAAATGGTAGACTGCTAGCCTTGATCAAAAAAGTTCAGGGACAGACCCCTGGGCCAGAGTTCAAGCCCTAGGACCAGCACACACATTCATACTTTCTCTCTCTCTCTCTCTCTCTCTCTCTCTTTCCAAGTTCTCTTCGTGGGTGTAGTTCTCATGGCAGTCTTTCAACTGGGTACCCTGGCTACCACAGAAGAAAGGTTGAAGGCAGTCATCATTCCAGCTGTGCCATCTCTACTCCCAGGCCACAGAGGAGGGCTGCCTCCCTTACATTAGCAGGAGAGGCTATGAAGAACAGCTTATTAGCATTCACATCACATGGTGCTTGGCAAAACAAAGAGCAGATACGATTATGAGACAACCATCACTTTGTCCATTTTCCAGAAGACAACTAAATTTGTTCTGGAGATCATCAATATCAACATACAATCCCCAGAAGATCTACACCATGCTATCTTCAGACCTGGGTTCAGGTACTTATATTCTCTTGGCTCCTTTCTCTCTCTTCTCTTCCTCCCTCTCTCTTAGCCAGTCGGAGTAGGGCAGGATTAGCCATGGAAAGCTCTGATTCAAGATGTTCTTATCAAAACCCTAGCTCACATCCCACATCCCTGGAAGAGGAATATGGTGTTCTGGAATACACACACACACACACACACACACACACACACACACACACACACACACAGGACTGAGGATGGCAGATCCCAGTGCTCTTCCCTTCATCTGGACTCTTAAATTTTTCTCTATCTTGGCAATTTCCTATGCCCAATTTCCATTAAACGATGGTTGCTTTAAATAACAGGATTTGGGGAACTTGATTTTTAAAAGTATTAAAGAGAAAAAAAATACCATTTGCCTGAAGCCAGAAGCCCATTCTCATATCTATAATTCTAGCTACACAGGAGGCTATGACTTAGAGGATCAAGGCTTAAAGTCAATCCAGACAGAAAAGTCTATGAAACTATCTCCAATTAACCAGTAAAATGCTGGGCCAGAGGCATCACTCAAGTAGTAGAGCACCAGCCAAGCAAGCAAGCCAAACGAGAGCATTTAGGTGATGATTTGAAACAATAACTATTTTACCATGTCAGCTTGGATGTGAGTGAGCTCCTGCACTGTGTTGTAATTTGTTTGATATTTGTGGGAAGTGGGTGTGGGCCATTCTGCACTGTGTGCCATCTATGTGGGAAGAGTGAGTCCTGGAGGTGGGGTTCGGGGGAACCACATGAAAGCAATTGTGCCCTGATTGAGTTCATCACTTGCAAGATGGATTTAGAAATGTCATTTTATTCAATCAATTAGATCCAAGCACTTATCTTTTGAATACCCACCCTTCCATTCATGAAAACATTTCTCTTTCACTCGGACTACCTTAGCTTCTGCCTTCACACCCACTTGGCAGTGCTTCTGCAGGCATGAGGGGGAAAATAAGTGTTCTAAGCCTCCAGCAAGTTAACAATTCCCCAGAAAAACAGGGGCTTCATCAGGCAATGAACATTTATTTGTAGAACTGATAGAGAACATGCATCTGAGAAATGCACAAAGTAAATGCTTTGCAATTTGATTAACTATAAGAAGAAACCTACATTGAAAGAATAATTGTATTTTATTATTGCTATTGTTATTATTATTATTATTTTGGTCGGGGCCTTGAACTCTGGGCACTTTCCCTGAGCTCCTTTTTGTTCAAGGTGAGCACTCTATCACTTAAGCCACAGCACTACTTCCTATTGTTATTAATATTAGTGCTTGAGATGATATATTTCAAATATAATTTAAAATATGCTACCTGTCCATCTCAGATAAAATTTAATCACTTGTCCTCAAAGTAAGAGTCAAACACGCCTGTGTGTTGAGAGTTCCTTCTTTGCTATCAATTACTTAATCTCTCCTAGTGTTGAAAGGCGCCTCCATGCTCAGGCCCTCGTGGGAAATAAACACATTCTTAAAGTCTTTCTCAAATGAGCTTAGAACAACCATTTGGTCTACCACTAGCCTATAGATTATTTATTTCTTCAGGATTTTCCTCTACTCTTTTCTATCCTGTTTATCTATGTCTGTACTCTTGAATGAATACATCGTATATAAGACAAAGTGATGAGAATACTATTAAATGATAAAAGCTAAATGGCCTTGAAATGAGATGATGACAATACAAGAGTAGCCCCAGCTTATCAGCAGTAATATTTGTGATTCAGATTTCACTGGAATGGGAGGAAATGGCATGAGAAAAGCAAGCTGTGGATCTAATGCTTCTGAAAGCTATTTGGTTCTTTGCTAGAACTTTGGTTCTGTCAACCAAATCAATGGGAAAGCTGGAACAGTAAGTGATAGTCCTTTGCAGCTAAGCCACGTGGACTGGTAAATGCATGCTGATGTCTAACCAGCACACAGGAGGAGAAGCATAGCCATTTTAAAATACTGAAATATTTTGCTATTGCCTGATAAATACATCTTCTCTAGGGAATTCTTCTCATTCTCTTCTGGGACCACCCCCATGATGTAGTAACCAGCCGGTTAACAATTGGCACAGCTGGGGTCTTCAGACAAACTGACTTCAACCTGGTTCTCTCCCAGATGTTGGCTAATTTGAATATACTTCTGGCTTGCCTTCATCATGTTGAAAATGACTGACTATCCACCTACCTGCCTCACTATTTCATGAAAACTCCTAAGTTTTAGGATGACATAAATAGCCCTTTGCTACTTGGGTAAAGAAAGAGCCACTAATTAGCCATTTCTCCCAGGAACATATCTCAGCAGATACATTCAGCTTCTTTTCTTCTTACTCAACCAGGGTTTAATCCTTAGAGACACAGGCATTTATTCAGCAGTTTAGACCAGTTAATTAAAATGGTAAGGCCTCTGTAAATACGGAGCCTCTTCTGTAGACACCAAATGGTGTGCATGCCCTGTTGGGGAAGAAACAGCACCAGGGTGTATTAAAACATGGAGGTGGCCCCATTCCTTTATATCATGAGGGCCTCTTCAAGCACCAGTCCAAGTGTGAGTATTGGGAGTGGCCACAAACATGGACTTGCTACCCAGCCAAACTCTGGCTGAACACTCATTGAACTTTAAGGGAGAAATTAAAATTGCTTTGGGGGGTCCTTTCTAGAAGAATTTTCATTCTGAAAAGAACGTAGGCTGCTGGGCATATATGAAAGTGCTTTTTATTTCTTCTGCGGTACCACTATTTTCTATCTTTTTTTTGTCAGTTGTGGGGCTTGAATTCTGGGCCTGGGTGCTGTCCCTCAGCTCTTCAGTTCAAGGCTAGCATTCTACCACTTGAGCCACAGTGTTGCTTCTGGTTTTCTGAGTGGTTTACTGGAGATAAGAGTCTCATGGACTTTCCTGCCTGGGCTGGCTTTGAATGGCCATCCTCAGATCTCAGCCTTCTGAGTAGTGAAGATTAAAGGCATGAGCCACTTGTACCTGCCTATTTTCGATCTTGTTCTCATAAGTTTGCACACCTGAATGAATATATGATATATAAAGACAAATGAGCAATAAAAAACTTTGTGTGTGTGTGTGTGTGTGTGTGTGTGTGTGTGTATGTGTGTATGTGTGTGTGTGTGTGTACTGGTACTAGAGCTTGAACTCGGGGCCAGGGTGCTGTCTGTCGCTTAGCTTTTTTTGCTCAAGGTTGGGGCTTCACAGCTGTTTTTTCAGCCTTTTGAGTCTCATAGACTTTCCTGTCTAGGATGGCTTCAGCTGTGATCCTCAGATCTTAGCCTCCTGAGTATCTAGGATTACAAGCATGAGCCACCAGCAAAAAAACATTTTTAAATGTTAAAAGTTAAATGCCTTTGATATTACATGATGACAGTAAGAGAGTTTCCCTGGCTTATTGGTGATGATATCTATGATTCAGATTCCATAGAAATGGGAGGAATGACATGGGAAGATCAAATTGTGGCATTAACTGTTCTGAAAGCCACTAGTTCATTGCAGTCTTTCGTTCTGTCAACCAAATCAATGGCAAACCTGGCGTAATTAGTGCTGAGTTTTCAGACTTGACTAACTGAAGATCCTTTAAAGCAAAGGTCTCTGGAGCCCTGACATTAATCTGAAGTAATGGCTCTTAAATAGCTAAGACAAAAAAGGTACAATCCCTTCATGCTTCAAGGGCATATAATTCTAAGAGAAACTTATACATGAAATAGAAACAAAAGAAAAATGTAAATATTAGTATCATTTCAATATTGACTTATGGGATTTTGCTGAGAATAATAAATTATTGCTTCTCACAATAGGTATATTGTCCACTCTCATTCACACAAATTTTTCATTTTTCTTTTTCTTTCTTTTTTGTTGGGGGGGGAGGCAGTCCTGGTGTTTAAACTTAGGACTTCACAAGTAGTAGATTGTATCTCACTACTAGAGTTATGCCTCTGCCTTTGTTTGCTTTATTAATTTTTAGGATAGGGTCATTTTTTTTACCATACTAGATTGAACTGTAATCCTCCTACCTTTATCTCCCTAGTAGTTAGAATTATAGTATGTACCACAAAGCCCATCTTTTTTTTTTATAAGTTCTTTATTGTGAAAATATGGTACAGAGGGGTTACCGTTACATGAGCAAGGTAATGAGTATATTTCCTATTGAGAATTGTTGCCTCCTCCTTTGTTTTCCCCCTACCATCCCTTCCCTCCCACCTCCACAACTACACTTCCCCCGCCCCGCAGTCCATTTTTCAACATAGTGTCTTATACATCTCATTGTTACAATGGGTCAAGCTGTATCCCTATTTAAACATTTTGTTTTTTCCCTTCCCCTCCCCAAATTACACCGACATCAAATACAGTGAAAACAGGGTTATATCATGGGGGAAGAACACATAAAGCAACAAAAAAAAATCACATGGTACCTTATAAATACCTTAGAAACAATAGCAAAAAGAAAACCCTATCTTGGCGTTCATTTCACTTAGCTTCATCTTATCTGGTCATATGTTCAACCCCTTTGGAAAGCAGTATGGAGGTTCCTCAAAAGACTCCACATAGAGCTCCCCTATGACC
>NW_012267248.1:15807988-15810488 GCF_000151885.1 Dipodomys ordii | reverse complement strand
GGCTCAGTGGTAGAGTGCTTGCCTTGCATGCCTGAGGCCTTGGGTTCAATTCCTCAGCACCACATAAGCAAAAAAAAAGCCGTATGGGGCATTGTGGCTCAAGTGGTAGAGCGCTAGCCTTGAGCTGAAGAGCTGAGGGACAGTGCCCAGGCCCAGAGTTCAGGCCCACGACCAGACCCCCCCCCCAAAAAAATGAGTGAAATTGCCACAATACAGCACGCCACTCTGCACCTTTCCCAGTTTTTCCTCGATAGTGGTCACCACATACCCACTGATACCAACGGTATACTGTATTTGTCTTAGAATGTCAATGATGATAAAGTAGAAAGCATGTCAAATGTACTCCACAACACCTGAGAGGATGATAGACTGAGGTACTTTTGTGTGCTCAATCAGTCAAACTGCTTCATGAGCACTATTACATTCAAATCCCTGTTAGCTGTGGATGGAGTGAAGGATGAGTAAGGGTTCCTGCTGTGTAGACATTTCACAAGGCAAGATAATGAATGAAGCATAAATGGAGCAGATATCATGGCCAGCCACTGGTAGCATGGCAGCTAAATTCTGAGATTCCAACGTTGGCTGTACTAATTACTAGCTGGATGAGCTTGGGTAAGCTCACCTTTTTCCTAAGAAATGATTATGATGACCATAGTCCTTGAATAGGGCTTCTTGTAAGACCGAGGTGATATGGTGCTTAGCATGTATGCTGTGTAGGACCAGCTCATCAGATACGAACCTGCAGCTTCTGAGACCCTGCTAGTTATACCCACATCTGAACAGATGTGCTTTCATATTCGATTGGGTCAGTCACTGCACTGTGGTCCAAGGGGAGGTCAGATGTCCTGGAGAGGCAGCACTGATGTTGTAGAACCAAGGTGAGCGTGTGTGGGTACCAGTGCCCTCTACTGGACACAATTTTCATAGATGTCTATGCCTTTTCCTAATCATTCAATACTCTGTAAATGCATCTAGTGTATATAAAGAAAAATCTGCCTTGTAGAGAACTTCACAGCCCATGAAACATGGAGGGCAGAGGAAATCTTTTTGTCTGCCAGCCTCACTCCTCACCTGCTTCTAACTAATATTGAGTCTGGACAGGTATTGATTTTTCTGCTTTGCTCTGCCCATGCTCATCAGTCATTTTATATTACTGGAGAGTCCATTAGCAATAAAAATAAAGAATGGAAGTTACAAAGCCCATTAGGGAGACGTACTCTCAGCATCTTTGGGAGGAGAGAAACAATTAAAAGCACGTCATCTTATAAACATTCTAATAGAGTTATTAGAAGAGTGAATAAAGCCAGGATGTGATTATCAAGGGATGGACTGAAATCGTCTTTATTAGTCAGCCTGTATGTTCTTTGACATTGCAGTATGCGGTGAAATGGAAAGATTAGATACTAAAATAAATGATCATGGCTCAAAATTTAGCTGTGGGCTCATTGGTAAATGAATTTCGGAACTGTGGATATCAGGCCTAAGATAAGAGGAAGGTAATGTTTAACTATAAAAGAAAGATGCTAGCTTGAGAACTGAGGTAACTCAAAGTTTAGGGGAGACTTGCTGCAGCTAAGAAGATGTTCATTCAAATTCTCTTCATTCAATAAGGAGAATGGATCTAGAACATTCTGGAATATGATTCCGGTTGACTGAAGAAGGTGACTGATGTATAGGATCCTCAAGCTTCCTGGGTGCCAGGGAGTGACTCATAGCATTCCTGGTACATGTGAGTACTCAGAAAATATTAATTCCAAGCCAGATGCCAATGGCTCACCTACGTAAACCTAGCTGAGACCCAAAGGCTCAGAGTTCAAAGCCTGCCTGGGCAGAAAAGCCCATGAGACTCCATCTTCAATTGACCAGCAAAAAAAGCCGGACCAGCTGTGTGCTGGTGGCCTATACCTAGCTACTCAAGAGGTTGAGATATAAGGAATTGTGGTTCAAAACCAGCCGGGTAGGAAAGTCCATGGGACTCTTATCTCTAGTAAACTAACCCAAAGAAAGCCAAAATTAGAGCCCTGGCTCAAGTGGTAAAGTGTTATCCTTGAGGAAAACAGCTCAGGAACAGTGCCCAGGCCTTGAGTTAAATTCTCGGGGATGGTACAAAATTTTAAAAAACAACAGCAACAAAAAGCTGAGCTAGAGGTGTGGATATAGTGGTACAGCACTAATCAATCAAGTGGAGAGCCCTGAGTTCAAAACCCAGTACTGGCATAATAATAATTATCTTTCTCTCTTTCTCAGAGCTGTGGAGGGCAGAGACCATGAATTTTCAAAACGCACATTTGCAGTGAATATTATGCTGTATTTAACATAATTTTATTGTATTTTCAATACAAAATGAAATAGCTTTATACTAGGAACTCTTTTGACATATATTTTTCTTTGGATGGTCAGTGAGCTAAATTAAATTGTTTGATCCTCTTTGGTACAGAAAACAATAAATATTTTCACTAAACCCTAATAGGTAGCAAACTTCATGTTCTCTTTTTTTTTT
>NW_012267248.1:15793550-15806083 GCF_000151885.1 Dipodomys ordii | reverse complement strand
TCACTTCTTTAGTTAATTCCTAGGTATTTTATTTTTTGTGGGGCTATTACAAATGGAGTTGCTTTCCTAATTTCAGCCACACTTTTCTCATTATTGGCATACAGAAAAGCCGTTGATTTATGGGGGTTAATTCATGTTCTCTTATTCTTGCTCAGATACAAGTTGATTAGCATTATACTAGGTTTTTCTGTGGATTTTACATTCACCAAACGGAATGTTCTATTGGTTGGAAATCCTTATCTGTAAACAGTAAAAACTGGGAAAAATAAAGAAAATCAAAATCTCATTTCTGTAACATGACATATTTACATTTCCACATTCTTTCAGTCTTTTTCCATGTGAATTTTTACCTTTTATGCAGATATTGTGTTTCTTTGTATTGTATTATCTTTAAGTAGTTGTACAAAGAAGATGCCATTCAACAAAGTGCTTATAAATTCACTATGCCTTGATCAAGGTCATCTTTTTCAACATTTCATATTGTGTTTTGATTTTTCACCTGATATTATTTTATATACTCTCTGTGTATATGCCCATACTGGGGCTTGAATTCATGGGCTCTTGATTTGGTTGGCAACTGACACTCTACTGCTTAAGTCATACCTACAGTTTGGTGTTTTGCTGGTTATTTGGAGATGGGGTGTCTCTGACTTTTCTGCGCAGGTTAACTGTGAGCCTTGATCCTCTAGGTCTCAGCCTTCTGAGTATTTCGAATTACAGGTGTGCACCACTCATGACCAGCTATTATTTTATACTTTCAAATGTTACTTTATAATACTCCTAATTTTTTTCATCAGTTGTGGGACTTGAGCTCTGGGCCTGTGTGCTGTCCCTGATCTCTTCAGCCCAAGGCTAGTGCTCTACCACTTGAGCTACATCACCACTTCCAGTTTTCTGGTGTTTTATTGGAGATAAGAGTCTCATGGACTTTACTGCCTGGGCTGGCTTTGAACTGTGATCCTCAGATCTCAGCTTTCTTAGTAGCTAGGATTACAGAAGTGAGCCACCAGTGCCTGGCCATTACTCATAATTTTTAATGGTTAGAAATATCTCACTAAATATAAACTGTTTAGTCAATTCTCTATCACAGGTATTAATTTTTTACTTATCACTTAAAAATATTATAAGTAGGGCTGGGAAGGTGGCTCAGTGGTAGAGCGCTTGCCTTGCATGCCTGAGGCCCTGGGTTCAATTCCTCAGCACCACATAAGCAAAAAGAAAAAAGCTAGAAGTGGTGCTATGGCTCAAGTGGTAGAGCGCTAGCCTTGAGCTGAAGAGCTGAGGGACAGCACCCAGGCCCAGAGTTCAGGCCCCACGACTGGACCCCCCCCAAAAAATTATAAGTAATTATACATTTATATAAATATTTTTTCTCCATTTGAATTATTTTGTTTTAATAAACTCCTGAGTGTTGGGCTATGGTTCTAGAGGTGGTACCAATTGTGGTGCTTTTTGTTTGTTTTTGTTTTTTGTTTTTTTGGGGGTTTGTCATGGGGCTTGAACTCTGGGCCTGGATGCTGTTTAGTATTCAACCAGGTAGAAGAAATGGAGACTCTGCCCCTGCTTCAGTGACTTCTTACATATACACGTGATCAGTAAGGAGTCTCCATTGATCAGAAAAAACTCAGATTCAACAAAGTCATTCAACAAGCTGGAATACCTAAGAAAACAAACAACAAAAAGAAGTTAAATGAAAAAGAGATTTGGATTCAATAATTCCCCCTAAAAGCTGTATTATTGTTACTATCACATTATATCACCAGTAGCAGATGAATTTGTTATATATACCTATATGTAATAAATAGGCAGTTATGCATTAATATATAACTACGTACAAGTATATATACTGATATAATGTATATACATGCACAAGATCATGCTGAGATAGATACCATCAGATATGCTGACATTTTCTGTAATAAAGATCTTTATTATAAGAAAATACTCACTCTGCAGTTGGCATTTTATTCAGAATCAACTGTGAAATTGCCTCTAACAACGCCATGGGTTGTTCTAAAGAAAGTGGATTATTTTCAGTCAGTCCTTCAAACTCACAGTTGTTATCTGAGGAATAAGAAACAGTATTTTAATTGCTTTAACTCAATTAAATCTGTATAGCTTCTATTTCATAATTCTGAAGATATTTTGAATTGAAAATTACCCAATCTTGCAGCTATCTTTGCCTTCAGCCTGAAGGGCAAGTATTAAATATCATAATTATCTGTCACTCTGTCTTCTCCAAATAACAGTTGTTCGTGAGAATGGTAGACCTGCAAAGAAAGGGGAAAATTCAAGTCATGATTCTACCCATAAACATGTACTGAATGACGATTACACGTTAAGCAAAATATTAGGCACCAAGAATATAAGAAGTAACAAAGCACCAAGCGCCGGTGGCTCACACCTGTAATCCTAGCTGCTCAGGAGTCTGAGAACTGAGGATCGTGGTTTGAAGCCAGTGTAGACAGGAAAGGCTATGAGACTGTTATCTCCAATTAACCAGCAAGAAAACCAGAAGTGGTACTGTGGCTCAAAGGTGTAGAGTGGTAGCCTTCAGTGGAAAAGCTCAGGGACATAGGCCAGTCCCTCAGTTCAAGCTCCACGACCACCACCAACAAAAGAACAACAACACAAAAAAAAACAACAGGAAGAAGACGATGAAAGAAAAAGAAATAGCAAAACCCACAATACCAGTTTCCAAGAGCTTAAACATCTTATTAGACTTCCGGCTGAAGCCTTTCCCACACTTGCTGACTTGGCTCGCGCTTGGGCCCGGCCCCGCGCCTAGGGGTTTCCAGCGCGTGGAGACTTCGGTCTCGCCATTGGCCCGCCGAGAGGAAGCCCCAGCCGGGAACCCCGAACAGCTTTTCCAGGCAACGCGGGTGACATCGGGCGGCGCGCTTTCCCCACGGAGGTTAACGCCATCAGGGCCGGTGTCCCGGCACGGAAACCGCGCCGGACACGGCCCTGCCACGTTCCCCTCGCCCCCCAGCCGGCTTTGACCCACCACGATCGGCCAAGCAGGCGTCAAACCGGTTTGAGCGGGATCCAGCCAGATGGAACTGGATCGAACCGGATCAAGCCGATTTGAGCCAGATCGAACCGAACCAGAACGAACCGGATCAAGCCAATTTGAGCCATATGGAACCGGACCGGATCAAACCAGATCAATCCGGTTTGAGCCAGATGGAACCGGATCGAGCTAGATGGAACCGGATTGAACCGGATCAAACCGGTTTCAGCGGATGGAACCGAAACCGGTTTGAGCAGGATCAAACCGGAGGCGAACCAAACAGGTTTGAGCCGGATCGAACCGGATCAAACCGAATCAAGCCAGTTTGAGCCGGATCGAACCGGATTGAACCGGGTCAAACTAGTTTGAGCCGGATCGAATCGGATCAAGCTAGTTTGAGCCAGATGGAACCGGATTGCACTGGATCGAACCGGATCAAGCCGGTTTGAACCAGATTGAACTGGATCGAACCGGATCAAGCCAATTTGCGCCATATGGAACCGAACCGGATCAAACCAAATCAAGCCGGTTTGAACCAGATCGAACCGGATCAAGCTGGTTTGAACCAGATTGAACCGGATCAAGCCGGTTTGAACCAGATTGAACCAGATCGAGCCGGTTTGAGCCAGATGGAACCGGTTCGCGCCGGATCGAACCGGATCAAGCCAGTTTGAACCAGATCGAACCAGATCAAGCCGGTTTGGAGCAGATTGAACCGGATCAAGCCGGTTTGAGCCATATTGAACCGGATCGAAACAGATCGAGCCGGTTTGAGCCAGATGGAACCGGTTTGCGCCGGATCAAGCCGGGTTGAGCCAGATCGAACCGGAGCAAGCCAGTTTGAACCTTATGGAACCGGATCGAGCCGGATCAAGCCAGTTTGAACCTGATGGATCCAGATCGAACCGGATCAAGCCGGTTTGAACCGGATGGAAGCAGATCGAACAGGAGCAAAACAGCTTGAACCAGATGGAGCCGCATCAATCCGGTTTGAACCGGATGGAACCGGATCAAGCCGGTTTGAACCGAATCAAACGCCGGATGGAACTGGAATGAACCGGATTGAACCGGATCAAGCCGGTTTGAACCGAATCAAACCGGATCAAGCCAGTTTGAACCGAATCAAACCGAATCCGGTTTGAGCCGGATGGAACTGGAATGAACCATCGAACCGGCTCGATGGGGCCGGATGGAACCAGTTCAAACCGGTTTGAGCCGGATGGAACCGGATTGAACCGGATCAATCCAGTTTGGAACTGGATCAAGCCGGGTTTTAGCTGGATGGAACTGGATCAAGCCAGTTTGAACCGGATCAAGCCGATTTGGCCGGATTAAACCAGATCAAACCGGTTTGAGCCAGATGGAACCGGATCAAGCCGGTTTAAGCCGGATGGAGCCGGATCAAGCTGGTTTGAGCCGGATGGAACCGGATCAAGCCGATTTTGGCCGGATTGAACCGGATCAATCCGGTTCAAGCCAGCTGGAACCAGATCGAACTCAATCAAGCCGGTTTGAGCCAGATCCAGCCGGATGGAACCAGATCGTTTATTTGTTTTTGTTTTTTGTTTTTTTTGGGGTTGGTCATGGGGCTTGAACTCTGGGTCTGGGTGCTGTCCCTCAGTTCTTCAGCTCAAGGCTAGTGCTCTACCACTTGAGCTACAGCACCACTTCTAGTTTTCTGGTGGTTTACTGGAGATAAAGAGTCTCACAGACTTTACTCTCTGAGCTGGCTTTGAACCGTGATCCTCAGATCTCAGCCTCCTTAGTAGCTAGGATTACAGGTGTGAGCCACCAGCGCCTGAGTTGTGTGTGTGTGTGTTTAATGATTCTTTATTCTACCAAGAGGAGAGGATAAAACCTCATACTTTTCCTCTTGACATCATATAAGACTACCAGCCATTCTACTGTCCCCAAATATTCTTCCCCAGAATTCCCAAAGTGCCATATTCTAGCTTTTCATCTATGGTGTCTGTTCTTTGTCTCTTCTGTGCTCACCTTTTGCTTCAAAGTTTGTTTCTATTAGAGCTGAGATCTAAGCTGATTGTGCTTCACTTTTACCTTACCCTTTAACTGTCTCATTCCCTCCACAGTGGGCTTTGGTTATGAATCATTAATCACATGATATCCCATGATATCCCAGCCACAAGATACCTATCTCTTCAAGAGGAATCTTATTCTCCTTGTTTCTAGTTTTATTCCCTTTAAACCATATTCCTTCACAGAACCAGAGTTGTATCCCAATATGTAAGATGGGTCATGTCCTCATCCTCTAAAAACACTTCAGTAGATTTCCACTGTTCTTAGGCAATCATTGAGATTCCAAAATAAAGATCTTATGCCTTCCTGTCCCTCTCACCACTCCAGCCCCTCTGATTTCTTTGTATATATGGCCAACATCTTACCTGTGTGTCTACCAGCATTCCTCTTCTACCTGTGTCAGAGTAGATCCTACACATACCCCAGGACTTAGAAAGGCCTTTTCCTGAGTGCAAGGCAAATTTATTCTCCTCTGCTAATCTTCAAGTTCCTTCTCCAGTGATACCACTGACTATGCTTTCTCAAGGCCAGTTCCCAGATGCATCTATTCCCTAGGACATGTGTCCTGCCTGGGTGTAGGCCAGATATGTGCTTAAATCTATAGCAAGCTCTCAGTAGCCAGAACCTATGAGGGAGAACAGTGAGCCCTGAGTGCATTGCATGTGTATGAATGAGGCACAGAGCCTAGCTACAGTCCCTTACACTGCACACAACCACCCATGCTGCATATTAAATTCACAACATCTTCTCTCGGGCTCTTCAGAGTAGTGGTGGCTCCCCCTGCTCCACCTGGTTTTCTTCTCAGTTCTGTCAAAAACAAACAAATAAACAGAAAAAATACACAAGCAAACCAAAAAAAAAATAACAGGTGGGCTGGCAGGACAATATACAGACCTGCTGTTGTTCCGAAGCTTTGATTGACATTCATCTTGTCAGTGTTGCTGATCTGGGTTGCTTGCCTGATAGGATAACTCTGAAATTACTCCTTGAGGATCCGAGCTAGTATTCACCAGGTTGTTGGTTTTTGTTTTTGTTTTCTTAATCAGGTTTTATTTGCCTCTGGTGCTTGTATCAAAAATTTAAGAAACAGAAAGCCCAAATTCCAAATGATAAAAGGGACCTCTCCTCCCATGTATTTAAAGTGTATCACACATCTTGACGTTGGACTATGGACTTTGTCCATAACCTGGTACCATATATGGCTGGGCCTTTAGAGGCTGTTCTGGTAAAGTGATTGGTAAGCTGTAGGTCATAAAATGTATACAATATCCCATGGACATAGGCCATTGTTACACCTCCTTTGCTATGCCCCTGCATCTGAAGTGGTATGTATGATGTCGGCAAGTCAGGTGCTCTGAGTGGTCTCAGATAGCAGGCCTGGCCCAGGCATTATAGGCTGGAAATCTATACCCACACTTGGATCACAACTAATCCAGGAAGGACAGATTATTATCCCATTCTCACCCTAGGGTAAAAATGTTTGCATGTGATCAATATGCAACAAGAGCTGGCTGTCAGCCTGGCACCAGTGGTTCATGCTTGTATTCTTAGTTACTCAGAAGACTGAGATCTGAGGATAGCGGTTCAAGGCCAGTCCAGGCAGGAAAGTTCCTGAAGTGGAGGTGTGGCTCAAGTGGTAGAATGCTGGTATTGAACAAAAATAGCTAAGAACAGCACCCTGGACCTGAGTTCAAACCCAGACAGGCATCAAAAAATAAAAAGAAGAAGAGGAGGAGAAGCAGCAGCAGCAGCAACTAGTTCTCTCTAGTTGTCTTCTTCAGAATGTTATCACATCAAGCACTGGTGGTGTTGTCTGCTGCTGACAGATCAGACCACAACACTCAACAGCAGCAGCAGCAGCTGAATCAACCTCAATGCCTGATCCTTGATTCTTCCTGCTAAGTGTTCCTTTCTCTTTTACATTCCTGATCACAAACTGGCAGAAATATATTTGCTTATGGCCTTTTTCAACACACTATCTTATCTTCTGCTCTCCCTTGAGAGGGCCATATCCCCAGATGAATTGCAATCATGGTGTACTTTTAACAGGTTCCAACAGAAAACTTTGATCAGAGCAAAACTACAAGTAAACTTTGAAAGGAAGAGGTAGAAGATGCTGCTCCTGGAAAAATGAGCTGACATGGATGGCTAGGAATAAGTCCATAAGTAGAGGAAGCTGAACCAGTAACTAACTTCTATTTAGTCATTAATCTGAGGTAGCAATTCTTTTTGTAGTTCCATTTTTGCAAAAGATAAGAACCTGTTATTTCTCTCTTATAGTGGTGGTGTAATGATCTTAACCTCATAAGTACATAAAAACATCTTATTTTTAAAAATTTTACCTAATGTTTAAAATTATCTTTAAGTAGTTGTCCAAAGAGGTCTTAATTCAACCCATCAATTATATGAATACAGTGCATCTTGGTCAGTGTCTTTCCTTCCATTGTTCTTTCCCATATTTCTCCTACATTTCTTATGTTTGAGCCAGTGCCCTGAATTAATTTGCACTTATTAAATGAATAAATAAATGAACAAGCAAATGAAGGAAATCTTGATTGATAAGGATGCTTTGTAGAAATTATTTGAATCCTCCATCTCATTTCATATCGGAACTGGTTTTGCAGAACTTGGTTTAGACACAGCAATTTGAAGGCCTGATGTGTGGTAAGGAGAAGTGTGGTTATAGATGAATAATGTCTTTCCACAGTGTGAGTCACCTCACACCCATCAACCTCATCTGATAA
Organism: Dipodomys ordii; assembly: GCF_000151885.1. NCBI lineage: Eukaryota > Metazoa > Chordata > Mammalia > Rodentia > Heteromyidae > Dipodomys > Dipodomys ordii. Next base: position 15,798,289 of record NW_012267248.1, on the reverse strand, counting down.
CGGTCCTTGGCAGATCTGCCCTTTTGCTGGGGATTCCCCAGAGCTATCACCTCTTGCTTGCCCTGATCATGCATAGGGTTGCCAGGCACCCATATGTAAACGTGGTGCAAGAGGAAGTAGGGGGAGAACAAGAGGGCAAATTTACAACAATGAACCCTGACAATGTGCATTTATGGGGACATCATGAGCATTTTACCTCAGGCTGCTATTTTTTTTAATGCTGACAGGAAGATGAGGTGGACAGTAATGGAAAAGGTGACTAAAGCACTGTTAACAAGGAAGCAATGTGTCATTAAATATATTGGTCTAACAAAAGCATTTGCTTCCTCTTCCCTCCTACAAAAGTTATCATCTTTTAGTATAATGGGGGGGGGTAATGGGCAGGGGGCAGGATGGGTCAGCATCAGTTGTAACTGCCTCTCCTGTGCTTTCTGATTCTAACCTTGCCCCTCACATACAATAAGGGGAAAATGAAGTGTGACACATGGGGCTCATTGCTGCACCTACACTTCAGTCTAACAAGATGGTCTTTATCTTTGTCCAGATAAAAGACACTTAACTAGGGCTTTCTATGGTAAGCTTTCAAATAAAGAAACTAAAAGCAGTTGAAGCCCAATAAACGTTCATTTTGAAAATTTCTAAGAATGAGAACATCATGACAGAAACAAGCAAGATTCCACACTATAAGGAAATACTTTGCAAACTGTTATGCTAACAAATCAGAGAATCTGGAAGAAATGGAAGAATTCTAGAAAATGTTGATATACCCAAACTAAACCAAGAAGGTTTAAACAACTAAAAAAATCCCTAACAAGTAATGAAATATAAATGGCAATAAAAGACCTCCCACCCAAGAAAATCTCAAGACCAGATGATTCACAGCTGAATTCTATAAGGCCTTCAAAGGAGAATTCATTACAATACTCCTCAAACTCTTCAATGAAAGTGAAAGGCAAACATCACATTAAACTCATCGATGAAGCCAGCATAACCCTCATCCCAAGACCAGATAGGGACTCATCAAAGAAGAGAATTATAGACCCATATCTTTGCTGAACATCAATGCAAACCTTCTCAATAAAATTCTGACCAACATAATTGAACAACTAACAAAAAAGTCATACACTATGATAAAATGGGATTCTTTCCAGGGATGCAAAGCTGGTTCAATATATGCAAGTCAATTAATGTAATTCAACACATGAGCAAGAGCAAGGACAAGAACTATATGATCATCTCAAGAGATGCAGAAAAAGCATTTGACAAGAACCAACCCCCCTTTATGATAAAAAAAAAAGCTCTGGAGAAACTAGGAATCCATGGAGCATTCCTCACAAAGCTATATATGACAAACCCACAGCCAGCATTATACTTAATGGTGAAAAGTTAAAACCATTTTCTCTAAGATCAGGAACAAGACAAGGATGTCTGCTTTCTCCTCTCCTCTTCAATACAGTATTGGAATTCCTAGCTAGAGCAATAAGGCAAGAGATAAACATAAAGGGAATCCAAATAGAGAAAGAAGTAAAACTCTATCTCAATGAGAAGAGCAAGGCTGAAATCAGGAAAGCAACCCCTTTTGTAATAGCCTAATGAAAAACACCTAGGAAATAACCAAAGACAAGAAGGATCTCTATGATGAAAGTTTAAAAACCTGAAAAAGGAAATCAAAGCAGATTTAAGGAAGTGGAAAATCCTTACATGCTCCTGGATTGGAAGGAGTACTATCATGAAAACGGCGATACTGCTCAAAGCTATCTACAGAATCAATGCAATGCCCATCAAAATCCCAACAACATTCTTCAATGATATAGAAGAAGCAATCCAAAAGTTCATATGGAATAATAGAAGACCCTAAATAGGAAAAACAATCCTTAGCAGGAAGAACAGCACTGGAGGAATATCAATATGAAGTTTCAAACTGTATTACAAATCTGTAGTAATAAAGTCACCTTGGTACTGACACAAAGAATAGGCTTGAGAACCAATGGAATGGAAACCCAGAAATGAATCCATAAACATATAGCTACCTAATATGTGATAAGTGAGCTAACACAGGATGGGACTAATAGTGCTGGCAGAATTGTCTATACATATGGAGAAAAGTGTAGTTAAATCCTTAGATATCACCCTGCACCTGAGACAACTCCAAATGGATCAGATACCTCAATATAAGATCAGATGCCCTGAAAATATTACAGAAAGGGATATGGGAAACTCTAAGCCTTCTTGGTGCAGGTCAGAACTTCCTAAGTAAAGATCCAGAATTACAACAAATCAAAAAGAACTAGATAAATGGGAGCGCATCAAGCTGAAGAGTTTCTGCATGGCAAAAGACATAGCTAGCAAGATAAACAGAAAGCCCACAGAATGGGAGATCTACTAGTTATACATCGGACAAGGGCCTCGTACCAAAATATACTTAGAGCTCAAAAAATTAACCCCCCCAAAAAATCCTTAAAGAAACAACAACCCAATTAGTAAGTGGGCTGAAGAGATGTTTGATATCTCTAACCATAAAAGAAATGCAAATCAAAACAACATTCTGCCTCAACCCAGTTAAAATGTCCATTATCAAGAAAACTAACAATAACAGATGCTGGTGGGGATGTGGCCAAAAGGGAATGCTACTATACTGTTGGTGGGAATATAAACTTGTTCAACCACTCTAGAAAGCAGTATGGAGGTTCCTCAAAAGACTAAACATATAGCTTTCCTGTGACCCAGAAATCCCACTTCCTGGCATCTATCCAATTGACTAAAAACCAACTTACACTAATGCCACTGACACCACCCTGTTCATTGTAGTATTGTTTGCCCTAGCCAAGATATAGAATCAACCCAGATGTCCCTCTGTGGATGAATGGATCAAGAAAATGTGATATATATACACAATGGAATTCTATGCTTCCATCAGAAAGAATGACATTGCCTCATTTGTGAGGAAATGGAGACTTGGAAAGTATTATACTAAGTGAAGTAAGCCAGGCCCAAGACACATAGGCTGCATGGTTTCCCTCATTTTTAATAACTAGAATGTGCCTATAAATCTACAAGCAAACCCAATGGATAGTTGGATAGTAAAAGACAAATCATTATACTTGGACATGATTAATTAAAAAGCATTCTAAACATTCACACAATGAGAACAAAGGAGGATATTCTTAGGAGAGGATTACAAAGGCTCAATAGCTATCTGCGTATGATTATATAAAATGATACTTATTGAAATGAACTCCAAGAAATGGAAGAAAGAGATTTTTTTTTATTTTTACTGTTTTCCATTCTTTTTCTTTTCTCTTTTACTTCTTTCCTTTTGTTCTTTGGTTTATTCTGTTCTATCCCTATTTTTTATTTCAATACCCTTTGTCTTGTATATGAGTTAATCTGAATTGGAGAGAAACAGTGGGACAAAAGGTGAATCAATTCAGCAGTAAAACACACTAGACACAATGTTGGAATTGAGCTATACAATGTGGCGGGGAGGGAAGTTGGGAGAGGAAAAACTGGGAGAGAATGAGGGAGTAGGTGACACTGTTTAAAAAGAAATGTACTCATTACCTAATTTATGTAACTGTAACCACTGTGCACATCACCTTTACAATAAAGTTTTAGAAATAAAAAAAATTTCTGAATAAAAGGTAAATGAGGGGCTGGGAAGGTGGCTCAGTGGTAGAGCTCTTGCCTTGCATGCATGAGGCCCTGGGTTCTATTCCTCAGCACCACATAAGCAGAAAAAGAAAAAAGCCGGAAGTGGCACTGTGGCTCAAGTGGTAGAGTGCTAGCCTTGAGCTGAAGAGCTAAGGGACAGTGCCCAGGCCCAGAGTTCAGCCTCCATGACTGGATTCCACCCCCCCAAAAAAAGGTAAATGAAAGTCAGTATATCAAATGTCTCCTAAAAACATTTTGAGGGAAATCAAAGCCTTGGATTTCTCTAAATCATGCCATTACTTCACTTTGAACTCAGAACCTCATGCTCTTGCTCAGCTCTTTCATTAAGGCACTGTACTCCTTAAGCTAGGTCTCTACTTCTGACTTCATCTGATTAATTGGAGATAATGTGTAGGACAAGTAGAAAAAGTCAAAGGCTATGTACATATGACCATATAAGATGATGTTAAGTGAAATGAAACCCAAGATAGGGACACAAATTTTTTTTCGTTCTTGCTATTGTTTCTAACATACTTATAATGTACCATGTGATTTTTTTTTTGTTTTTTGTATGTTCCTCCCCCACAGTATAACCCCCTATTTTCACTATAGTTGATGTCGGTGCCTTGCATCTATATATATACTTCTCTAATTCGGGGAGAGGAAGGGAAAAAATGCTTAAATAAGGATACAGGTTGACCCATTGTAACAGTGAGATGTACAAGACATTATGTTGAAAAGGAACTTCACAACTTGGTGGGGGCAGGAGGTGGGTGTAGTTGTGGAGGTAGGAGGGAAGGGATGGTAGGGATAAACAAAGGAGAAAATGGCAATACTTCCCAAGGCTATCTACAAATTCAATGCAATATCTATCAATATTCCAACCTTATTCTTCAAGAAAATAGAAGAGACAATACAAAAATTCATATGGAACAATAAAAGACCCCGAATAGCAAAAATGATCCTTAACAGAAAGAACAGTTCTGGAGGAATATCAATGCCAAATTAAAAACTCTACTACAAAGCCATAGGAATCAAAACAGCTTGGTACTGGCATAAGAAGAGACCTCAGAACCAATGGAATAGAA
>NW_012267248.1:15640772-15792247 GCF_000151885.1 Dipodomys ordii | reverse complement strand
TGTTGCTTTGTATGTGCCTCCTCCACAATATAACCCCTGTTTTCACTATATTTGATGTTGGTATAATTTGTGGAGGGAAGGGAAAAAACAAATTGTTTAAATAGGGATACAGGTGGACCCATTGCAACAATGAAATGTATAAGACGTCATGTCAAAAAACGAACTTTACAACTTTGGTGTGTGGGGGAGGAGGCTAGAGGGGGTGAGGGGGAGGATGGGAAGGGAAAATAAAGGAGGAGGCTACAATGCTTGATAAGAAATGTACTCATTATCTTGCCCATGTAATTGTAACCCCTCTGTACAGTATTTTCACAATAAAAAAATCTAAAAAAAAAAGAAATGTACTCATTACCTTGCTCATGTAACTGTAACCCCTCTGTACAGTATTTTTACAATAAAAAATTACCAAAAAAGTGTAAAAGTTGTTTTTGAAAAAAAGAGTCTTACAGATTTGCCTTCCCTGATTGACTTTGAACCTTGATTCTCAGATCTCAGTCTTCTGAGTAGCAAGGATTACAGGTGTGAGTCAGCAACACCTAGAAGCTTTGGCATCTTTGATCAAACAGAAACTAATCCACGTCAATCCTATGAAGCTGCAAGGTCCTGGTAAGTCCTGTGGTCCTTCTGGGCTTTGGTTTCTTCTATTGAATTAGTGGTTCTCCCTCCATCCCTCCCTCCCTCCCTCCCTCCCTCCCTCCCTTCCTTCCTTCCTTCCCCAGGCCCAAATTATAGAGGGTCTACATGTAAGGTCCAGGCACTCATTTTGATATGCCAAATGAAGACACCAGGTGAAGGGAAGGGAAAGGAGCTTTCTTAACATAGCAAAGACAGCCATGGGAATAAGCAATGAAAGTGCTTTAGCCCAATTTCATCCACCTTCAGGGTACAGGCATGAGCTGTTGGCTTCAAAGAGACAAAGAATTAGGAGAGTGCTTAGGGGTTATGTATCGTGAAGCAATCCTAGTCACAAGCATGGCCTTCTTGGTCATATCTCCATCCTGTTTAGTTATTGTCATTGTCATCACTTGAGGAGGGGGCAGTCTGGTTCAGAACAGAAGTCACTGTTGCTTGGTAGGTGCTCTGCAGTTTCTTTTCTTGGGAGCAGTGTTCTCCATCCCTCTTTGTCAGGATGTTATGAATCTATCCCGTCCTTCCTAGACTCCAAGGTGACTTCAAGGTGAATGGCTCAGAGCAAAGATAGATAGGAAAAAGGCTGGGATGCCAAGCTTCCCTCTTGCTTTTAGCTAAACCATAATCCCAAGTAAGGAGTCAGTGCTTTCCAGCAAAAGCAGGTTAAGTACTGGTTACACTTTTATCAGCCAAAGAAGAGGTAGATTTTTCTAGCAAAGTTTGGGAATATTCATTCCAGCCAGTTTCCCAAACGATCTTGTGTTAACTATTATGAGAAGCACTAACTTGGATCTGAGTCTGTACCTATTAAGAGACTATCATTGACTTGATTTAGAATTCCCAATTGTGGAGAAAAAAGTCAGAATCATTTGTCTTCATGACCCATCCATCCAACCTAATGATTGCCATTCCTCTATATAAACTCTCTTCTCACAAGCTCTTAATCAAAAACTACAACAGCAACAACAAAGCAGAAAGAGAAATGATCATGCTGGCACTAGTGGCTCACACTTGTAATCCTAACTACTTGGGGGGGGGACTGATATCTGAGGATCGTGGTTCAAAGCCAACCCAGGCAAGAACGCCTGTGCAACTCTGAGACACTTATCTCCAATAAACCACTCAAGAAAAGCCAGAAGTGGTGTTGTGGCCCAATTGGTAGAGTACTAGACTTGAGTAAAAGAAGCTATGGACAGCACCCAGGCCCTGAATTCAAAACTCAGGACAAGCAAAAGAAAAAGAGACAGAGAGAGAGAGAGAGAGAGAGAGAGAGAGAGAGAGAGAGAGAGAGAGAACGAAAGTAAGAAAGAAAAGACCATATGGTCTGGAGTGGGTGACTCCAATGGTAGAGTGTCTGCTTTGTAAATGCAAGACCCTGAGTTCAACCCTCAGTACCAACAAAATAAAGCAAAAGAAAAGAAAGCAGAGAAGAAGGAAGAGAAAATGGGAGGAGAGGGGAGGGGAGGGAGGAGGAGGGGAAGAGATGAGAGAGGAAGGGAGAGGAAGAGAAAGAAAAGGAGAGGAGAGCAGAGAATAAAACACAGAGGGAAAGATTTTCTTTTAGGAGAGTTTCAGGCCCAGTTTACAGTCACTACCTTATGTTTCACTACGGAAAATAACATAAACACTCAGCTAGGAAGTGGTTTTCCACCTGTGAGCCTAGTCCCAACCCCTCCAGCCCCCAGGAGCCATGTGGTCTCCTCTAGATGCTAATCACACAGCACATCCATCGCAGAATAGGATAAGTACACATCTTCCAGGGCACTGGCCACAAAGTCCTGTCGTCACATCTTAGAAAACCACTGAGAGAACTCCCTACCACCAATCACAGTGCCTGACATGCAGCAGGTACTCCATACTGTTTGTGCAGCCAACACAAGGACAACCGGATAGAAATCCTCATCTCTGTCTCCATTTCTGGAGACAGACTGGTACAAACCTACTCTACACATTGTTCAGATTCATCCAATTGAGTTATGGGGGAAAGGAGAGGGGTGAGGAGAACTGATAGCATGAAGGACGTCAGGCACTGGCATGGAGGGGTGACTAAGTATGCTTGGTGGCTGATGATACTTGGGCGATGACACAGGGGTTTGCCTGCCCACCCAGAGCACGTGGGAGTCTGAGTAGCACTCAGGGTGCACCTGCACAGCCAGAAGACTACCTTACCAAGATTGCCTTAGGAAGGTTTCTTACACCATCCAGCTCCTGTGGTTCTCCCAGGAAGTGTTCTCCACCCCTTCTGGCTAAGGACACTGGCTGTCTGCCTCTCCGGGAGCTGAGCATCTTTTTTGTGCTTCCTTGTTTTGATGGCTGTTTCACATCCCTGCAGCTCAGAAAGGGAAAACCAGTACGGAATCCGCTGGCGGAATATTATCCACGCTTCTGGCTAACACAAGCTTGATCCAGCACGATTGTTTCTAGTGGCCATCAATGGACCAAACGCAGACCTAAGGTCCAGAAGCAATGGCCTCATTAGAGAGACTGCAGCAGAGCTGTTGGGGCTTGGGCCTGGCTCTGTATGGACTGTGAGAAGTGAAAAACATGCTTCCTATCCTGACATATTTTGTGATTCCTTCTTTCTCTTCTCTACCAGCAACCCAGAATAGGTTTCGCATATTCCTGAGGCTCCCAGAAAACTGTACAAAGAAGACTACAGCTTGTCATGGAATAGACACAAAATCAAAAATCCCCAACAGAAGCCACCTGGTTTAACTCTAGCTCTTTAGACTGAATGTCATTTAATAATGTAAATGTCATACAAATCCGTATTCTTTAGAAGTTGAGTTCTAACTTTCTTTCCGTCCATTCCCACCTCTCGTTTCTCCAAATAGGAACAATGTGTAAGGGACCTCTGATTTCCCTCTGATAGGCCTGCCTGCCCTGCCCTCCAAGAACTTTGATTCTGAGTCCCCTGACATTTTTTGCATCACAGACTTGTCCAGGGCTACGCTTACAGCCCAAGGCCCATGTTGGTCATCCTCTTGATAAGTATCTGCTGCTCAGACAGTCATGCACCAGGCTTATAGCCTGGGGTTGGTCTTCCTCTTAATGGTACCTGATACTCAGGCAATATGTCCCCCTCTGATGCACTTTTGAACAAACAGGAATGGTTGTTAAACAATTCAGCTAATCAAAGAGTGGCACACTTTGCAGTAGATGTGACAACACTTTATCTCTGCTAGTCTTGCCTTTTCTGCAGTCCCTTTGCTTTCACATCCTCTGCTCTGCCCAACTGGGCATATCTGTTTTTTGCAGATCTCTTCTGGGCTAGATTGTGTTTCTTTCCTAATATCCTCTTTCCTTTCTACTCCCCCCCCCTTTCCTTACCCACTCTGCTGTCCTTTGAAACTGTTGTATCACCTTGTTTATTTTACTTACTGATGTTGAACAAACTTGCCTATTTAGACTAATATACAAGGCACAAATCTCCAGGGCCAAACCTTCCCCTTGAAATACTAGGATTGGCATGATAAATAGACATGGAAAGTTTTTGTTTAAAAAGACATAGGCCTCTTCAGGCTCCTGGCATGGTATTGGGTTCACCAAGTAGTTGGGAACTCATGAGCATATAGTATTTTTTTTTTTGTCAGTTGTGGGGCTTGAACTCAGTGCCTGGGCCCTGTCCCTGAGCTCTTTTGCCCAAGGTTATAGCTCTACTACTTTGAGCCGTAGATCCACTTCTGGTTTTTGAGTGGTTAACTGAAGATAAGCGACTCACAGAGACTTTTCTGCCACAGCTGGCTTTGAACTGTGATCTTCAGATCTCAGCCTCCTGAATAGCTAGGATTACAGGCATGAACCACTGTTCCTGGCAGGCATATATTACTTTACCTCATTTATTCACCTGTGTCCTGGAGACAGCCAAAGACCAGATGAACAACCAAACAGCTGTAGAGACTGGAGACTACAACCTCTTGTGTGGCTGACTTGATCCAGAAGGTCCCAAGGTAGGGGTTGGGCTACCAGTATTTCTATAGAACTTGGTGGTGCATGTCTTGGGTTGTTTGGCTCTTTTTAAATTTGAGCTGATGGTGTGTGCTATTGCATGTTTGCAGAGACTATGGAAAGGCAGGGGGAGTACAGAGATAATTGTTACATAAACTATTCGATTCAGGCAGGGTAACCATCATACTCTTTGTTCCAATACCTGTCCATCTGTAGATAGTGTGTTTTCCCACTCAGGGGAATCACCTCTTGTCATCTTTGATGATCTGTTCTGTCCTTCCATTTTAGTCCATCTCCGTGGGTGGCCCCATTTCCAATGAACATTCCCCCCCCTCTCAGTGCTGCCAAACCCTGAGCCCTTCTCACAGTGTCCTTGGATTTCACTCCTCATTACAACCTAGTGGAATCCACAGATCACTCTCCTGCAGCTGTGGTCTGGAGCTCTTCTGGGATCTGGGCCATCTTGCTGACATCCTTTCTCCACCTGTTCAGCCCAGGGGAGCCAGCTAAACAAGTATCCCTCCCAAATTGAATCCTGCTTGTGTTCCCAGTGAGCCTGCATTATTAAGATGTCCTTGGCAGTGAGTGTTTACTGTGACACTGCTAGAGGAAGGACTGGCAGCTGCTGAGTCTGACCTGTCTTATAGCTGGAAGTGAGGGGGGAGCTTATCTCTCCGCTCTTGAATGTGGCCTTGAGTTTGGTACAATGTGAAAGCCAGGCATCAAACATCCTCTCTACCTTCCTTATCTGCCACTTCCCTCAAGACAGACCAAAACTCATTTGGATTTCTTTCATTCCCTTCTGCCACTGCCAGACCACAACCGCTAATAGATGCAGCTAGATGTATAGCAGATGGTCTTTGCTTGAATTCTGGTTTCAGGAAGTACTAGCAGTATGATAGTCAATGTATTATTTAATTTCTCTGTGCCTATATTTTCCCTTCAATGATATGTACATTAAGTTGAACTTTAAGATACCCCACAAAAAGTGTTCCTGTGACTGTATCTGAGTTCTGAAAGTCGGTTGGCAGGGGAACCAGGACAGCAACCCCACCCCCATCCCATGTCCTGTACATTGGCCTAACCCCAGGCTGTCACACTAAATGGACCACACTTAATAAACCACTGTAGAGCCACCAGTCTGGTGTGAATTACAAAAGCACTTTCCAGATTCCTCTCTTGAATGTTGTGTTTTTTACATGACATTAGGTAACATTTTGCTTCATTTTGCAAGAAACTTAAAACCTGCCAAGTCCTCTGGCTACGGAACTAGATTTACTGATAAAAAATCAAACAATTTAATGAATTTGCTATTAGTAACCAGTGAATAATTACATCTAAAGAGTAGTAATAAGCCATTGTCAAGATTTCCGTAAGGAGAAGTAATTTTAAAATGTTAGGTTGCTGGCTGGGCTTTGGTAGATCATGGCTGTAACCATAGCTACTCAGAAGGCGAAGATCTGAGGATCCAGGTTTAAATCCAGCCCAGGTAGGAAAGTTCATGAGACTCTTATTTCCAGTTCACCACCAAAAATCTAGAAATAAAGTGTGGCTCAAGTGGGTAGAGTGCTAGCCTTGAGCAAAAATACTCAAAGACAGCACCCAGGCCCTGAGTCCAAGCCTTAGGACCAGCACAACAAACAAACAAACAAAAATACATTAGGCTGATAATATGGCAACTTATCCCAAAAGCATAGGAAAACATGAAGATCCAGTAATGTTGTAAAATCCATTGTTGTTAGTAGTAGTATTGTCCAGGAAAAAAACTAAGAATTTAAATTACCAATGATGGTAGGTTTTAATTTTTAAAAAATGTGTTCTACAGAATGCTGAAATAAGGATACAGGATGATCCATTGTAAGAATGAGATATACAAGACTTTACAACTTTACGGGGTGGGGGAGGGGCATCAAGGAGGTGGGGAGGAAAGGGATGGTAGGGGAAAAACAAAGGAGGGGGTAACAATGCTCCATAGGAAATGGACTCATTGCCTTCCTCATGTAACTGTAACCCCTCTTTACAGTATCTTTACAATAAAAATATATATTAGCAATGTGTTCTAAAAAGGATTAGTGGCAGCTAGTCTTTGATGGGATTTAGAATATTCTACCCCCAAATATGGTACCTTGGCCTATTGAATATTTTAAGATGAAGGAATTTGTGAAAATTACAAAAGGGCCTTCTCTGCCCTACCTCCCTGAAGCAGATCATAAAGCCTATTGGGATGTTTCTGACCTTACCAGAAGAAAGCATAAGACCTTTGTGGTACCAAGAGGAAAGCAGCATCCTGTCAATCTCTGAAGATTAGGAGGTTTAAGGTAACCGAAGGAGTGAAAGATTCCAAGACAGAAGGAATCAGGACTTACCTCCGAAAAGTACTGAGAGGCCAGCCGATTGTAGAGCACTGAGCATTGATGTGAGAGAGAACCATACTGGTCAGGACCTTGGGATCTGTGCTCCAGATTCTGGTCTTTATCTCAAGAGCAATGGAAAGGTTGTGGAAGTATTTGGGCAGAAGAGACATGCCTATAATTTTTTAAGCCAGTTTAAGGGTGGAGACTAAATTAGATGAAACTAGGCATTTATCTTTGGCCGTTTGTTGTGATAGAAAAGAAGGGAGAGCTGCTAAGGAGTGTCATTATTCAAGATTATGTAGCCAACTGAAGGTGCCCATGAGACATGGAGACACTGAGAGAGCTGACTGCATACAAAGTTTTGGAGGTCTAAGAGAGACTATGCAAATGAGCTATGAATGGAAGATGGTAATTGAAGCCATAGATTGTTGAGATTGCCTTGGGATGCATAGAAAGCAAGAAGAGAAGGGACCTCAGGACAAATCTGTTGGACTCAGTCATCTACAGTCTGGATGGAGAAGGACTGTTAGAAAAGATGTTGAGAAGGGACAACCAGATAAGAGTAGGCTGGAAGAGTGTTTTGGGTCAGAGGCTACATTAGGACTCTTTCAAATACATATTATGAAACCCATCTTCTACAAAGAACTTACAATGTCTCATAACCTACAACTGACTAATCAGAATCTACTGGACTCAAGTGCTTGAAGAGGTCCTCTACATCGCTTCCCATCTCACGGTTCTGCATGCTTCATTCCAAGTAAGCCTTCCCATGTGCTGAACTGATCAGGTCACCAGCTTCAAGGTCACTTCCATCCAAGGCAAGGGAAATGTTTCTCCTCTGTTGGTCTGATAAACATCATGTATCCTTATCACTGGGTTGGTGTAGGTTGGATGTTCATCTCTGAGCTGTAGGCTGATCTCATTCCTCTATTCTACATGGACTGGAAGTCGTGGGGAGAATGGTTCCTCAGAAGAATATTAGAATAAAGTGTTTGGCTAGTTAGTGTGAGGGCCTAAATTCAAATAGAAAGTAAGAAACTGAGAGAAAAAGGAAAGAAAAATAGGAGAAGGAACAGAGAGGAAGGGAAGGAAAGAGGAAAGGAAGAAAGGACAGGAAATGACAGAAGAAGAGAAGAGAGGAGAGGAGAGGAGAGGAGAGGAAAGGAAAGGAAAGGAAAGGAAAGGAAAGGAAAGGAAAGGAAAGGAAAGGAGGAAGTGGTGCTGTGGCTCAAGTGGTAGAGTGCTTGCCTTGAGCTGAAGAGCTGAGGGATAGTGCCCAGGCCCAGATTTCAAGCCCCACGACTAACCAAAAAAATTAAAAAATTAAAAAAAGGAAAGGAAAGGAAAGGAAAGGATGCTGTTATCTGAGGAGATGGCCAGGGAAGCAAAATCCAAATGTCTATACCAATAGACAGACAGATATAGGGAGATAGGAATTCAGGAAGGAAAATCTTCTCTCTCAAGAGTATGCTAGGAATTTGGGAAAGCTAGGGACGAAAAATACCCATTGGATTCAGCCTCCTGGAAGTTACTAGTCCTCAGCCCCACACAAATGGCCCTCCACAAACTGGGTTGTGGTAGGAATGATAACAGAAGCAGAAATTGCATGAGAACCGGGAGACAAAATTCACTAAGATGGAGACAAGGAAGGTATCCTGGAAGGCTTCCTGTAAGAAGGACATATATTTTTTACCTCAAAGGGTAAGGAATATTTAAAAAAATCAAATCCTGAGAAATGGAGGCAGGTATGCACTTGGCTTACTGTAGCCTGAGTAGAATCATGATATCAAGTACTTTGGGGTGTGTTCATGGAGAGCTGAACAATTCCCATTGGGTCCAAAGGTTAGGGGTCAAATGTGGATGTTGCTTAGAGAACAAGAACTTTTTTTCCACCAATTTATGAGTTACCCACCTCTTACCTACCTTCCTCAGTTTACCACTTTCATATGTAAATTAGAAATCACAGCCTCTGGAAAAGCACCTACCTCCCTGTCTTCCTAAACTTTCACATGTGAACTCAACCATAGACTTTCTTCTCTGTCCTCTCTCAACCTTTGTCTTTCTTCCTCCTGTCTGAGAGGCCTGGACCTGCAGGGCTGATGCCAGTTTTCATGGCTGGGGGGGGCATTGGTTGCTCTGTGTTCTTGCTGACTGCACGAGAAGAATGTCCTACTAGACCACTCTCCCTGGGGTCAGCAGCTTGAGTTTCTCTAGGCTTTCAATTGACTCACTTCCCTTGCTTCCTTTAATATCCCAGGAAGCTGGAAAGTAGTAGACAGGATGAGAGACAATTCCTAACTATGTATTCAAATGTCCTTCATTATTGTTTTCAGAAGCCTTAGCACCCTGAACTTCTGCCCTGTGGGGTCGAACTTTTACCATCATATGCACTGCCCAGGAGTAATTATTGCTTGGGAGATCTCCATCTTGATTGCCAAAAGCCAGCACCTATTTGTTTAGCCCTGATCTTGTCCTCAGGCTCCACAGGCACAGAGCGAGGGAGCTCAACCTGAAGAGGAGAGACTCTAGGACACAGCTCTCCTGTGGTCAGCAGAACCTGGCTGAGAACAGGGTGTAGTGGAAGCAGGAGCCCAGGGCAGGGCACAAGGGTTAGTGGCCTTGGAATGTTATTGGCCAGGAATGGCAGAGCAGGGCCTGAGTGGGCAGCAGTGGGAAGAGGTCCCTGAGCAGGGGAGGGGCAAGCTGTCCCCTGCATGACAAAGGTGCCTAGGTCTATGGGACAACTTCCTACTGAAGATTCCAGCAGTCTGCTGCAGAGCATGGCACCAACTGAATCTCACCATCAAGACCATCGCATTTACCATCACTGTGCCCAGGCCTCTGAGGAAGCCACTGCTCTGCTACACATCTCTCTGGGGACCAGTACTCATGTCTTCTAATTATCCCCCTATTAGAACTCGGGAGGAATGTGTGGAGGACAGCCTGGCTTATCCAGCTAGAGCCAGACAGACCATTTTTAATAACTGTCCCTCTGACAAAAGGCCCATTCTGGGATTGTGCCACCCCCAGAAGGCTTGCTTCAGGATAGTGGGGGTAGAAGAGAGGCACTTTTCCATGTCCTGTATTCCAGAAGCACAGATCTGTCCTCAGTGAAAGCCCATCCACTTTGTGTAGCAATGGGAAGGGGGGGTACTCACTGTTGGTGCCTTTGAGGCTTTAGGGCCTGGAGAAGCCAGTAGGATTCCTGTCCCAGCTCCTGGAAGAAGGACTGGGGAGGGCTCTCAGTGATGGGTTTCTGAATCACAACCAGAAACAAACAAGTGCATCTTTAAACAAACCACAGTAATTAGAAGGGAACTATAATGATAGTGAAGTTACCTTTTCCATTCATTCTGGGAGCATTTTTCTGAGCGCTTATTTTTGGCGCAGAGCTATTTTAGGGGGCGGGGGAGAGCATGTGGGGAAGAGGAAAGGGAATTGGTCCAATGTGCCAGCTTGAGAGGGGGAGCCGAATGGGGGATGGGTGGTATTAGTGTTTGGTCTGTGGAAGATGAAAAGCAGCTCTGCTCTGTGGGCGGTTCTTTGATCTTCCAAAGTAACTGCTAGAGTAGCAATTAGCATCCTTAATGCTGAGGGGAGTCTCTGAGAAACCCTTGAGCCTGCTGATTTAGGTTAGTAGATCCGGAAGTGTGGGGGCTTGTGTGTGTGTGTGTGTGTGAGAGAGAGAGAGAGAGAGAGAGAGAGAGAGAGACAGAGACAGAGACAGAGACAGAGACAAACAGAGACAGAGACAGAGAGACAGAGACAGAGAGACAGAGAGACAGAGAGACAGGTGACAGAGATAGGTGAGAGACACAGACAGACACAGATGGATGCAGAGAGGGAGAGAGGGGGATCCTAAGAGGGGGAGATCCTGGAAGTTGAGGGGCAAGAGAACAACACAGGAGTTGGGGAATGGGAAGGGAAGTGTCCCCATGTTAGACTGAGTTTTTGACCCTCAGCTTCTATGTTCTCCTCTACTTGCAACCTAGATCCCAAGACCTGAGGGCCCAACTCCTTCTATCTCTACTTTGGCCCCATTCAATCCAGCCTAAGTGCCTTGCTTGCCATAAGTGCACCTGCTGCCTATGGCCTGCTTATTTATGTAGCCACAGTTCCCTCGTCCTGCATAGAACTCCTAGACATGCCTCCCCCCTCCCACCCATCATTGGCTCTCCTGGGCACTACCCATTTGCTCTGGCTGGGGACCACACAGTAGCCCTAGTCCAGGCTTAGTCCTCTCTATGCTATTTCCTCTTATTTTTAATGTAATTAATGTGATTAACTGATTCAAGTATTTGGATGACAACACAAATGAAAAGTATTCACTACGTAGATTTAATGGGGGGGAGGGGAGGCGCTAGTAACAGAGCTTAAACTCGAGGTTTTGCACTTTTACTTACCTTTTTGCTCAAGGCTAGCACTCTGTCATTGGAGCCATATCTCCAGTCTGGCTTTTTTACTGTTTAATTGGAGATACGACTGTCACAGCCTTTCCTACTCAGGCTGGTTTTGAACCACGATCCTTAGATCTCAGCTTCCTGAGTAGTTAGGATAACAGGCATGAGCCCCTACGGTCCAGTAAATGTTAGCATTTTAGCATACTTGCTTTATATCTTTTTTTAAGATATAAGAAACTTATAGAGAAAATTGAAATCTTTTTGTGCCCCAGAGATAAACTATTCTCTTGAAGCAGTTTCTTTCTCATGCTTTCATATTTCATGGCATATGTATGGATCCACAAACAGCCTGCATATAGTGTTGTTTGGAGTATTTTAAATGTTTACATAAATAGTATTTGGCTGTTTTTACTCAACATTGTGTTTCCTAGACTTTCCCTATTTTGATGTTTATAGAACTCATTCATTCATATTTTAAATCACCAGATAGTTTCCTGTCTAGGATTGCATTGTGATCATTTTGCTTCCCTAATGGATGGATTTTTAGGTGACTTTCCAATTTTTTCTATGGTTTTGTGACTAAAAATATTGTGCGTTTCTTCCTGGGTACTATTCGGCAGTATGTCTGCTCACTGTGTAAAACTCCAGCTTCCTGGCCATCACTAAATTGCTTTTGAAAGTAGTAACACTCAACCAGAAATGAGAAGAACGTTCTCACCCCTGTACTCAGAGCCGTAAGTGGTAATAGCTGATGAATGCTCTGCACTGCTTAACCTTGCATTTCTCTGCTATTAAAAGTGAACATCTTGCTGGGAGACACTGGCTCACACCTTTAATCCTAGTTACCCAAGAAGCTGAGATCTGAAGATTGTAGTACAAAGCCAATCCAGGTAGAAAATTCTGGGAGACTTGTATTTTTAATTACCCACCAAAAAAAGCTGGAAGTGGAAGTGTGTCTCAAGTGGTAGAGGGCCACCCACAAAGAAAAAAAGCTACGTGGGAGTACAAGACCCTGAATTCAAGCATCAGTCCTGGCGTGTGCCTGTGTGAGCGAGCACACATGTGTGAGCACACATGCACACACACACACACACACACACACACACACACAAGGTTCATATCTCTCTCTATGTGCTTTTTAACCACCTGGTTTATCCTTTTCTGTGAATTTCTGCCTATTTTCTCTTTGGGTTTATTTTATCATATTTGTTTGCTAAAGACGTTTACGTGCTCTGGGTTTGGTTGTAAGGGTATCCTGGGAAGATGTGGAAAGAGTAGGGTAAAAGTCCTCAGTGGCAGACACCACTCAATAGCTGGTTCTTTTATATAGCAGTGAGATAGAAATTAAAGCAAGGACAGAAAGTCAACTCCCAACATTTTTCAAACAAAGTTCTTTTGTTTTCCAACTAAAATAACAATAACCATTCCCAGCTTCTGCTGCTACAGTTCCCTCTTGTATTTCCAATGTCTGCTAGTTAAGCATCAAACTTTTGGACTCAGGAAAAGGTTGTCATTCTGAGGATGTAAATCTACAACTGTTTCCTAGTCTAAGGAAGGTGTCCTGCTCCTTTTTAATAAGTCACAATGGTTGACAGAGATGGAATCCAGTTGAAACTTTATTTTTTTAAATCAGGGCTTGTCTCCATCTCTGATAATAGAAACACAAGAAAGAAGCAAACATAGAACATTTTGCTGAAAAGTGAGCTGTGGGCATTCCACCTCTTATCTTTCCCTGCTTGCATTTTTGTTACGATCTCCTAGGGTGAAGTGCTCTGGACTTTGCCTGTGGTGCCTGTAGAGGAACAAGTGCCAGTCAGGGTCTTAGCTCTTCCCAGGGGAAGGAAGAATGGCAAGGTGGCAAAGGTCTCTGAGTCCAGCAGGATTTTCAGTTTCTGTCATACCCATTTGGAGTACCTCCTTCAATTTACTGATTACGTCTTGATTTGGTGTGCTTTCTTGGAAATTAGTGGATAATCCAACACTTTGGCCCTGTTTACGTGGCTCCACCCACACAGATCTTTTTTAGGCTCCCTTAATGCCAATGTTTCATCCTTAACTTAGTCTAGGCCCTAACTAAGCAGCTCAGCCACCAGCCCCAGCCCAGTACTCTGACTTCACATATATCACATATCTTTATCTTCAGACACTTCTCTTTCCACTAAGTGGATGATGATAAACATCTTCTAAATCTGTTAATCAAAGGGCTTTCTCTCTGCCTTTCTTATGCACTGCGAGTAAGGCTTCACACAGAAGCTATTACAAAGCCAATTCACTGTAAGCCAAGCTATGATGTTCCCGTTCCATAGTCTAGTCATAGGTATACCTCTTCTCAAGCAGCCATAGGTGTGAGCTGAGGGAGGGAAGAGGAGTTTGGATTAGGAGCCTCATTGGCTAGGTTTGGTGCTCTACTTCTGAGCCACAACTCCAGCCCACTTTGCACTGGTAATTTTGATCTTGTTTAGATCCCAGGGGTGTGGGGTTGCTGTTTGTGCTGCATAGGTGTGCCCTGAGTCCTTCCTGTTTTAGGCCTTGTTGAATTGGATCTAACCTAGCTTCCAGCTGCACAGTAAGATACCATTTTGCATCTGGATGAATAACATCTCAGGAACTGCTTTTGAAATGGTGAATGACTCCTGTTAGCGCTTGTCAGAGGCTCCACACATTGTCTTTATCACAGATGTCTCCAAGTACTGAAGGATGTCTTAGGTCACATGACCCAAACAGCAAGGCTGCTTTTGCTGAAGTCTGGGACCCCTGCAGAGCACTTTCTTGCTCTCAAGCTGGCACCTTCCACCTCCTCTAACAAGGAACCTTCAGACTCTGTTATGACAGAGAGCAGGAACATTGACATAGCTCAGTACAAGACTTTAAATGCATGCTGTCATCCGCCCCATGTGACTGCACACTGCTTCTGAGCCTCCTTCATGCCGGGCAACAACAGGCATTGTGTTCATCTGCTCTAGCAACTGTAGCATAGATCGCACATAAGGAACAACAGGATCCTACTTGCTTAAGTTATGGGAGCTGACTGCTGTCTGTCTTCATTCATTCCATTTTTGGAGGGCTCAGGTTGCTAAATTAAACAAGAATGGGTAACAAGCACCAGCAGCCCCAGATCCTCTGAGTCTTTGGGGGTTGACAGCTGTCCCTGCCCTCCAATACTGTGGTCCTGGCCAGGGGACAATGTCAAGGACATGTACTTAATTGTCCCTACCTCAGTGGTGCATATTCGACAGGCCTCAATCCAAATGTGAGGTTTCTGACCATCAATAAGTATGTTTGTTCTAAATATGCCTTTGGGGAACCAAGGAAATAAGTAGATGAACTCACTGTAAAATGACACTGGGTCAGATTTCCGTTTATTATCTAATAGCTATTTGCCTCTAGAGGAGGCAATGATGGTGCTTGGAGTATTCTCTTTTTCTAAAATACATTCATCTGAGGCTAAGCAGTAAAAAATGATCACCTAGATGCACTCCCCAGCACTTGAAAAATAAAAAAGAATTTGTATATAAAAGTGACCATGATGGGGCAAGGCTGGGGAAATGGCTAACAGTGTAGCATTGTCATATTGGAGCAGAACCTTCTTCATGGAAGCCTGGCTTAGTCTGTAGTTGGAGTTCTAAGCTACAGGACTCATGTTAGTTTGGGACCTGAGCAGTGACTCATGTCTCTGCACTTATCCAACTTACCTAAGCTGCCTCCAGCCTTCATCTCTTTTGACTCTGCCTTTCTTGACTGTCCATCTAGGTTTTCTGTGGCACTGTTATAATCTTCAATCAAACTTGCCTGGAGTGTCCATCTTTGCTGCCTCAATGTGAATTACACCCATCTTCTTTTGATGGTTAGATATTGCCATTTGATCTCAGCTGTGCTGGGTTCCTGTTACTTCCACTGCCATCAGGTTGCTGAGGTGTGAAATGGCTGTTTCTATCTATCTATCTATCTATCTATCTATCTATCTATCTATCTATCTATCTATCTATCTATCTATCTATCTATCTCAGTTCTTGGAGTTTGAACTAAGAACCTTGCACTAGCTAGGCAGGTATTCTAGTGCTGAGCCACAAAAACTCCAGCCCACTTTGCACTGGTTATTTTGAGATAGGGTCTTTTTTTTTTTTTTGTCTGAGAATGCCTCTGGACCACAGTCTTGATATTGTACACTTCCCACTGCAGATGTGGTTACAGGCACCTGCTACTACACTCAGCTTCTTCCACTGAGATGGCATCTCCTGGGCTTTTCTACTGTGTTTGCCTAGAACCTCAGTCCTCCCAGCCTCGGCTTTCCTCAGGTAGCTAGAATAGCAGGCACGTATCATCACACCCAGCTATGAATTAAGAAAAGCCTTTGCATATATATATGTATGCTGGCTTAAAGCCACAATCCTCCCAATCTCATGTAGCAAGGATTACAGGCATGAATCAAGCAATGCCCAGCTGAAATGACATTTTTTTAACCATCCATTCTGGCCTAGGAAGAGAGCCATCTTGAGCTTCTTAGTGATGTTGTCCTCTCGTCGCCTGATAAATGAACTGTCCTCCAGGCAAGAATAACCCTACAGTAGTCAGTTAGTAGGGTTAGACCCATACTAATATGCCTACTTCTCTGAGCCTTTGATTCTGTTCTCCATTTTAGTGCTTATATCTCTATATTATTTAAGGCAAACCATTACATCTTTCCAAGATGTTAAGAGGGATCCAAGCAGAATATTAGAACTGTCACCTAGGGACCTGGGTAGGGTGTTTACTTATGATATTTCAGAGGTTATGACATTAGTAATTGTTCTTAGAAACAACTTTAGATTTACCCATCTCCCCCTCCCTCCAGCACCCTGAGAATCATGTCCTTGTACCACCACCACCGATGCCCAATCCTGTTCCTGTTACATTTTTAGTCATAGTCTTTAGCAACTTTAACTTCTCATCCATCTCCTCTCTTAACCAGCCCTCCTTTGCAATGTAGCAATGCCCACATTTGACCTCATTTTTGGATCCAGTACCCAAAATAGACAGTAGGAACCAATTCTGGAGGTCAAACATGGCTTTGGAAAGTCCCTGTTTCAGTTGATGTCTGTATAGATAGGGGTGAGGGAGGCATCTGTCTGTCTGTCTATCTATCTATCTATCTATCTATCTATCTATCTATCTATCTATCTATCTATCTATCTATCTATCTATCATCTGTCTATCATCTATCTACAGTTCTATGGGATTCAGGGGAATCTGGAGGTCTAAGACTGCCAGACATCTCATCCTAACTCTCAGGACTTCACCCATTCTCTACCAGGGACCTGACTGTGGTGTGGAATACTGACCTCAGCTGAGAATCCAGTCTACTCTGCAATTCTAACTCTTATGATTAAATCTTATGTCTGTCTGTTGGTTGCATTTGTCCTGTGGTTGCAGGAGATGAGACTCTCTTCAAAGGCTGTTAAGGAGCCCCGCAAGTCTTATACTTTGTTTTAGGTTATTGACAAATAAATCTGAGCCTCTCTTTTTTTCTCATCTTTGAATCAACAGTAACAACAGTCCCTCAACTCCACAGTCTTTATCATTTTACTTCTTTTGTACCACTCCAATGCCAGAGACACTGTGCCAGCAAGGACATTTCTTTCTTTATATCCATCCCATCCAAGTCAGTCACAGGGCAAAGTCTTAACTAATATCTCTGTCGCCCTTAGAATCTACTAAAATATTTCAGTTATTTTACTTCATGGACTTTTCGATATTGTTCCTTTATCCTGGGTTCCTGTGTTTTCATGTTCTGTCTCTTCTTCCTAGAAGCTTATTTTCTCCCCTCTGTGTAATATTTTACTGTAAAATGATTGCTGTCAAATTCTTTTTGGCCAAAGTCTCCCTCTGCAGAGAGAGACTCTCAGGTTCTTATCTGTTCTGGACCAGTTATTGCTCAGTTTTTCCTGTGTCGTACTGGTGTTACAAAATCAGATAGGACAAGTAGAGGCTTAGAGTTAAGTTTGTTATGACTCACGTGATTCTCTTCACCAAGTGCCTAAGAGCTCTTCCTTAGGTTTGCAGATGGAGCTGGCCAAATTCCTACTTCAGAGATAGTCACAAAGAGTGCTTTGGTACCAGATTCTGCCTCTCAACAGTCTAAGGCATTTATTCTTCGGTTCCTACAAAAATCTTAAAATATTAGCCTCAAGGCCCATGAGTAGCTCTGTTTTTGTGGGGGTCCATCCCTAACATTTCAATCTTGCTATTTTAGCTTTTAGTGCCTACCTCTTTCCCAAGAATCAAGAAAATAATTCAAGAATCTCATACTATTCATACAATTTTCCAGCATCTCTAGCTGTTTTTAGAAGGTAGCTTGAACATATCAGTTTTATCTACCATATTTACTTGAAATTGTATCCAGTTAGGTTCAGAAAGCAAGCTGGTGAGTCCATTTTAGTCTGGGAGAATTTTATAGATAAATTGAACAGACAGTTGTCTGTTAAACATTATAACTACACATTTAGGGCAACTTCTCTCTAAGCTTAGAAAGGGTTTTCCATTCCTCTGCATTGCATATGTGAACATTATATTTTAATTTATGGTGGAAAGAGATAGTTTCTAATGGTAGCAGCTGCTGTTTATATATTCCTTATTCCTAAAGGTCACAGGATCATTAATGTGACAACGTCATCTTACTAGAAGTGACTGTTCAAGCAACAGCAATATCCTGGGCTCTATTGCCTGGTGATTAGGGGAAAGTTCAGAATGATAAAATATGGAAGATGAGTTTTATAAATAGAAGCAGTTGAAAATTTCCAGATAATCTTGATAAATAGAGAAAGATAAATAGAGAAGAAAGCAGGTGTGTTTGGCTTTGATTTCAGGGGATGGTTTCTGGTTGCATTTGAGTACTCAACTGACATCTGCCTCCAGGCACTAAAAGTGGTGGAGCTGACACCTACCAAACAGAACACAATGGTTCTGGCTGCTCTGACAGCATGACAGAGGTCACATGGATATATACAGATTTTTTTTCCCTTTTCTGTCAGAGATGTTCTGACTGAATGAGGTAAGAGAAAGCACATTTTCACCCATCTGTTGGCAGGCATGTTGACAACTGCCATCTTTTCCAACCTGCTTCCTGCACACAACATAATTACAGGGTCTAGGAGGTAAGGCTGGACCACAATGTGCCTGGAGGGGTCCAGAGAAACAGCGGAAGTAGCTGATGCTTAAAAAACTGAGGGAGAAGAAAAAACACAAACCTGTCATGCAGAGACATGCTGTGAATAGGACTGTGGCCAGAATGGTCGCATGCAAGGCTGGAGCTGAGACAGGCATCCAAGAGAATTGTAGTTGATCTTCATTTTTAAATATAAGATATGTCGTTTGAGGGTTGTACAGCTAAAAATAGGTGACACTTCATAGAACCCACTCCCCCTTACAATTAATTCTCAAACAGCTTATATTTCCCTACTATCACATAAGAGATACATTAGAGACAGTACTTGAAAATGCCTCAGAGATAAGTAAAATGAGTGAGAAGTTAAAAATCACAGGCTTGCATGAGTAATATAATAATACCTGTTTTGTGGATGTCAGAGTATTTTCATTGCTTTCAAAAATATTTTCTTTCATTGGTTTCTTTCTTTCTATGCTTGCTTATCTTTTTTGTGTCATTACTGGGGTTTGAACTCAGGGCCTCTTATTCTTCCAGGCTTTTTTGTCCAAAGCTAGTATTAAGCCATACTTATACTTCTGGCTGGTTAGTTAAAATTAAGTCTCTTTAAATTGTCTCCCTGGGTGGCTTTGAACCACGGTTCTCAAATCTCAGCCTCCTGAGTAGCTAGATGGGCCCCAATCCCTGCCAAAAATATTGCAAATATATGATATTTCAAGTGTTTTCTACTGTGAGGCATTATTGATTCTAGGAAATTCCAGAAGCTCAATTCTTTAGGCTGAACGGATCTTTTAAAATCTGCAACAAATTACTCAATTGAGCAGAATATAGGTGCTAAGAGGGTGAAAAATGAAGAAAGAGAGGAGTTACAGATGATGTTAAAGTTCGGACTTTGTGCTGGGCACAAGGTACTGCCATTCACAAAGAAGGAATATAATAGAAGAACCAAGGTTTAAAATGTAAGCATTCTTTATAGCTTTATTGAAACACAATTGGCATATAATGAGCTGCATAGTCTTAAAATTGTAAATTAGATAGGTGTGTGGGGGAGATGAATTCTGGGGTTTTAACTCAGGGTGTGGGTATTGTCCCTGAGGTTTTATGCACAAGGATAGTATTCTATCATTTGAGCCACACATCCACTTCTGTTTTCTTGGTGGTTAATTGGAAATTAGAGTGTCATGGATGAAATTACAGAGCTTCTGCATGGTAAAAGACATAGTTAGCAAGATCAATAGAAAGTCCATGGATTGGGAGAAGAACTTCACTAGCCATACAACAGACAAGGGTCTTATATCTAAAATATACTTAGAACTCAAAAAATTGAATCCCCAACAACAAATCCTCAAAGAAACAACTGTTCAATTAATAAGTGGGCTAAAGGCTTAAAGAAAAACTTCTCTGAAGAGGAAATATGAATGGCCAATAGACACATGAAGAAATGCTCAACTTCTCTGGCCATAAAAGAAATGCAAATCAAAACAACATTGAGATACCACCTCACCCCAGTTAGAATGACTATAATCAAGAAATCTAATAATAAGAGATGCTTGAGGGAATGTGGCCAAAAGGGAACCCCACTGGTGGTAGTGTAAACTTGTTCAACCACTTTGGAAAGCAGTATGGAAGTTCCTCAAAAGACTCCACAGAGAGCTCCCCTCTGACCCAGCAATCCTACTTTTGGGCATTTACCCAAACGATCACAAACAAGGTCATACCAAAGCTACCAGCACAACTATGTTTAATGCAGCATTGTTTACCATAGCTAAGATATGGAACCAACCCCAATGCCCCTCAGTAGATGAATGGATCAAGAAAATGTGATATATATATATGCATGTATGTATGTATAATGGAATCCTATGCCTCCATCAGAAAGAATGACATTGCCCCATTTGTTAGGAAATGGAAAGAGTTGGAAAAAAGTATATTAAGTGAAGTAAGCCAGCCCCAAAGAAACATAGGTCCCATGGTTTCCTTTATTTGCAATAACTAGTATATGTCTAGGACAAGCAGAAAAGGTCAAAAGCTATGTACATATGACCATATAGGATGATGTTAAGTGAAATGAACCCCAAGGTAGGGGCACAAGAGGTTTTATTTTTCTTGCTATTGTTTTTAATGTATTTGTAATGTAGTATGTGTTTTTTGTTTCTTTTTTATGTTCTTCCCCCATGGTATAACCTGTTTTCACTGTATTTTATTCCGATGCCATGAATCTTGTTTATACATTTTTCTAATTTGGGGAGGGGAAGGGAAATAATTAAATGCTGAAATAAGGATACAGGATGATCCATTGTATCAATGAGATGTACAAGATTCTATATTGAAAACTTTACAATTTTGGAGATGGGGGAGTTGTGGAGGTGGGGAGAGAAGGGATGGTAAGGAAAAAAACAAAGGAGGAGGTAACAATGCTTGATATGAATTGTACTCATTACCTTCCTCATGTAATTGTAACCCCTCTGTTCAGTATCTTTACTATATATATATATATATATATATATATATATATATATATATTATATATATATATATATATATATACTAAAAAAAAAGTCTCATGGACCTTCCTGCCCAAGTTGGCTTTGAACTACTATCCTCAGATTTCAATATTCTGAGTAGCTAGGACTACAGGTGTGAACTACTGGCACTTGGCTAAAATCTGATAGGTTTTTTTTTTAACACATATAACATTATATCCACAAAACTATCACTGGAGGCAACATAATGATCATTTGTATCATCCTCAGAGTTTCCTGGTGTTCGTCTGTCATTCATCCTTCCCTTGCTCCCAGGGAAAAACCCATCTGGTTTTTGTTATGTTGTAGTAGTTTGGGTTTTCTATAGTTTCGTCCTCCACTGCCCTCTCTACTCCTCCTCCTCTTCCTTCTTTTCCTCCTTACTACCCCCCCATTCTGAAACAAGGTATTTGTGTGTGTGTGTGTGTGTGTGTGTGTGTGTGTGTGTATGTGAGTGTGTGTGTGCCAGTCCTGGGGCTTGAATTCAGGGCATGAGCACTGTCTTTGAGCTTTACTTGCTCAAGGCTAATGCTTTACCACTTGAGCCACACTCCACTTCCAGCTTTTTGGCTGTTAATTGGAGATAAGAGTCTTACAGACTTTCTTGCCTGGGCTGGCTTCAAGCCACAATCCTCAGATCTCAGCCTCCTGAGTTGTTAGGAATATAAGTGTGAGCCACTGGTGCCCATCAAGTTGAGTATCATGGGGCTTGAACTCTGGGCTTGGGCCCTGTTCCTGCGCTCAAGGCCAGCGCTCTATCGCTTGAGCCACAGTGCCACTTGCGATTTTCCAGTGGTTTATTGGAGATGAGAGTTTCACGGACTTTCCTGCCTGGGCTGGCTTTAAACCGAAATCCTCAGATCTCAGCCTTCTTGAGTAGCTAGGATTACAGGCGTGAGCCACTGGTGCCCAGCAAGTTGAATATCTTTTATTTAAACTGGATTGACAGGAAATAAGCAAATGTTTGTAAGAAGTGTAAGAAAAAGAAGATGACTCCAAAAGGGTGGTAGACCTTTTCTGTATTTTGCTTCTTGGTGGTAGCTACATGGTTAAATAGAGTTATAAAAATTCATAGCTCTCATACCTCCAAAATATAAATTTTAGTGTATATAAATTATACCTAAATGAAAAGAGGAATGGGAAACAAGCAGAAAACTGCTCATTTTTAAAGTTAGATGTTAAATCCATGAGAATGAACAACACAATTCTCTAGCTTGTGTGTATTGTATGGAACTTTCCAAAGTAAAAAGTTAAATACTTCAGTAACAACACAGCAAACCCTGGGATCTCACATTTCTCTCTCACTACCTATCATTTTGAGACTTCTTTTCCTCTAAAAGTTCTCAGAAGATTTGACTATAGACATAATTTCCATTTCCTTTACATACCAGCCTTCATTCCCACAACTCCATGAACTCATGACTAGGTCTGGCTGAGGTCACCTACAACCTACTGACCTTTATGTAGCCTAAGTTAGAAATCATCTTGCTTCATTCCAACTCTATCTCTCAGCTGCATTTGCTGGTTTCTCTTCTCAGTTTCTGGTACGTCATTCATGCTGAGTGTTTCTATTCTCTCTTCACACATTTACGGTTTCATTTGCCCCTCTCCTCTTTGCAAAACCTCTAAGATGTGACATGTCTAAAGATAGGAACTTAGTACCTATTCTCTTTTATTCATATTCTGTCCCTAAGTCATTTTATAGGGTATTATGATTAGTATATCAGTCCCTGTCGCCTTGACCTAATACAGAAACTCCAAAGTCATATATCTAATTTCCTACTCCACATCTGCTAGGCATCTCGAAAGTAACATGCCCACACAATTATAGCCCTTTCTTTACACCTCTACCCAGCCCATGGATCTCAGGGATGGCTCATAATGCCCCTACTCACTTGAGTTTAATACTTACCCATTGTCCTTAACTCTTCTTTTGAGCATCATTCCCGTCCCCGCCCCCCCCGTAATTATCTGCATATTTCTGAAACATATATCAAATGTTTTCCATTTCCGTTTCTCCTACTTCTAGCCATATCCTTAGTCTTATCTGTTTCTTGCTCCTGCTCCTTTCTCTCCTAATTTAATTTCTAACATTTTGTGTATAATTTTAAGAATGGTACCTGGAATACATGGAACGTTCAACATTTCTATTTCCTTCCATTTCTTTGAGATGAAGACTGGATCTTTTCCCTTTCTTTCTTTCTTTCTTTCTCTCTGTCTCTCTCTTTCTCTCTCTCCTTCCCTTCCTTCCTGTCTTTCTTTTTTTCTTCCTGTCTTTCTTTCCCTCCCTCTTTCCTTCCCTCCCTCCCTCTCTCCTTCTTTCTTTCCTTGCTTTTTTTGGTGCTGGGAATGGGCCTCCAACTCTGGGCCTGGGCACTGTCACTGACTTCTTTTGCTCAAGCACTCTACCACTTGATCTATAGCTCCATTTCCAGCTTTTTGTGGGCAACTGGAGGTAAGAATATCACACACTTCTTCTGCTTAAAACCCCAATCCTCAGAACTCAGCCTCCTGATTTTCTAGGATTATAGGCATGAGTCACCCACACCCAGCTAAGCCTGGATATTTTTAAGGATTACTGAAAAAATTGAGAAATTTTATAAAAAGTGACTGTGAGGGAAATGTGGAAATGCTGTCTAGTTTTCAGTAAAGCCTAGATAGCCGACTTGGATTATGGAGTTTAGTGCCTAACCACTGGTGAACAAATATACATTCTTGGTGCAGGGAAATCTAATACTTAAAAACTAAAAGTATTTTAACTGGTTGGTACAGATTAGAGCTTGGAAGTAATGTTATTGTTTTATTCTGTGGACTGTGTTTAGAGACCTAGAGATAACCCTTAGAGTGAAAACACATATTCTTTGTAGAATTTGTTTGATATCAGTGGGACTTACTGATTAGTAAGCCATTGGCAAACTGGTCTTGCAAAAGATGATGATACAGCATCAAGTTAATTAGCTTAAAATCAACAACCTGTAGTTACATGTTGACTGTTCACATGTTTATATATTTGGTTGATCTGGATAGAAACTGAAGAAAAATCTTTGTGTTCTTTTTTTTCTTACTTCGGATTTAATAGATCTAGCCCTTTTAGCTTTTCTCTTAACAATTGTTCACCAAGTGGTCACTACCTTGGAACTTTTCTCCATAGTTTCAAGAATATTTTTAAGGGGCTGGGAAGGGGGCTCAGTGGTAGAGTGCTTGCCTTGCATGCCTGAGGCCCTGGGTTCGATTCCCCAGCGCCACATAAGCAAAAAAGAAAAAAAGACGAAAGTGGTGCTATGGTTCAAAGGGTAGAACACTAACCTTGAGCTGAAGAGCTGAGGGACAGCGCCCAGGCCCAGAGTTCAGGCCCCACAACTCAACCCCCCCAAAAAAAAGGAAAAATAAGAATATTTTTAAATAACTGAAAAACTACTGTAGAAAAGGATGGCAGGGAAATTGCAAGCAGAAAGATCAAGAAAATGGTTGTAAAAACCAGTAATAAAAATAGGGGGCTTCAAATATTTTCCCCTGGCATTGTCGAAATAAATGGTTCAGAGGAGGTGTCACACGGGCAGGATCTAATGCATACCCAGCACTTGCAGCCTCTTTTCCACCATAGGCCACTTCCTCTTCTTCTCATGTTTTTCATACCAGAAAATGATTACATTGAATTTTGGTCTATTTTTAAAGTAATCCAGAGATTCTTATCTCTAATTAATCAGTGAAATGCCAGAAGTAGACTTGAGCGCCAGTGGTACAATGTCAGCCCTGAATAAAAAAGCTGAGTGAAAGCACCAGTCCTGGTACTGGCATAAACAAACAAACAAATAATAAAATAAGTAAATACATACATACATACATAGATGTTAAAAATGCATTCATATCTAAACTGATGCTTGTCTAGATATCAAAGTCTAGCCAAACCGACACATAAAATCAACCATCATTAAGAGGCAATCAAGAATATAAGAAAAAATTATCCCCAATTCAAAGAGTCTTCTCAAGTTCTAGCCTCTGAACAACTCACATTTCTTTGTTTCCTCTGTCCTGGAAACCACCATGGTAGGTGGCTTGGCTCTGCTTCCATGTGCCAGCTTGGAAAACATGTTTTGGGAGGAAGCCGTGCAGAGTGTGAGACCCACTGTGTTTCTCTACAGCAGCCGCTGGCTAGTGCCTGAAAAGAGTTGTTTTCTTTTTTTCTCTTTTTAAAAATTTTTTTTATTGTGAGAATACCATACAGAGGAGTTACAATTACATGGGCAAGATAACGAGTACATTTCTTATCAAGCATTGTTGCCTCCTCATTGTTTCCCCTTCCCATCCTCCCCCCCTCCCCTCACCCGATCCTCCCCCACCCCCCACCAAAGTTGTAAAGTTAGTTTTTCGACGTAACGACTTGTACATCTCATTGTTGCAATGGGTCCACTTGTATCCCTAGTGAAACAATTTGTTTTTGCCCTTCCCCTCCACAAATTATACCAACATCAAATACAGTGAAAGCAGGGGTTATACCGTGGGGGAGGGACATACAAAGCAACATAGAAATCATCCTATAAATATGTTAGAAACAATTGCATGAAAGAAAAAAAAATGAATACTTATCTTGGGGTTCATCCCCTAACATCAACTTATCTGACCTTTTCTGCTTGACTCAGACATATACTAGTTATTGCAAATAGGGGAAACCATGGGACCTATGTTTCTTTGGGCCTGGCTTACTTCATTTAATATAAGTTTTTCCAAGTCTTTCCATTTCCTAACAAATGGGCAATGTCATTCTTTCTGATGGAGGCATAGAATTCCATTGTGTATATACACCACAACTTCGTGATCCATTCATCTACTGAGGGGCATCTGGGTGGGTCCAAAACCTAACCAAGGGAAACAATGCTGCAATAGTCATGCTGGTAGCTTTAGTGTGGCCTTGTTTGTGATCATTTGGGTAAATGCCCAAAAGTGGGATTGCTGGGTCATCGGGGAGCTCTCTGTGGAGTCTGTTGAGGAACCTCCATACTACTTTCCAAAGTGGTTGAACAACAATGCAGTAGGGTTCCTTTCTGTCCACATCCCCTCCAGCATCTATTGTTATTAGAGTTCTTGATTATAGCCATTCTAACTGGGGTGAGGTGGTATCTCAATGTTGTTTTGATTTGCATTTCTTTTATGGCTAGAGAGGTTGAGTTGTTTTATGTCTTTGTTCATGGTTTACGGCTGTTTATGGTAGGAGATATACAAAATCAGCTATGTATTCATAGTCAGATCTGGAAGGCTAGATTCCTTCTCCAACCTTCTAGCTGATCTTCTGTTTCCACTTCTCCCCCATAGTTCATTCTCCACCCAGAATCAAGTATCTTACAAAAGTTGAAGTCAACATCATGTCACTCCGTTGATAGCTTCTCACCCTGATTAGAACAAAACTTAACTCTCTATTGTCCCCTACAAAATCCATCATGACCCGACTGTGCCTTTCTTTTCAAGCTCTGGCCTGTTTCTGGCCTTGAATATTTGTAGACCACATTACTTCCTGATTTAGAACTCTGAATTGTCTCATCTGTTCCTTAGTAGGCATTTTTTCCCCTCATTGTCACATGGTTCACCATTCTAACCTCAGTGTAAACTCTGGCTTCTTAGAGAATTTTCCTGATCAGTCAATGTAAGTAGCCGCCAACTAACATTCCATCAGATTACCCTAATTCTCTTAATTGGATTTTTATCATTAGCTGCTGGTATCCCAACCTTTCTTGTTCATTTCTTCTTTTTTTTTTTTTTTTGCCTGTTCTGGGGCTTGAACTCAGGCCTGGGCAATGTCCTTGAGCTTCTTTTATGCTCAAGGATAGAACTCTACCACTTGAGCCACAGTGCTACTTCTGGCTTTTTTCTGTGTGGGTGGTACTGAGGAATTGAACCTGGGGCTTCATGCAGGTGAGGCAAACACTCTATCACTAAACCACATTCCTAACCCCTTTCTTGTTCATTTCCGTATGAGTTTTCAGTTTCCCTCCACTACAGACAGTATAGCTTTGTAAAAGCAGAGACCTTGTTTAAATAGCTGATTACTAAATCTTCAGCACTTACAACAGCATAGCACACCAAGCTTTCCAATCAAATCCATCATTTTTTTTTCAATGAAATAGTAGACCTAGAGATATCCAGGACAAGGCTACCTGTCATAACAAGTGTGTTAATTAACAGGAATTTGTTTTGGCTGCCAAGTGTATGGCTTGAAATTTGGAGGGAAGCTGTAAGAGCTTCTTGGGTCTGGCATTAAGCAAGAATTTTTTGAATATTTGCCATATGTTATCACCAGAAAAGATGCTAACAACACAGTCTTTGTAGTAAGATAGAACTAGACATCAATCTTGTTGTGCCACATACTTGCTATGTCGCCTTGGGAAAATTAAGCTTTGTGAGCCTCTATGAAAGAGAATGATAATACTGGGCTCAGGAGAGTTCCCAGAAAGTTAAATTAAATAGCCTGTGTAAAAGTATTCAGGATTGTATTTGGACACTAAATGAATGTTTATAAAGCACATTGTCCTTTGTGTTGATTGGTGTTTCTTGTAATCCTAGTCATTAGGGAGACCAAGATTGGGAGGATAATAGTTTGAGAACAGACCAGGCAGGTAAAAGTTTTGGAAACATATTCTCAGTGAAGAGCTGGGTGCAGTGGCACAGGCCTGGTATCCTAGCTACCAGAAAGCCTAACATAGGTAGACAGACCCAGACATGTGCCCGGGAAGAAGCAAGACCATATCTCAAAAATAACCAACACAATCCAAGGCTGGAATCATTGCATAGTGGTAAGAATGCATGTTTAGTAAGCAAGTCAATTAAATATTATTAGTTTATGTGACAGTTAGAGCTGTTTTTACATCAATAGAAGTATTAATGGATGATGGTGATGGGTGGAGAATAAAGTATTAAACTTATAAGTCATTTCTTCCTGGAAGATTTTCCCCAATAAACTATCCCTATGCTTTTATACATCATGTTGTTAGTTGGTTCATCTTATAAATTACTTTGTTCTTGCCTTCAACCACACTATTGGTGCTATAAGAACCTTCTATCTTTTTAAGAACATGGTAAAGTTTTATTTAACTGCACACACACACACACACACACACACACACACACACACACACACACATACATATATATTCCCTTCCATCTTATTCCCCTTCTCCAATAGCAACCATCTTAAAGTATTCAGTATGTTGCTTAACTTTTAGAGCTCTTGAAAAGTTTGTGCTGGTATCTTGTATGCATATGCTTCTAATTTCCATGTATGCTATTGTGCTAGTACCTATTACTCTTTCCATATTTATTTCATTAAGCACTGTACTGACTGTCTATAGATTTTTATGCACAAACCTACTCTGTCCTTCTCTTTCCTCTCCTCCTTCTTGTCTTTCTCCTCTTCCCCTTCCTTCTCCTCCTCTTCCTCTGTCTTTTGAGACAAGGTCTCAATATGTAGCCCAGGCTAGCCTTGAATTTGAGATCTTCCTACTTCAGCATTCTATGGGCTGGTATTACAGGTGTGACCTGTAATGAGCACTTCAGAATGAGCACTTAGCCCATTTTACCAATCCATTTTTACCATACATTCAATTCTCTACTACTACAAACAAGGATCCTGCAATCCATGTACATAGCTGTTGTTAAAAATATTATTAGGAATTCTAATTGTTGAGAGTCAGTATAACTTTTTATTGCCTTGATAATTGTCCTCAAATATGTCTTTGTGTGTGTTTGTGTGTGTGTGTGTATTTGGGAACAACAGTCAAATTGTAGTTCTTCAAACAAAAAATAGAGTTGAGATTTTTTTGAGATTATTGAAGTTGTCCATTGAGACAAATAGTGCTTTCTGTAGCAAGTGGAGTTTTAGAAGAACCATTCCATTTTGAATGAATATAGAAATGAAAGTAGGAAATGGGGCCCCTTATTTGTTATTTTTATAGCCTATCCTCAAGAGAATTTATTGGCATTACTTATGCAGCATGTGAAGAGTCCAAAAGACAATTATGCCAAAGGAAAAAGAAAGCACACCAGAAGGTATTCAGGAACTAATGGGTATGGAAGGTTGGCAAGTACTCTCAGTGTAACAGAGAAGGACAGCTCTTGCCCCTGTATCTTGTCCCTTGATCTGTGGCCCAAACAAGTTATGAAACCACCTGTGCTCCCAAAGCTGCAAGAATAAGCCAGAAAGTCTTGGTGCTAAAGGCAACTTTATTCCATATTTCTATTATTCACCAAGACTCTCCAAGTTTGCCACAATTCCTATCTATCTATCTATCTATCTATCTATCTATCTATCTATCTATCTATCTATCTATCTATCTATCTAGTTATCATATATCTTCAGCATCCTCTCCTAAGAATAAAGGTATTTTCATTAGTGATCACAGCATTAATACAATGCTATTGTATAATATATAGCCCACACTCAAACGTCTAGAACAGAATTCTGCACATTTTTTTTCTGTAGCAGCCAGATGATGAAGACTTTGCAGGCCACACAGTCTCTGTTGCTCTGTGATGGCAAAGTAGAATCAGCTACATAAGCCACACAGTACCCACGGTGTGGTTGGGTCACAGTAACACTTTGTTTATGAGCCAGGAGTCTGTGGCTCACACCTGTAATCCTAGCTAATGTAGGAGGTTGAAATCTGAGGATTTTGGTTTGAAGCCAGCAAAAGCCAGCCCAGATAGAAATGTCTGTGAGACTCTTCAATAAACTACTTAGAAAAAGTTGGAAGTGGTATATCCTGGTTCAAGTGGTAGAGCATTAGCCTTGAACAAAAAAAGGTTCAGGGACAGAATAGCACCTATGCCTTGAGTTCAAGTCCCAGGACCAGAAAAAAGAAAAATAAGCTTCATTTACAAGAGCAGGTGAGGGGCTCATCTAGACGTGTCTTCATCTTTGTTTTTGTCCTCTTCTTCTTTCTCCTCCTCTTCCTCTTGTCTTCTTCATCTTCTTCCTCCTCTCTACCCTCTTCCTCCTCATACTTCTCCTTGTATTCCTCCTCCATAATTTCCCCTCTTTCTTTTTCTTTTTAGTGTTTCAGAATGAATGCAAGAAGCCAGGTAAGAGACAAACCTATTAAGCCATCACTTGAAAGGCAAAGGTAGGATGACTGAGTTTCACTCCACATTATTCAGTGAGACCCTATCTCAAACAAACCAAAAGAATTAGTGCAAGATTCTATGTTAAAGCTGCACAGTTCCAGGTAGAGCTCAGGGATTTCAGTGATAGTCTTGAAAAATTCTGTCATTGATTGAATTACTGAATCACTGCATATCACATTATCTCCTCCATTTCTTGATTTGCCACAGACCAACCTCTTAAAATCTTTATTTTAAAACCATACCACAAACATACCATAAATTATACACGGCTTGACTCTTTCTTTTAAAAATGTAGTAAACTATTCATAGTATAAAATCTACCATTGTAGCTATTTTTCAGCATACATTTCAGTGCCACTGAGTGTGTTCACATTGTAATGCAACCATCTTTACCATCGATTTCCAGAACATTCTTACCTTCCCCTACTTGAACTTTGTGCCTATGAAAAACTTACCCTTCTCCCCTCCTTTTATCCCTTCTGGTCTCTGTGAATTTGACTACTCCCTAGAATTAGAATCCTATAGTTCTTGTCTTCCTGTGACCAACTTAGCACCTCTTTCAAGGTCTCTTCATGTTGCAATGTGTATCAGAATTTTGTTCCTTCTATGGGCTGACTAATCTATTGCATGTAATTACCATATTTTGTTTTCCCATGTACCCATTGATGGACACTGGACTTGCTTTTACCTTTTGACTCCTGTGAATAATGGTGCCATATATGTGGATTCTAAATTCCTTTGATTTTTCTTCTGTCTGGGGAGATAGGGCCTAGAATTAGATATGTGCCTAAATGCTACACTTAGCACAATAGTGTCATTTAGAAATTGGCTCAATGGAAAGTGTGCAAATAAGTCATCTTGTCCCTCCATTTATTCTAGGGCTTCAGCATATTTTTCCTGAATGTCACAATAACTAATAACTGGATCTTTTTCTCTCTAGACTCCTCCTGACCCCATCTCCTGCTTGAGATGTTTCCATTTCCTAGAAGACATGATTGAAAAGTCTTCACCTTGTCTTTCAGGTCCTCCATGTCCCCAGCACATTTCTGTCTGGCCATGCTTACCTCCCACCATTTCCAGTCTTAATCTTCCCATTGAAGCTGTTCGTGTGCTTCTGCCTTTGTTCACTGTAGGTTCTATCTCCTCCTAGAAAGTGTCCCTTCCTAGTTCTTTAGGCTATTCTTCTGGGTAGCACTTCTTCAGTAGTAACACTTCCAGGAAGTCATCCCATACCCTGGACCTTCAGGCTGGGTGTTCCAGGTGTTCTGTGTGCATCCTTGCCTAATGTCACAGTGGTTGTCTCTATAATTCCTCTCTCCAAGTAATTTAATCACCTAGTCCTTTACATCCCCAGTGTCCCGAAAGAATGTCAGACTCCTAGTAGGTGTTTAATAAATGTGTCCTGACCAATGGAATAGAATTGAAAACCCAGAAATGAACCTACAGACCTATAGCCATCTAATCTTCGATAAGGGAGCTAAAACAATAGAATGGAAGAAAGACAACCTCTTCAGTAAATGGTGCTGACAAAATTGGTTAACTACATGTAGAAAACTTAAGCTAGATCCTTATATATCACCCTGCACCAGAATCAACTCCAAATGGATCAAAGACCTTGAAGTCAAAGCAGACACTCTGAAAACATTACAGGATGGAATAGGAGAAACCCTAGGTCTCCTTGGCTCAGGCCGAAATTTTCTGAATAGAGACCCGGAAACACAACAAATCAAAGAAAGGTTGGACAAATGGGATTGCATGAAGTTGCAGAGCTTCTGCAGGGCAAATGACATAGCTAGCAAGATCAATAGAAAGCCCACGGATTGGGAGAAGATCTTTACTAGCCATACAACGGACAAGGGTCTCATATCTAAAATATACTTGGAACTCAGAAAATTAAACCCCCAACAACAAATCCTCAAAGAAACAACTGCCCAATAAATAAGTGGGCAAAAGACTTAAAGAGAAACTTCTCTGAAGAAGAAAGAAGGATGGCCAATAGACACATGAAGAAATGTTCAACATCCCTAGCCATAAAAGAAATGCAAATCAAAACAACATTGAGATATCACCTCACTCCAGTTAGAACGGCAAAAATCAAGAACTCTAACAACAACAGATGCTGGAGGGGATGTGGACAGAAAGGAACCTTACTTCATTGTTGGTGGGAATGTAAACTTGTTCAACCACTTTGGAAAGCAGTATGGAGTTTCCTCAAAAGACTTCACATAGAACTCCCCTATGACCCAGCAATCCCACTTTTGGGCATTCAAATGTTTACAAACAAGACCACACTAAAGCTACCAGCACAACTATGTTTATTGCAGCATTATTTACCATAGCTAAGATATGGAACCAACCCAGATGCCCCTCAGTAGATGAATGGATCAAGAAAATGTGGTATATATACACAATGGAATTCTATGCCTCCATCAGAAAGAATGACATTGCCCCATTTGTTAGGAAATGGAAAAACTTGGAAAAAATTATATTAAGTGAAGTAAGCCAGGCCCAAAGAAACATAGATCCCATGGTTTCCCTTATTTGTAATATCTAGTATATGTATGAGTCAAGCGGAAAAGGTCAGATAATGTGATGTCAGGAAAATGAACCGTTAGATGTGTATTTTAATGTTTTTTTCTTTCATGCATGTGCTTCTAATGCATTTATAAGATTATCTCTTTGTTGCTTTGTATGTCCCTCCCCCACAGTATAACCCCTGCTTTCACTATATTTGATGTCAGTATAACCTGTGGAGGAGATGGGGAAAAACCAGTTGTTTAAGGATACAGGTGGACCTGTTGCAACAATGAGAAGTACAAGTTGTCATGTCCAAAATGAGCTTTACAACGTCGGTGCGGGGGGTTGGGGGAAGAGGGGGGAAGGAGAAGGATTGGGATTGGGGGGAGGGGGGAGGCTGGGAAGGGATTGAAGGGTAAACAAAGGAGGAGGCTGCAATGCTTGGTAAGAAATGTACGCATTATCCTGCCCATGTAATTGTAACTCCTCTGTACAGTATGTTCACAAATAAAATAAAATAAAATTTTAAAAAAAAATGTGTCCTGAATAGAACAAGTGCTTAACTGTTCAATTGTTTCTAATAGTTTAAGGGTAGCTGATCCATTGTCAGCTGCCCTTCCTACTGTTCCAGCTTTTCTCTGCCTGTGTGCTCTAGCCACACCTTATTCTCAGTGTACCCATAAGTAAGAGGTGAACTTATATTGGAGCCAACATTTATTACTCTCTCTCTCTCTCCTAACTCTATCTTTATCTCTATCTCTGTCTCTAGCTCCTTCTGGAGTTCGTTATACTCCCTTCTTCAAGTATTCCTACTTATTCTTCAACACTCAGCCTTAATGTATAATTAGAGAAGCTCTGCCAGACCATAAGAATCTTCTGCTTTTATGCTTTTTATTTCCCCACAGATAGAATTGCTATGTTATATTGTAAGCAATTTATGTATTTGTCTTTCTACATAAACCCTGAGTTCAAGGATTCTCTTTTATTCATTCCTGTGTTTCCAAGGCCTTGCACAGTGCCTGGCACACAGTAAGTGTCGTGCAAATGTTGGATAAATAAATTGATGAATGGCCATAAGCACTTGAGGGTCATAGCCTGAATGGGCACAAGTAGAGTCTGATACCATTTGATGTGTACCAGGATAGCCTAACTCAGATGCTGTGAAGGTTAGAATATAAAATGCTCCCCTCAAAAGCTCATTTATAAAAGGCTTGGTTTTCAGCCTTTTATAAGGAATTGATCATATACTAATACCTAATCAACATATTAATCCCTTGATGGATTTATCATATGCTGGCATTTAGAAGGTAGGAAGTGAAGCATAATAGGAGAAATTAGGTCACTGGGGTTTTGCCCTAGGAATATATATCTGGTCCCTGGCACTTTCCTGTCTCTCTTTGCTTTGGGGATGTATTGAGGTGAGCAATTCTCCTTCACTATGTCCTACTGCCACGATTTTCAGCCTTACCACAAGCTCACAGCAATAGAGCCAGCTGACCATGGGCTGAAATCTCTGATATCATGAGCCAATATAAACCCTTTCTGCTTTAAATATATTTCTCAGATATTTAAAAAACAGTGATGAAAAGTGGACCGATACAGATGCTAAAGTTCCTACCCTTCTCAACCTAAGCACAAGTTCTTTTTTATTTTATTTTATTGTAAGGGTGATATACAGAGGGGTTGTAGTTACATGAGTAAGGTAATGAGTACATTTCTTATTGAACATTGTTCCCCCACTCCCTCATACATGCATAATGTTTCTCCAGGAACATACAAGGGGGATGGAGAAGATTCAGCTCTAACAACAAAGGGAAAGTGAAGGCATAAAACTGTGACTGATGGCCTGGAATGTCCAAGCTCAAGATCAAATCTGGAGGCAAGAGAGCCCCTAGGAAGAACCTTCCACACACCACTGGAATCTGCATAGGTGCGTGGGACTCACTATCAGGTCTGTACCTTTGCTGATCCCAAGGATCTATTACCATGGGAGAGCTTTGGGAAAACGTCTGTGAATATAGAAGTTAAAGGAGCTGTGATATTAAATGGAAATGTGACACTGGGAGACGTTCCTTCCTTCCTTCCTTCCTTCCTTCCTTCCTTCCTTTCTTTCTTTCTTTCATTAGTTGTGGGGCTTGAACTCTGGGCCTGGGTGCTATCCCTTAGCTCTTTAGCTCAAGGTGAGTGCTCTACCACTTGGGCCACAGGGCTACTTTGGTTTTCTGGTGGTTAATTGGAGATAAGTGTCTCACGGACTTTCCTATCTGGGCTGGCTTTGAACTGTGATCCTCAGATTCTCCTGGGTAGCTAGGATTACAAGCATGAGCCACTGATGCCTGGCTGACATTTATACTTATAACAGGCTCCACACTAGGCTGGGTAAACTGTCAGGTCTATGCAGTGGGGCTACAAAGATGGATGGCTGTGTGTTGATGGAGGTGGTTACAGGGTTGACAACAGGCACAAGGGTCAACAGAAGGATGACTCTGTCACAAGCACATGGCTGGATTGTGGGAGTTTTCAGCCTGGTACTCAGTAGCAGTGAACTAGCTTCCACTGCCATGAAATGCTGGAGGTGCAGGCTGCCAGAGTGGGCAGGTGACTGGGAAGTGAAGTAGAAAGGGCCTTGTCTGCATTTCCTCAGCCACTGCAAGAGAAATTGGTAATGATGACTTGTCCATAGATGCATTCGAACTGTCTTAGGGAAGTTCTGAGATATTGGGAGAGAGCTGCTCTGGAAAAGACTGAATTTTTAACTAAAAACAGCTGGAGACTGAAACCCTTGTAAGCTAGATATAATAATAAGTATGATTTCCATTGTATTCAACAGTTGGTAAAATGAAGGGTGGATTCATCACATAGATAAATACAAGCTTTTGTCTGTTAAATGCATCTTTCTGTGATAGTCAGGTTTTGATTACTATGACAAAATGCCTGAGATAACTTAAGGAAAATGTATTTTGATCATAGTTTCAGAGGTTCCAGTCCTTGGGCTCCACTGCTGTTGGACTTATGGTAAGGTAGAATATCCTGGCAAGAAATACATGGTGAAGCAAATCTCTTCACCTCATGGTGGCCAGGAAGCAGAATGAGGAGGAGGTCAGGGACAAGATATACAGTTCCAGGGCATGACCTTTCTCCAACTGGTCCACAGCTCCTAGTTTCACCCACTTCCCCAAAATACTATCCAATCATGATTCCATTAATAGATTAACCCATAGATGAGGTCAGAGCCCTTAGGGTCTAACTACTTCCCCAAAGTCCACAAGCTGGCATCAAAGCCTTTGACACATGGGTCTTTTGGAGGATATTTCATATCAAAACAATAATCCTCCTAGATGATCATTTGTGGATGGGACCAGAGTGTAGAAAACTGCTACTGGACTCTATGTGGATAAGCCTAGGTGTTTTCAGAGAGTCCAGTAACAGATTACTCTTTTCTGATGGTAGTTGGGTTATGTTCATTCCTGTCAATGCAACTGGCAATAAAGCCTTGTGTTTCCATCTACTGAATATTTGTGTGTGTGTGTGTGTGTGTGTGCATACGTGTGCACATGCATGTGTACCTGTGTGCATACCAATCCTGGAGCTTGAACTTGGAGTACAATTCTTGAGGTTCTTTCCCCCCACTAAAGCTAGTATCTTCCATTTGAGTCACAGCTCCACTCCCAACTCTTTTATTTGGGGTAGGAGGGAGGAGGCCATGTCATCTCATGGACTTTTCTGCCTAGCCTGGCTTTGAACTATGATCCTCACTTGGCCTCTTGAGTAGCTAGGATTCCAGATGTGAGCCACTGGCACCCGGTCCCAGCTACTCATTCTAGTGGCTGGCTACCCAAGGATGTATGGCAGTGGCTGCCCTAGGACACTGACCCAGGAAGCCTTGAACATCACACCCATCTCCACCCAGCTCAGTAGTTAGCCAAGTTCTTCCATTGTCCCTTCTCCACAGACAGCTCTGGCAAGAAATAACAATTTTTGTCATCCATTTCCCTTTATACTCTGTAGAGCTGAACTATAATAAGCTCAAACCTAGACCAAAAAAATCTAAATTTTCTGACCACAAACTTTTTTTTATAAATTGTGAACTGGGATTTTTTGGGAAGTGTTGGGCATGATTTCTTTCATCATATTTAAGACTCAGTGGAATTTATCTCTGAGGAATTTGTTGAAGTGGATAGAGACAGAATGAGCCAGAGACTTAATGAACTGCTTTCCTGTCCAATTTCCAGGACTTTTGTAACAAGTGGTATTTAAAAGTGCTGTGGTTTGAATGTTCCCATGAAAAGTCCTGCAGCAATTTCGTGCCAGCTCCATTGAGCTGACAGAGCTATTTGGAGGTGAGAACTTTGAGGGGTAATAAAGGCTAAATGAGGCCAAATATTAAAGTAGAATCACATTCACATTGTGACTCAAGAAGAGGACATCCTCTCACGATGTATTACCCTGGGCCAAGTCCCAGCAAGAATCATCCCACCAAATGCAGCCATCTGATCCTGTACTTACCAGCCTTCAGAACCTTGAGGTAAATGAACTTTTATTCTTTTTTTTTCCTTTTAGCATTACTGAGGTTTGAACTTAGAGTCTAATACCTGTTAGTCAGACTCCACCACTTGAACTACACCCCCAGCCTTTTTGCTTTGGTTATTTTTGAGATAATGTCTTGCCCTTTTGCCTAAAGCCATACTTAAACTGAAAGAACCAAGATCCTCCTAATCTCTGCCTCCTGAGTCACCACTCCCAGACCTTTATTCTTTATAATTTACTCGATCTGTAGCATTTGGTCACAGCAACAGAAAATAGACGAAAGTAACAAATATACAAAGAAAAGCAACAGCTGGGCATTTTCCTTTGCCTCCTATGGAGGCTACTTCATTTTAGAGAAGTGAATTTATTTTAAACCTCCAGCATACACTTGGGAATTTGTGCTTCTGGGAAGCCTTCAGCTCTTCTCCTCAAAGCACTGCTGGAAAAAACTGTGACTAGAAAGCATTTCTATACGCGGTGAACGAAGGAACACCAGGGTTGAATGAAGTGAAAGTACTACCTTTTTGCTTGCTTTTTTCTCTCTCTCAGCCTCCCATCCCACATTTTTAAGTGTCTTTTTTTCCCCTGTGCTTCTACAAGACTGGTTAATAAAATAGAATAATTCTGGATACAAGTCTGAGCGAAACAGTGGAGTATAAAGGAGCTAATGAAAGGCACTTGAATGGATGTCATTGTCTTCCACAAAGCATCGTTGTATCTCATTG
This sequence comes from Dipodomys ordii, assembly GCF_000151885.1. Taxonomy (NCBI): domain Eukaryota; kingdom Metazoa; phylum Chordata; class Mammalia; order Rodentia; family Heteromyidae; genus Dipodomys; species Dipodomys ordii. The sequence continues at coordinate 15,754,375 of NW_012267248.1, read as the reverse complement.
TGTGCACCTAAGACTTCTTGCAAAACAACAGGCCTTGCAAGTGCAGGTGGGCTGCTTTACTCTCCAAGGACTGACAGACATTATACCTGCTCCTGCAGGGCTGAGGCTGGAGCTTCAATCATCCCTGCTTTATTTTCTAGGTTTTTTTTTTTTTTTTTTTTTTACCTACACAGCAGCAGCAACAATGACAGAGAAGTCTTAGCTCCATCTACTCCCACTCATGTCAGAAGAATGAAAGCAATGCTTTGGTCAAATTGAAGTACCCTGTTTCCAATGAGCATGTCTGGACAGCGTAAGAAGTGGTCATATTACCATGGAAATGAAGAAGCTGCACACAACCAGGGCATGATTCTCCTTCATCTAAGAAGATAGAGCCCTTCTTGTGATATTACACTGGGTGAAACAAACAAACTATATACATACATTTATACACAGGCCTTTCCAAAAATAAACAGATGATATAGGTTTTATTTCATCTCCTTTCTACCTTGTGAGAGTATCAGCAGGCGGTTTGTTAATTATTTTCACTATGATGCAGTAAGACCCCTGCCTCTCTACATTCACCTATTTAAAGTCCTGGTGATATAAATATTAAGGAATGTACTTATAGAAGCCAGGGGACTCTTTGGAGGTCAGATGGTTATTTACTTTAAGAACCTGAATCAGGACTGTTCCAAGAGTCTTGCCTTTCCATCAGTTTTCATTAGAGTTGTTTGTTCTTGAAGCTCAGCAGGAGACACTAGTGAAAGGGCAAGGTCTTGGCCTTCTAACACACACACACACACACACACACACACAACACACACACACTGTAAGAGAGAAAGTATGGAACAAAACAGATTCCAAAGTCCCATTTTACAGCACTCTCTTGCACTTTGACTGCATTAACATATGCAACACTTAAATCAGTGGGTGCTCAGTAAGCATTGTCTGTCCCCATCATTATTATAACTTGCCCATGGTTATGTGTGTGTGACATGAACATATGGACTAGAAATAGGAGACTTTGTCTTTCAGCCTCAAACCCTCCAACAAAGCTTATGATAGAACGAGTCTGAAGTGAAGCAAGAACTTTCCTTTCCACTGTTGTTATATAGACACAGCATAGAACTTATCACTCCAGGCACTTTTAAGTGGGCAGTTCAGTGACATACGCTTTAAATACTAACTTCCCATTTTTCCTCCCCCAGTCACAACCATGATCCTCCCACCTTCTGTCCTTTTGAATTTGATTACCCTAAGTATAAGGAACAACCGAAAAGATGCTTTATGTGGGTTCTGTGAATTAAAGTCCCCCAACTTTGTATGTGTGCCTTTTTGATCTGAACTATACTCTGTGGCAGTTGCTTTGCAATCACTTGGGTTCCAAGAAAGAGAACATTTACTGATAAACAGCCTGGTCAAACAGACCAGGCCTTCTTATCATCTTAAAGGTGACAGCCAGCAACTCAGGAGGCTACCTTGTTTCTGTTCTGTTCGAGTCATAAAGTGATAATAATTCTCCAGAACTCCTTCAGGGACAAAGATTGAGGGAATGATCAACCAGGCCACCTCTGTGATCTGGGACTGGTTTAACTACGCATATACTTCTCCTCTCCCACCTCTGAGTCCCCCTGTTAAACCTGAAGTCAATGTCTGTACCTCAGAAGACAGCTGAAGATGTCCTGAAACACTGCCTTCCCATGACTGCCAGGTATGAAATTTCCTTTCTCTGACATTCACCATGTGTCTTTACTTAGCATATGGGGGAAGTGGCTGGATCTAACTTGGGACTCCTGACTTTGGGCCTGGGGGCTAAAAGCCCAGTTTTGCAGGTATTTCCTGTAAGTGGAATCCTACAGTTTATCCTTTCCTGTCTGGCTTATGTCTTTTAGTACAATGACCTTAGAGTTAATTTACATGGCTGCAAGTGTCAGAATTTCATTCCTTTGGAAGGCTGATTAAGGAGGCTTCATCTTAAAATTGAGGTATTTTGGGAAGACCATATGGCTATAGCTCACCTAGACAATTATTTCCAATCCTCTATGCTCTCTTTTGCCTCACTGTATGAATATTATAATGAGATTTAATAATAGGACTCCCAGGTGATGTCTTTCTTCCAGGAATGGTTTTGCCCTTGAACTTGGACATTCTGAGTTAGGTAGTTGGATTTGCATTTGCAGCTGAAATCTGACACTTATGAAGTTTATTTCTAGCTAATAACTAGTAATCACCTCTACACCTAGTGAACCATATGATATAAGACTATATTTAAGCTATATAGGATTATCTATATTTGATCCTCTTGCATATACTAAAAGGACATTTCCATATGGCTCCACCTAATTCTTTACCTATCTACCTAGTTCTATAAACTATAAGGCTAAAAATGTGCTTGCCTTGTAGTACTGTTCTAGGAACTGAGTGGCCTGGGATGGGTGTGTTTTGCCCCATCACAGAACTAGCTACTGCTCCCAGTGGAATATTGCCACCTGTTGTTGGGAACAGATCTCTTCACACAAGTCCAGTATCATGTGTTTCCTTGTCACCTTCCTGCCATCTCTCCTTCACCTGATTGGTTGTACCTTCATCATCAACTATCACCATTTTCTTGAGAATTTTAGGGGACTTGGCACAGTGAATGCGAATACTAGGCTCTGTCTTCAGACAGTTGACATCCTAGGAGAGGAGTAAGAAAACAACAAAAGAAAGCATGTGACATGATGAAAAAAAAGTATAAGAAGTGACTGGTGACACCTCAGAGAAAGCAGGGAGGGTGGCCTTTCTCTGTTACCTGAAGCTTAGGCTAATTCAACTTACCTGTTTCTGATGGAGCTTGCCTATGCATATGGCTTTCTGTTTTAGTTGCTTCTTTGATTCTAGTCTCTTCTCAGTGAAATCTCCCTTGGGTTTTATTGGTGTCACTCCTGCTTGAACTCCTTGACCACTACCATTTTTCTCATTCCCCTCATCCTGATTCATTTTTAGTATTTCAACCAGATTTTTTGTTGTGCATTTTCTACCTGCTTATCATTTGTCCCTTTAGAGTAGCGCTTCTCAAGCTTTGATGTATACATGAACCCACGTGGGGATGGGAGTAGGGGCTTGTTAAAATGCAGTCCGTGTTTCTTTAGATCTATGGGGAACTGAGTACTTCTAATAAGCTGACAGATGCTGGCAATATTTCCAATCTGGGATGGAATTTGGAGCATCAAGTCTGAAAGGTAGGCTGCACGAAACCCAGAGTTTTTTCTGTCTTGCTACTGCTTAACTCTTGACACAGTCTTTGACACATGTTGAACACTGCGAAGTGAAAGATTGATTTTTTTAGGAACAAAACCTCCCTCTTTTGAAAGAGAAAAGGATCAATCACTGTAATGGAGGATAGAAGAGGAAAAGGTGAATGGATTGGGTGGGAGTTGAGAGTAGAGAGAGATGTCAACAAAGTCAACTAGAAAATTTCAGAAAAGTGGGAGGATGGGGGAGGTGTCTTGAGCTGACCTGAAGGACTAGTAAGCTTGGAAAGAGGATGAAGGAGACCCCTAGGAACAAGTGAAAAGAATGAAAGTCAGCTTTTCAGGAGTGGTGACTGAGCAGTGAGGTAAGAGTAGTCAGAATGGTCACAGCAGCACCTTGACCTCTAATGTGCTTCTCCCCTGGCTGCCTCTGCCTGTTGCTTGTTTGCTTGTTCTTTCCTTCTCTTCTTCTTTCTCTTCTTTCTTTTTCTTTCTTTTTCTTCATTCTTTTGTTCTTTTTCTTTCTTTCATCTTTCTGTCCCTCCCTCCCTCCCTTCCTCCCTTCCTCCCTTCCTTCCTTCCTTCCTTCCTTCCTTCCTTCCTTCCTGCCTGCCTGCCTGCCTGCCTGCCTGCCTGCCTGCCTGTCTTCCTGCCTGTCTTCCTGCCTGTCTTCCTGCCTTCCTTCTTCCCTCCCTGTCTGTGCCCTGAGCACCTCTCTCAGCTTAGTTTACTTTTCAAGGGTAGTTGCTTCTACTAACCCTGAACTCCATTCAGATGCTCCCTCCTCAAATCCTGCTATAAGCTGCTTCATTCAGCCTCTCTAGCTCAGCCTCTATTATGAATCAGGCTCTCTTGTGCTCAACTAGAAGCTAGTGAAGGCCAACATGGAAGCATAATGCTCTGTCTGTCTTTTTCTCTTTCATAACCCATGGATCACCAAACATCTTCTCATGTCCCCTATCTACTGCCCTCAATCTCCTTGCCAACCAGTCTTCACTGCTGAATCTTGCAGAATTTCAGGATCACACCATCAGCAAAACTCAACTGTCTGTTTCCCAGAATTCCAGCCAGGCCCAATGCAGCCTGATCCAAGCTAATTAGAGAAGGGTGTTCTATTTTCACCCACCATGTAAATGAGAATCTCCAGGGCCTAGATCTTTCTTTACATAAAAAATACAGCTATGATTTACAAAAGTGCACCTATTAAAATATGTACATTTCACTACCGCTTTTACACTTGGTGTGTGGTTAATTATTTTTATTCTTGCAAGGCCCATTGTGTGGCAGTAGTGCTGTTGTGAGTTGTGGGAGGGCTGGGGGATAGCTGAAGAGACTGAAGATCTCTGTTGCCTTCTACCCAAGCAGCCTGGGAACCCTTCTTGGATCTGAGATGACAGTGATGAAGGGTCGTGGTGAGGGACTGGTGCTTGTCCCCCATGCTGCCCTGTTATGCTGCCTCTCAGACTCACCACTGACTCAATTCTTTGCTCAGAAAACGCTGCCTCATCCTTAATGGCTGCTCAATCAGGAAAATATTATTTTCAGATGTTTTAAATGTGTGCAGCAAGAAACATATGTCCTGCCATATGGAGCACAATAGGAGCTAGTTAAGGCCAAAGTAGAAACCAGGATTGGGAGTTCTCATTATTTCTGTTTTTGAAGTCAGGCCCTGCAGGCCAGATTCCCCTAACCAACAGACTAAGCTGTGCTCTGAATTAGAGTTCACAGAGAACCATGTGCTCTAAACAGGCAAAAAGCTAGCTTCCCTCCTCCCTTCTCTCTGTCTCTCTCAGCAGCACATCCAATTAGAAAAGCTACCATGGTGTGGCTGTAGCTCCATCTGGAAATAAGTCACAGACAACCTTGCAGAGGGACCACGACATAAAGTGTTAAATATACCGTCTTTATACTAAGATAGTTGCACTAAAGCTGTACCTTTTGTTTTATAATTTTTTGGAAGTCCTAGAGTCTTGAGTTTGCTAAGTATGTGTTCTACTACTTGAACCATATCTCCAATCCCAAACTTCACATTTGATTGGTGCAATTTTTTGGTAATTTAGACTTTCTTTAATTGGAGCTAGAAAAAATTGGGAGAATGTCTTCATTCACTTAAGACATAAAGGTAAAAGCCGGGTGCTGGTGGCTCATGCCTATAATCCTAACTACTCAGGATGCTGAGATCTGAGGACCAAGGTCCAAAATCAGCCCAGGCAGGAAAGTCTCCAATTAGCTACCAGAAAACTGGAAGTGGAGCTGTGGCTCAAAGTGGTAGAGAGCTAGCCTTGCAACAAGGAGATGTACAAGTCGTTATGTTGAAAAACAAACTTTACAACTTTGGTGGGGTGGGGAGGATTGGGTAGGGGGGAAGTAAGAGGAGTATGGGAAGGAATGGGAAGGGAAAACAAAGAGGAAGACACAATGCTTGATAAGAAATGCACTCATTATCTTGCCCATGTAATTGTAACTCCTCTGTACAGTATTTTCACAATAAAAACAAAAAATTAAAATTAAAAAATTTTTAAAATTTTAAAAAAAGCTCAGGGTCAGTGCCCAGGTCCTGAATTCAAGATCCACAAATGACAAAATAAATAAATAAATTAAATAAGATATGAAGGGATAAGAAGTGACTTAATTGTGTTTACAAATCATGTGTATAGCACTTGTGCATGTGGCCAGGATTCACACTAAACTGAACTCATGTTCCTTGCAAGTTTGATGATCAAGGGATAGCTTTTCTCTCCCTTTATTTTGTAAACTCAGCCATCTGGACAAAACTTACTTTTTAACTTAAAAAGAGTAGGGCTAGGTTGTAGCTCAATGGTAGCTTGTGTAAGTCTCTGAATTTGATCCCCAGCATAAAGAAATTAATGTATAAATAGATAGCTAAAAATGTCCACCATTACTTACCTTTTTAAGAAAAGACCATGTGTTCATGCTGAATGAAATAAGCCAGTCCCACCAGTCTTGGCAAATATGGTATGCATTATTCCATTTGTGGAAGCTTCAGAGGTGTGTGTGTAGGGGGGAGGGGGTTGACAAAACCAAACAAACCATGGTCATGAAAATAAAGGGGCATGACTAGAAGCAGAAAGGGGAGAGGGAGGAGCAATAAGAAAAAGAAATGGAAAGGGTGAATATAATATATCACACTGAAACATCACACTGAAATTCCTTACTATGTACAATTTAATATATGCCGAAAAGTAGGGGGGAAAAGACTACTGCGAATGCAGAGCAGTCAAGTCACCATAGTCCCTTTATACTTCTGCTAACCACAATGGTACAAAGACAGACCTTTTATTGAAGAAAAAAAAAGAAATGTTTAGAATGAATTTGTAGACTTTTTAAATTAATACTAATAGGCCTTGTGAAGAGAAGTATTCCAAAATTTCACACACTTAAAAAATAGAGCTAAGAAGGAAATATGGAGACTTGATAACTTCCAGTACAGAAGCCCTGGCAATCAAAACCCTGATGAGTGATATAGATTTAACCATTTGTTTTGAAAATCAAATTCCTAAAGCCTCTGTGGTAATAGTATTGGATTTCAGTATTTAATCTGAGAAAGAAATGAAAATGACCCTAGAAAATGGAAAATAGCATTAGGAACTCAGCAAGTCCTTAACTTTGTGCTCATCCCAGATCTGGGTCTGAGGAAGAATGCTGTGTCACCCAGGGCCCTGCTCGTAAGAAGAGCTTCCGAGTCACCTGGCACTGGCTTTGCTTTCTGAAAATGCTTGGCTCATTTCTTGGACTGCTCCACATTATCAGATGTTGCTCAACAAGTTCTCATAGTAGCAGAAGCAGAGGAAAAAACATAACTGCTTTACATGCCCCAACATCTATGCTGTAGATAACTATGCGGTGTGAAGGGAGCTCAGTGGCAGTCTCAGGATCAGGACACAAGTCAGAGAAGGTTTCCAGAGGGGATGGCACCCACTTTGCTTCTAAAGTGTCCCCACTCACGGAGAAGATGGTGTTCAGCCTGTCTCTATGATCCTGGGTTGGCAGCCTAGCGATGGCAGATTTTCTTTCCCTGGAGCCAGTGGGCTAGAACCAGATTCCTCAAGGCTGCTGTCTATCCTCCACAACAGAAGGATCAGAATCTAAACTCTGCCTCAAAGGAACACCCCTACTGTATTTCTGTTTCTCATCTACTCTCAGCACCTGTACAGAGCACCCATATTTGGTGTATCTTAAACACTTGCTTTTCCCTTGCTCTGAGTACCCACTCAGGCCTTTTAGGTAATTTGGGTTTCCTGTACTCCCTCCCATCAAAGTTGACCACTCAGAATCCTAACATGATAGACTTAAAATGGAAAAATGGTCCTTACAGACAATCAGAGGGTAGCTGTTCCCTCAAAGGAAGTGGTAGGGAATGACTCAAGGAATGAAATCAGGGCCCAATGAGGAAAGACTTTGTACTGTACTTCAAACAAGAGGCTAGTGCTGGTTCTTAACTAGAGGAACAAGAAGATATAATGGAGTTTTAGGAAAATAGTTCAGTGATGGGATACGTAGCATGAATTAGATAAGCAAAAGGACCAGACACAAGTAGATAAACTAGAGTATGACATGTTCAGTGACATTACAGTTTGGGCTTGAACAGAGGGGAAAAGGAACAAAGGAAGAAGAGGAAACATTCGGTAAGGATGGGAGAACATGGAATGGAGAAGAAAGGCAACCAACAGTTGAGCTACCCAATCATATTAAGTATGGCTCTTATCTATTTGATTATTATGTTAAACCCTTGTGCTAATAATGAGTGTTTTCATGGAACATGACCAAATGCTTTAAGATCGAATATTTGCGTTTCCCAGTTTTCCTTTTTTCCTCTCTTATGTTTGTCCAGGCCTGGGCTGTGGTCCCTATCCACCTGGCATAAGGGTAAGCAACTGAGCTTTGGTAACAGGAGCCTGGGTCCTGGAAGAAGCAGATAAGCATAAATAGACTGAGCCTATAATCAAGGGGTGGGCTTTCAGTGGTCTGAACTGCACGCATTTCATGAAACAGATGGCTTTGCTCTAATGTAGAGCTTCAAGGGCAAAATATTTAAATTCAGGCTCCTCATTATTTGAAAGTAATGAAAATTGATGTGTGGTTGCTATCTCTTTCTTATTCTGAAACAGAATTGCCTTAGCCATTTTTAGTTTCTATCCTTAAAAATATCTGTCATGTGTCGGGCAAGATTCTTTCAGAGCATAGCAATGGACTCTTCAAGACCTATGACCTTAGCTTTATTTTGAAAGGTAAAGCACTTCAAGGCCATCTTGTTAAGAACACGGGCCACTGCATAGAACTCTTTGAGGTATTGCATTGCATTTTGAGTACTTAAAAGCCCATCAAGTGGAAAACTCAGATCAGTCTCAAAGAACCAGCCATTTGTTGATAGCCAACTTCCCCATGCAACTTTAACCTCTTCTTTTATGTCAGACCAGTGTGAAGCCAGTGCTGAAAAAAGTAAGCTTTATGTCTTTGCTGCTTTTGCAAGTTCTGTTTGGTCCATTGGTGCTGTGGTAATCAAAGACTCATGGGAAATGTAACATCTGGTGCTAGTTTCTAGAGCAAAGAAGCTACAGTTGATTGGAACATGGAAGGCTCCTTGTAGATGCTATAAATTGCATTGTTGGGTTAGTGTAAAGTTACTAAAATAACACCAAAGTCTGTTTCTGCAGCCCTTCAGAGCTGATATCCAGCAGGTGCAGATAGAAAAACTGAGGAGGGGAAGTAGAAGTTGTTCAAGTGGTAGAGCGACAGCCTTGAGCTAAAACAAGCAAGAGCACAAAGTCCTGAGTTCCAGTACAAGCAAATAAAATGAAATAATGCGATAAAATAAATAACTAGTGCAAAAATATTTAGATCATGCATTTAGCAAGCATCAGGCTCTAATATCAAAGCTCTAATACTGCCAGAAAAAAGAGAAAGAGCAGGGAGAGAAAGTGGAGAGGGGAAGGAAGAGCAGAAGAGCTCAAGGGATAACACCCAGGCTCTACGTTCAAGCCCCACAATCTACAAAAAAGAAAGAAAGTTGTGTTGCCTAATTGTAATTTGAGATAATACATACATTCTGGAAATGTCTTAATGCAACAAATACAAGTTTAATCATGTTATTAGCAAAAAAAAAAACAGAACACTACAGAAAGAGAGAGAGTGTGTCAAAGAGAGGGAGGGAGGGAGAAGAAAAATTGAGAAAGAAGAAAAGAGGAGGCAAAGAATCTTCAGCTAGAACAAGAAGTGAAATGCTCTGAATAAATCCCCAGAAAACTTAGTTGGCTAAATCGAATATTTCATGCTTGAAATGTTAAATTACAGATAAGTAGCTGTTTGAAAACATTTAGTAGATAGGATTTTTTTTAATTCAAGATGGTAAAATTAAGCAATTTGAACACAAATTCTTATTGTCTCCTATTAAAACCATCTTTCAAAAGATGGACTAGAAAGACACAAAGGTACTATTCCAAAAGACAGAATTAGACAACTCCTTTTACCTGGTCAATTATTTCAGGGAAAGAGATAAGGCTTCTCATTAAGAATGAGTTTCATAAAAGTGCTTTGAGGAAATTAAACAAGAAAGAAGGAATGGAAAACATAAAACAGTGGCCAGGGGAAATTTTCCCACATTTTTCTAAGTATTCACTTTATTTCATGGGAAAGAAATGGAATGGCAACCCATTAGTGGGTTGGTCTAGTTTAATATTTACCTAAAAGCATAATTTTATGACTCAGGTTTTATTTCCCCTAAAGTTCTTGAGAAGAAGTAAATGAACATTAAAAAGTATATTTTGCCAGGTACCAGTGGCTCATGCCTGTAATTTTAGCTACTCAGGAGGCTGAGATCTGATGATGGAGGTTTGAAGCCAGCCCAGGCAAGAAAATCTGTGAGACCAATTAACAACCAAAAAGCTGGAAATGGAGGTGTGGCTCACAAGTTAGAGTACTAGTCTTGAGCGAAAAGCTCAGGGACAGTGCCCAGGACACACACACACACACACACACACACACACACACACAATCCCTTTGACCTTTTTGTGTATCAATGGCTGTGTTAAAGAGAGAAAATATTTGCCAATTTCTTCTCACTTCTTGTGTGTGATGAGAGGTAAACGAAAGGGTAATGCAAACAAGTAGAAAAAATTCAGGTAGAATCAGAGAAAGCTGTTCAAGTAACACATTAAAAATATAAGTTGGCTTGGGATTTATATAAGAAATAAGTAACATCATTTAAGTTACCTCGATGATGGAAAATCATCTGTCTCCCACCTCTCTGAATCATGTACTTCCTTCCATGATTATTCTTTTTTTTCCCATGATTTTTCTTAAAGAGTTTTCTATAGATAAGATGTAAACAGTAATCACTCTTCCCCATCACAGAGGGCAGTGGTGGTACTGGGGGTGATAAAAGGGGGAAATTTCCAGCTGACATTTTGATAACCCTTTTCTGAAAATCACTTTTTCTTTTCTCTTTTTTTTTTTTCTCGGTCGGTTGTGGGATCTGACCTCTGGGCCTGGGTGCTGTCCTTCACCTCTTCAGTTCAAGGCTAGTGCCCTACCTTTTGAGCCACAGCACCACTTTCAGCTTTTTTCTGTTTATGTGGTACTGAGGAATAGAACCCAGGGCCTCATGCATGCGAGGCAAGAGCTCAACCACTGAACCAACTTCCTAGCCCTGAAAATCACTTTTTCAATGTGAAGTGTCTGGTGTGGTTGCATTGTCTAAATTATTCTTACTCTTGCCCCATTTTAAATCAAACTTTAACTTAATGTCTGTTTCTATTTCTGTGCGTGTATGTGTGTGTGTGTGTGCATGGATGTGGGGTGTAGTAGTTCACCTGGATGAACTGTTACTGAGGTTCAATCACAGCCCCTACATCATTGGCTTAGACCTAGATGTTTCAGAAGGAGACAATATATGGAGATATATATGAATGAACATCATGTGGATGAAGATGATAGGTGACTCCTAATATCTAGAAGTAATATTAATCAACATTATTATGGGACTTCAATTACTTCTACTTTTAGAGAGCAAGATTTTAAAAAGTTGTATTGTCACCTAGTCCTGGTGTCTCATGCCTGTAATCCTAGCTATTCAGGAGGCCAAGATCGGGATCACAGTTTGAAGCCAGGCTGGGTAGGAAAGTCTATGAAATTCTTATCTCCAATTAACCACCAAAAAAGACTAGGGAGTGGAGTTGTGGTTCAAAGTGGTAGAGTGCTAACCTTGAGGAGAAAGGAATAATGCACAGGCCCTAAGTTAAGGACCTACCAAAAAAAAAAAATAGAAAACAAAGTTGCGCTGTCTAAATTTGATCTGGAACAATACTTTCTGGAAATGTCTTAATACAACAAATGCAAGTAGGTTTAACTATGTTTTTGGACATTGTACTCTACCAAGCTATTGATCTGAATAAAATTAAGCTTTATTAGCAAGACAGCATCAGAACAGAGGCAGGAGAAGCCTATGATCTAAGCCGCTGCTTCCTGTTTCTATTTTTGAAATGGAAATCACCAAACTCTCCTATACATGGATACTGTGTTGAATTCACATCTATCTATGATGTTTTATTTGACAATAACAGTGATATTCTATGCCCGATTCACATTGATTGACATGGGAATAACAATCTTAAGTTTTATAGGGAGCATTTTCCCATCTTATTTTGTTCTTCATTTAAGCCAATTAGTTACCTCTGGGCTGAAAGGCCAGGCTCATGGAAACAACAGAACTCAGGTGGAATTGCCAAAAAGCCAATTCCAGGCTTTGGAGGAAAGATGCTCTGATGGCACAAAGGGTACGATATTGAACTGACAGATATACTAAGATTAGTTCATTACTTTTGGATTTGACAATGATTTTGCCAAGAAATGGGTACAATCAGTGCTTCTCAAGCCTACTAGATTTATGTGGACCTTGTTAAAATTCAGATTCAGCCTCCACGTCTTGAGAGGACTCCAATTTCGCCTTTTGTACAAGCTCCTGGTGATGTTAAGAATACAATAACAAGAGATTCAGTTTCTTCTAGGAGGCATTTGGTGAAGGAAGAGAGTGAGTGTGGAGCACATGGGCAGCAAAGATGGCGCTGAGAGGGGGTTGAGTGGGCAGAGCCTAATTTACTGTAGAGCACATGGGCAGCCGAGATGGCGCTGGGAGAGAATAGAGTGGGCAGCGCCCCATTGATCTGCCAATCGGTGCCTAACCAGTCCCTGAAGGCTCAGGTTAATCATAGGGTGTGACCTTGACAGTGATTGGTTCCTCTTCCTCCCTTACCATGCCACCCACCCTTTGTCTTTAAAAAGGGGCTGCTCTCTGTTAATAAAGGAGTTTTCTACCTGCTGGATTTGGCTCCCCGCTGTGTCTGATTGTCTCCTGGGCTGAGGGAGGCTGGGGAACAGGAGAGCACTGCACTTACCTTTCCTCGGACCCTGTCCGTCTTTTGTGGGACGGACGAAGACCCAACAAGTGAGTATAAAGGGCTAGAAAGAGAAAAGATCAAGAAAGGATCCTGGATGGAATGTGGAGGCATAGAGGGTGATGGGATTGAAGAAAGGAAGTAGGGTAGATTCTCAGAAAGCAGATCCAGTGCCCAGTGAGCCATGGGTAGGACAGAGTGGCCAGGCTTATCCTCAAAGCCATCCTCTTGGAGAAGTAGCACTTCTCATGGAATAGGCTGGAATCGCCTCTAAAACTGATGGGAGAAGCCACTTTGAAAATCTTTGTGCCAGTAGATGGGTTGAGTCTGGCTTTATGACCCAACTTCACTAATTATGAACAATTTCTGGGAAGGTTATCTTCTCTCAACTTTAGGGTTTTCATGGCTAATATGCTATTCAAATGTAATGGAGGCTATTCAAATGTAGTTCTCTGTCTTGAAGAGATCCTAAGAATCAGGCTTAGTACATAAACTGACTTACAGGAGCTTGGACTCCAGGGTGGATTGTGTGAAGTCTGCTTATTTCTTTCCTGACTATATTATTTTTTGGATCCTGTCCTTGGAATCCAGGCTTTAGTATTTATATCAACTATGATGCTATTTGACTGAGTAGATAAATATGGCATATAAGCCTATTTTCTAAATCTATAGGAAAGCCCTGTGAATGTGAGTTTGATGTGTTTCTGGGTAAGAAAGATGTTTGGTCTCAGAGAGAAAGATGTTCAGTTTGTCCAAGCAGGATAGTTAAGAACAAGATGGAATTTGGCCTGAGGGACAGGTGGGGAACAGATTGCATAGGTCCATGTAAACCACAAAGGAGATTTGACTTTTATGTTTTAGAGCAGTATGGGGGTTTGAACTCAGGGCTTCATGCCTACAGCCATGCCTACCATGCCTACCAGCCATGCCTACAGCCCTGTTTTTCACCGGTTATTTTCTCTCCCCAGCCTGCTGTGCCTGGCATTTGATCCATCTACATTCAGTTTCCTGTCATTACTGGAATCACATGACTCATGTCACATCCAGCTTCACTCTGTGGAGAAAGAGGATATAGAAACTTTTCTGTTTTAGGCTGACCCAGTACCACAATCCTCCCAATCACAGCCTCCTTCTTAGCTTGAGATGACAGGTGCATGTCACTAGACCCAGCTGTGGGTTGAAGAGTCTTGCAAATTTTGTTGCCTATGCTGGTCTTAAAATTCTCCTATTCTCAGGCTTCCAATGAGCTAGGGTTACAGGCAGAGCCACCAGTATCTGTTGAGGGTTTGCCTTTTTGTTTTCATTCAGTTTTGTATTGTTATGATAAAGGTGATGTACTGAGGGGTTATAGTTTCATAAGTCAGGTAATGAGTACATTTCTTTTTAGACAATGTCACCCCATCCCTCACTCTCTCTCAGTTTTCCCCTCCCAGCTCCACCCACGAGTTGTATAGTTCATTTTCAACATAGTGTCTAGTAAGTACCATGGCTACATTTGTGTTTGGCTTTTATTAAAGCAGCAGGGGTGCAATTGAGATCTTTTAGGTGCTTAATGATTAAATGGAAGTAGTTGTGATACTTAATGTCTTCAATACCTTATGGAACTCTTACCATAAGCCAGGCTAGGGATTTATATTTACTGCATTAATGCTCACCCATTACATTAACTGTGGGGGGTGGTATCATCATTATCTCCATTTTCTACATGATTATAAGTTGAGGCTTAGAAGGGTAATAAAAATGGCCAAGGTAACTCAGTTTGTAATTAATAGAAAGCAAGATGCTACCAAACTGTATACGTTTTAAATCCTCCTACAGTCGATTTCCACCCATTGTTTCAGTGTGTGCTGATTTTATTTGTAATGATTTCTGGTGTTTACATTAGCTGGTGGCTGCCAGGGACACTGATTCCATGCAGTAGAGGTTGTGATCATCAACCTGATGCAGGTGAGTTGGTTATACCTGAGAGAAACACAAGCATCTTCTCACAGGACATCTTGTACTTTCCCCATCCATATGTTCCTGTGCACACCTGTGAGCAAGTGTGTGTATGCCTCTAACCTCTCTTCCCTCAGGCTGCAGCAAATCATTGCTTTTCATTAGATGGTGTGATTAACCCATCTTCCCCTGACACCTCTGAGCTGCATCCCTTTACCATGCACATCTGGTCACATCTGGTCCTGCGATGCCACCACAAGCAGGACCAACCTCTTAGGAAACAGTCTCTAGGAGAGAATCTTTTTTTTTATATCAGCACTATTCCTGCTGTTCTCTCTGGAAAAGCCAGCTCCCTGTATGAAGGTTAGTGGGAAGAGACAATATTCCTGAGTACTTAGAAGCAATTTCGAAGAGCATTCATTTGACAGGTCTCCTGGAGTAACAGACAGATGATGACTGATGACAGGTATACATTTTATGGACTTGATCAACCATCTCTTTCACAAATGTAATCCTTAGCGTTTTCTCTGCCACTCCTGAATGAAACAAATATAGGAAACTGGGAAGTTAGGTCGCCAGTATGAAGAGGGTCCAGGTTGGTGACTCTGTAGACCTCACACATCATTCAGAAAGTTAAAAGATTTACTCCCTAAATTAAAAAAAAACAACCTGCCACCAACAACTCATATAGCATATTTGGGACCCCACTCAGAGTTGTCAGAAGACAGTAGGATCAGATGTCTCTCTTGGTCCCCAACTTACAACAACTATTACTTATTGTATGGGCTCATAGGAATTGGTGTATGAAGAGATTTCAATAATAGTATCAAAACAATGAGGATAAAAATAATCCCCTCATACCGCTGTTTATGAGATGCAGGCACATTTCTGGGAAGTTCGAAGCATATAATAGCCATTGTCCTCTTAGAAATTGCCTTGGTCCCCAAGGGTGCTTGTGGAAAAGGGTTTTAATGAGCTTTGACTCCCTAGAAAAAGGAGCTGAAACAAAATGTCTATTGTTCTCAACAGAACCAGAAAGATCCCTAGGACTTGAAACCCTAGAGTTATGAAGGAAAGAGTCCCCATAACTGGGGAGTAGGAAGTTCTTTCTATTACTAGACTTACTTAAATAAAAAATAATGTACAGTATCTTCAAAAGGTGTAGCAAACATTTCATTATGCAGTCATTTACTGAACATGTACTAAGGGCCTGTAATATCTCCATCTGTAAGTATGACAAAAATACCTGCTTTAATGGGCTCCCACTCCAGTAGGGTATAATATAATAACAAACAGTCAGAGAAGTAAAACACAGAATGCCCAGTGCTTTGCCTAGAATTAATTTAAGGAAGGATAAAAGAGGTCCTGGGGTGGTGGGGAAGTGAGCTTCACACTGATAGCTGAACATTGAAGAAGAGGCAAGTATCCTGGAAAACGGAAGAACATTTCCAGTAAGGACACAGCTCTTAGTCTCCAAGGTGAGTGTGATGCATATTTCAAGGCCTGGCCTGGTTTAAGCAGGATAACTAAGAAAGAAGAATGGACAATGTGAGCCGTGGACACAGGAACTGCCACGTAGGACATGGAAATATTTTGGATTTTACTAAAAATATACACATAATTATAAAAAAATAAATGAGGAAAACAAACCAACTGATCAGATGAGAGCAGTGTCTTAGGAAGTTTTTATTTGGATATAATTCAAACTTCTAAAATGGTTGTGTGGATAGTTAAAGGGACACCTAGCCTTATCCATGGTTTACCATTTGTCTCCTTTTATTTTCCTATCCTTATGAGTTCCTATCTATCTAGGCATAAATTCCCAAACCATCTGAACATAAAATGGAGACATTATACACCAAATGCTTCAAATATACATTTTGTAGCACCAAAGACACTCTCTTACATAATTGCAATAATCTAATAAAAATTAGGAAATTTAATACGTATTCTTATTTTTTTGCCACATATTTCTCCTAGTCTACAGTCCATATTGAAGCATCATCCAAGATCCCAATAGCTACCATTTTTGTCAGATTAAATACCCAATCCAGGTCCAGATATTGCATGTACTCATTCATGTATTTTTAATGTCCTTCAATTTAGAATAGCCCTTCAGTTTTTCTTTGTCTTTCATAACGCTGATTTAAAAAAACAACAACAATGGCACTGGGGTTGAAATCAGGGCTTCATGCATGCTAGGCAAGCACTTTATCGCTTGAACCTCTCTACCAGTCCTTTTTTGTATTACTTATTTTTTAAATGGAATATATTTTTGTCTAGGTGGACTTGGACTATGATCCTCTATTTGGGCTTCCCCATGCAGCTAGAGACAGGCAAGAGCTACCGCACCCAGCCATTGGTTGAAATGATTATCTGTTAATAAAATAAGATAATGTAGCACCTCTGATATTTCTGGTCCTAGCACAGGTTAAATGAACTTAACTCTAACCATGTGCTATGTAAAATTAAAGTAGGAACCTGGATAGCTTACAGTAAAAATCATACATAAATTCTATATTTTATGGGGCCCAATAGCTTTCTTTTATTATATACAATAATTCTGTTGAATTAAAGTAATACAGTAAAAAAAATAGTACAGTAAGAACAAGCTTCCTTTGCTCCTTTAGAAGCTGCCCTTTGAGGAGTTGAGGAGAATGAGTTTGTTGAGCATAAGACCTGGTAAGGATGGCTACCATGTACTTCCCACCATTTGTGATGGTCTACCTTACTGGAGGTATAGAGAACCAGATACTACAGGGCTAGAGCTAGGCATCGGTGTGCTAGGGGATTCCACGGTGACGGTGGTGCACGTGTGTACACTGAAGGTCAATAATTGCACGTGAAACAAAACTCTTGGGTTTCCTAAACATCCACGTGCATGCATAAATTCATAAGTATATGTTCATTTTCATTACAGTATTTAGGATTAATTTAGTGCCAGTAAAGTATGCGCTCCTGAGAGTTGATAAGAAGTCAAAGTGACTCGATTTTTTTTCTAGCTAGGAAAGCAAAGCATTTTAGAAACTTGTCACAAAGCTAATTATCTGATTAAGAATTTTCAAAAGTAAGCATATAAAAAACCCCTACGTCACAAACAGGAAGGTATTTTCCTTAGAAAATTAAGAAGCCCCAAAGTAAGCAGACAGCTCAGTGTTGCCGATGAGAATCTAAGAATGTTCTTGTGGCTGTTCAAAGGTCAGCCTATTACTCATGGCTACAGCATGGCTGTTTCAGCTCTGTATGTCATACTAAGGAGGAAGGGAAGAGAAAACTACACTAGACTTCTTTTCACCAGGACAGAAGAGCTCAATCCACCTCCCTTTGGCTATAACCATGCCTTCAGCACTATCTTTTTCTGCCAGCAAGGCTGTAAAGTGAGTGGCTTTTTTTTTTTACAGAGGAAAAAGAATAGGAAGGAAAGGTAGGAAAGGACAGCCAACAGTGAAGTTCTTTTTTTTTAATTTTTATTTTTTATTGTGAAAATACTGTACAGAGGGGTTACAATTACATGGGCAAGATAATGAGTACATTTCTTATCAAGCATTGTAGCCTCTTCCTTAGTTTCCCCTTCCCATCCCTTCCCATCCTCCCCCCCCCCACACCAAAGTTGTAAAGTTCATTTTTCGACATAATGACTTGTACATCTCATTGTTGCAATGGGTCCACCTGTATCCCTATTTGAAGTTCTAGCTGCCTGATCTACTAATTTGCTTTTCTAGCTTTTTGTTTTTTGTGCCAGTGCTGGAGCAAGAACTCAGGGCCTGGGTGCAGTCCCTGAGGTTTTCTGTCCAAGGCTAGAGCTTTACCACTTGAGTCACAGCTCCACTTCTGGCTTTCTGGTAGTTTACTGGAGATAGAGTCTCATGGGCTGGCTACAAACTGCAATCCTCAGATGTCAGTCTACTGAATTGCTAGGATTATAGGCCAGAGAAGTCATCTTACTACACCTTTAAACCATCCAGACTTTCCTACTTCTTTTACTGCCTTCTCTAGCTCCCCTCCCCAATGTCAACAGAAAATACAACTACCATTTATTGGCTACTTACTATATGCTAAGCATTGTGCTGACTGATCCTGCCAGCTTGCCTCTGAAACAACTAGATGGGGGGAAATGCTGTCTGTATTTCTCCAATAAGGAAACTAACGCTCAAAAAAGGGCAAATGGTTTGCTACATACACAACTACATACTAAAAAGTGTCAGGAGTTAGAATTTGAACTCATATCCATATGGCTCTAGAGCCTGTGTTCTTCCCAACACAGCCAATGCTTCTATATCTGGAGCCGTAAATAGCCTTGAGAGATTCACAAACCAAGTTATCTCAATTTGCATAACAGCTATACGTTCTTTTCATAAAAGGCTCCAAGTATTACTCATTTGCTGCTCCAGTACAACTTCTTGAAGTTATTCAAGAGAGAAAGATGACATCTGACCTTGAAGACATCTCCTGAGAGATGTCAGGAGCTGAGCAGACATCACCAGCTGCCCCAGGACTAAAGCATGATTGCCCCAATCATCACAGCCCCACTGTGCTCCCTGTCCCCTACAGGATAGATGCACTGCTTGGCAGATCCCTTGTCATCATCCTCCTAGAAGCTCTGAAAGAAGCTCTGAGGTAGATGAGACATCCAATCCAAAATGGGAAGTTCAGGGATTGTATTGATTCTTCCATTAGCAATAGATTTTTCAGGGGCAAGATCAAGCTCAGAACTGGGTAATCATGCTCTAAGCAGAGAAAGTTTGGTGTGGTTGTGCACAGGGGAGACAGAGCAAGAGAATCATGAGTTCAAGGCCAGCCTGAGCCTATGGGCTAGCATAGGGAGTGGACCCACTTCAGGCAGCGTGGAGTGATCGCCTTGACGTCTGATTCTTGGGAGATGTGTCAAGGTGCAGCAGAAAACTTCCAGAGGCTTTTCACAGTGCCAGCTGCATCCCTGAGGCATTCTTTCTGTTCTGAAAAACCCATGGTGGCATTTTTCCTACTAACTTTATAATACAAGATCCTTTGGCTTTACAGTCCAGCCTGTCTACACAGTCTAGGATTTCCATATTTCTATATGGCCTTAGCAGTCTCCAGAAATGCTTTTGAGGTCCCTGCTGTGTGGTCTTAACATTCAGAAGGGAGGTGTGGGCGGAGACAGTCTATGAAGGATCTATTTTAAACCATGAAAGGGAAGCCCAGGTAATTATAACAAGATCGGCAGGCTAGTCAGTGCTAGAATTCTCCTGAGACTCAAAGGCAATTCAGAAAACATCTTTCCTGTTTTGACTCTTGCAAGCACTCAGTTTTGCTTGTGATTATACATTAATTGCTTGCAATGAGGGAGGCAGATGATCAAAGATGACCCCAGGGACAAAGGTTCTTTTGTCTACGAAGGGGCTCCCTATAGCCTCTGGCATCTTAGATTGGTGGGAGCCACAACCAAGACTTTGTTTCAGAGAGCATAACTTGCTGTTTATCAGGCTTGGATAGCTTTGACAGTCAGCCCCTAAAAAGGACCCCAGAGACCTAGAGCCACAAACACATGTATGCTCTGCTTTTGGCCATAACAAAGGAAGTTAGTCCAAGAGCAAGGAATCCCACCTATCAGGGCTTTCATGTCTACTGGCAGCAAATCTGGAGGAGTGAATTTCTGTGCTCTAAGGTCAGCTCAGGGCTCAGCATGACCTCATAGCCTCATCTGAACTACACAAAGCTGCAGAAGAAGCTGGGCACTGGTGGCTCACACCTGTAATCGTAGCTACTCAGGAGGCTGAGATCTGAGGATCACGGTTCAAAGCCACCCGGGCAAGAAAGTCCAATATACCACCAGAAAACTGGAAGTGGCTCTGTGACTCAAGTGGTAAAGTGCTCACCTTGAGCTGAAAAGACAACGTCCAAGCCCAGGGTTCAAGCCCCATAACTGACAAAAACAAACAAACAAAGAACAAAAAACCAAAGCTGCAGAAGATTCTTACAGTACTTTGCTCTAATCATGGGATCTCAGTATTTCTAAATTCATATGTTTAAAATATTAGTCATGTCCTTTTCAAAGGATAAGGCTGTAGAGACTGGAGGGTCTTCCAAACTAGTTCTCCAGGCTCAAAATTCTTCTAGGTTTTCCTTAATAGCAGGAGGCTGGGGGCTTAACAAATTTCCCATTCCTCATTTTGTCTCTAGTAGAAGGAAATAAACTGATCCCTACAGCTTCTGCCATTATATCATCCAGTGTTTCATGCATCACTCTCTCCTGATCCTTTACTTCTCTATGATTCTTTTTCCAAGAAAGTCCTTCAGTTAGAATTGGGAAGCCAGTTTGCTTTTCCTACAGATGAGCAGCCCTCCTCCAGAACTGGAAACCTAGCCTATGGTTTAGGGAGTGGTACATCCTTTGTAGTTATTCTGAGTCAATGCATGTTGGGTGAATTTTTTCTTTCTTCTTTTCTTTCCTTTTTGTTCCAGACTTTCCTTCTTCTTCCCCTCCTTCCCTCTTCCCCTTCCTCCCTCTCTCCTTCCGTCCCTTCCTCCCCTTTCTTCCTTCCTTCCCTCCCTTCCTCCCTTTTCTTCCTTCCTTCCTTCCTTCTTTCCTTTCTTTGTTCTCTCTTTTTTTCTTTCTTTTGGTGGTACTGAGTATTGAACCAGAGCTTCATGTTCACTAGGCAGACACTCTACTACTTGAATCACATCTCTAGTCCTTCTTTATTAGGTAAGGTCTTACACTTTAGTCCAACTGGCCATAGACCATGATATTTCTACACCTTCCATGTACCTAGGCTTAGAGGCATGTACCACTACTCTCAGACACTACTGGACAAGTAGGATCTGAGCACCACCGTATCTGTCTCTTGCCTTCAGCAATTCAGCAGAACATTAGCAGTAAACCACTGTCCTACAAATGTGGCAGAGTTGGGATGGAATGGAATTGCATTTTCCATGGACATCCAACAGATGAAGTCACCCGAACAGCTGGAATATGACTTATAAACAAAATCAAAGTATAAAGTCCTCTCAAGAATTCTAGTGGTTGGGCTAGGAATGTGGCTTAGTGGTAGAGTGCTTCCCTAGCATGCATGAAGCCCTGGGTTTGATTTCTCAGAAAAGGCCAGAAGTGGCACTTGTGATTCACATGCTAGAGTGCTAGCTTTGAGCAAAAAGAAGCTCAGGAACAGTGCCCAAGCACTGAGTCCCAGCCCTGGGACTGGCAAAAACAAAAAATAAAAAACAAAAAAAACTCTAGTTGCAAATATAGAAGTCCATAAGTCTCTCTAGTGGCAGATGCATTTGGCGATGTCTCCATCTCAGGATGACCCCCATTCTTTGGAACTGACTTTGACCTTCCCATCCCACTCACAGAGTTGCACTTCTGTTAACCATGCTTATATTTTCTAATGACCAAGTAATAGTCAATTGGACCCAAGTTGGATACCTGGAAGAAGCTTTTCTCTGTGGATTTAGCGGGATTCTAGGTTGGTCTCTATGGTAACTGGAAGTCTTTCTTAGAGCTTACCTTGTCACTGAAGACTCCTTAGGCCCATGTTAAAATTGAATCTTGCCTACCCTAACTCCACTTCATATTTCAGATCTCCCTTATTCCACTCCACTTTTCTTTCTTCAGAGTTTCTATCCTCTAGCTTCTACTTGTGATATTTTTGCCCTCTCTCTCTTTTTCTCTCTCTCACTCTCCCTCCCAAATGTCAGTTCCATGAAGGCAAAACACTTTGCTTTGTTTGTTGATGCGGCCCAAGCCAGTGCCTGATGCATTCTGTATACAAGAAAACAGTAGCTGATATGAACTCAAGCTTTAGGGTGACCAGATTTTATCATGTGAACCAGAGAAGCAAGAAAAGCCGGAATATACACAGAGAAGAAGGTAAAGTTATATCAAGGGGTAAACAGGATAGCAAGATCTCTGTCCCTGAATTCTAAACCTTACTGGCATCCAGGCTTCCTTTCTGCCCTTGGATTAAATGAGTTCTTCTAGTAAATTGCTTCCCTTTCTCCTTATGCTGACTGCTGTTGGTGTTTTTGACTTATAACCACAGGTTTTGGTTACTTCATCAAACAGACACACAGTCTTCCTAGAGCTTATACCTACTGCACATGATTTAGTAAAAGGTCCAGGTGGCCAGTATGGCTATAGCTGAGTCAACAAGAGAAGATAAGATGAGGTCAGAGGCACAAATGAACTGGGGGGCCTGGAATAAGGCTGTGTAGACATTTTTGTTTCTCACTCACTTTGTGTGTGTGTGTATACGTGTGCACCAATACTAGGGCTTGAACTCAGAGTCTCATGCTCTCCCTTAGGTTTTTCTAGGGCAAAAACCACTTAAGCTACACCTCTACTTCTAGCTCTGCTGGTTAATTGGAGATAAGAGTCTTAGGGACTTGTTTTCCTAGGCTGTCTTCAAACCTTAATCCTGTCAGATCTCAATCTCTTCAGACATGAGCCACTGGTGCCCAGCTTGTGTGGATGTTTTAAGAACATTTCCTTTTACTCTGTAAACACACACACACACACACACACACACACACACACACACACACACACACACAACGGAAGTCACAGCAGGTTTGGAGCAGTTTTATATTTTTAAAGGCTCCTATTGTCTATTGTAAAGCAGCCTAGGCAAACAGGAGTCCCAGGAAGATGCAATAACCCAGAAGATAAAAGGTGGCTCTTAACAGGGTACAAGCCAAGAAGGTCTACTCCCATTGGTCAGAGCTGACACTCCCAACCTGCATTCCCATTCTCTGTAAGCACTGCACTGAGTGGTAGTAGCTGGACACTGGATCCTCTGCATCCTGCCACCAACCTCCCCCCAAACCTGTCCCCATTCTATTAGCCCTCTGTATCTACTGAGAAGCTTGTAGTAAATAAATCCTGTGCTAGCCTCATGCATTTTCTACCCGTCTACTCAAGGGGAAGCTTTATCATACCTGTGGATGTGGTGTGTGGAAACAGAACCTAGGTGGTAAGTGAGTTTGGATCTAGTCCTGCGCTAGGCTCTGACTTCGGCCTCATTTTTCTCATCTGGGAAGGGAGGGGCCTGGCTTCCAGGATTGGCTCTGGTCCCTGTAAGCTCTTATAGGCTGTCCTTCTGGGGACTTGGGGACTTGGTCCACTACTGAACTCAGGGCAAGGCCAAGGATGCATCCTAAGGCACAAAGGAAATCCTGAGTCACTGTGGGGTGCCTGGACAGATGGAGGAACTCAGCCCTGTGTGGGGGTCACTGTTACAACTCATGAACATGTGATGTATCATTAACGAAGAAGGAAAGGGACAACAGAACTATAGCTTAGACTATTTTTGACAATCAGGAAGAAAAAAAGAAAGGTAACACCAGATTGAAATAACAGCAAGGACATTCTTGGGTGATCAGATATTTTTCTTGAACTTTTCTACATTTTTCAAATCTTTTAATATGATCAAATATATCCCCCCACTATTTTGACCCATCTCCCTGTAGCATAATAACCCACTTCTCCTCCTCTTCTTCTTCCTCCTTTGCCCTTCTTCTTTGGTGGTACTGACATTTGAACTCAAGGCCTGGCTCTGCTGGTTAATTGGAGATAAGAGTCTTAGAGACTTGTTTTCCCAGGCTGATTTAGAAAGTATCCCCTTAAGGGAAGGTGGCTCAGTGGTAGAGTGCTTGCCTCACATGCATGAGGTCCTGGGTTCAATTCCTCAGCACCACATAAGCAGAAAAAGCCAGAACTGGCACTGTGGTTGAAGTGGTAGAGCGCTAGCCTTGAGCTGAAGAGCTGAGGGACAGCGCCCCGGCCCAGAGTTCAGCCCCCATGACCGACATGAAAAAAGAAGAAGAAGAAGGAAAAAGAAAGTATCTCCTTAGAAAGTATGTTTTCTAAGCAGATACTCTGCCACTGCAACTATGCTCATCACCCATTTTACTTTAGTCATTGTCCCAACAGAGCCTTGCCTGGTTTTGCCCAGGGCTACCCTTAGACTACAATCCTCTCATCTATGGCCTCCTCCTGGGACCAGAGGCATGTACTAACATGACCAGCTTTTCATTGAGATGGGGCTCCTGCTAACTTTTTTGCCTGGGCTGTCCACAAGCTTCAATCTTCCTGATGTGTGCCTCCTAAGTAGCTTGGATTATATGAGTGTGTGCTGACTTGCATGGACCCAACACCAGTGCTGCTAATGCAGTCACACAGCACTCATTCACTTATTTTCATTGGAAAAATGACACCAAATCACAGCCTTGAAGCTTCCAGCAAGCACAGGATCATCTTGTTTCTGATTCATTTTTGATGGGACAAGGCGAGGGGAACCTGGGGAGATTCTGTTTCGTATTTCCTGACAGAGAGTCAAAAGCCCGAGGACTCATAGGTTGGTTCTTATTTGTACAATGGTTGGCAAGATTGGAGTGGCTTTACAGTTGGCTCCAGACTCTAACTGAGGGCAAATCACCACTGGAAATACTGGCTTAAAAGCATCGTTCTTATGCAGGGAATGAGGAGGCTGCATGTATGAGATGGGAACTGGAAGGTAGGCTGACAGCAGGTCAGTTCCTGAATAAAACTGTCCTATGCTTATATAGAAATTGCCAAACCCTTCCACACACCTAAGGGAAGGGCTATCCAATAGCCTAGAAAGCAGGGAAGGTGGCTGGAAAGACTCTCCCACTCCATTCATACTCCCTCCCACCCTATCCCCTGGACAGGAATGGGATGTAGGAAGAGGCCAAGTGACAAAGCCAGATGTGCACTGGGTCATTTCCTGACAGGAGAGTGGCCGTTGATCAGAGATAAAAACAGAGGATAAAACACCACCTCAGCCCTTTGAATCTTTCCTAGAATGCATATGTTTATACATACATATTTGTATATGTCTGTCAGTGAGTGGTTTTCCCCTTTAACACCACTGACTGGGATTTTGGTGGGGGAGAGGGTGGGGGGCAGGGAGAAGAGCTCTTATGAATGGAAATGTATGGACATTGCTAGGTTCCCAGGGGAAGGTCTGAGAAACTGAAAAGCTTGGAACTTCAGTCTATGGGGAAGGAAGTAGATGTAAACATAGCCACTGAGGGTACTGAGGGGACAGGCACCCCAGCCCTCTTCACAGGTGAGGAAACATGTTCAGAAATGCTAAAGAGAAAACCCATGGTTGCTCAGTGACCATTAAACCCAAGCTCATTCTACAAGTGATCTGCCTGAGTAAAATGAGAGAAATCAGCTGGGTGCTGGTGGCTCCTAGCTATTCAAGAAGCTGAGACCTGAAGGTCATGATTCAAAGCCATCCTGAACAGGAAAGTCTGTGAGACTCTTCTCTTCAATTAAGTACCAAAAAGACTAGAAGTGGAGCTGTGGCTCAAGAGATAGAGTCCTAGCCTTGAGCAAAATAGCACAAGGTCAGCTCTCAAGTCCTGAGTTCAAGCCCCAGGACTGGCACATACACACAGACACAGACACAGGACTAGAGAAATAAAGGAGACAATCTTCTTTTGTCATAATAAAACACTGTTCATTGATTTCTCCAAGCAAAACTAAAATAGTTATGAGTCCCTTTACCTGTGTCCTCCCTCCCTCTCTTCCTTCCATGCTAGCAGTAATTGAACCTAGGGCCTCATGCATTGCACTCTGCCCCTGAGCTCTATCCTCAGTTCTTTTAAATGTTACTACAAGTCAGTTTTGCACTAAGTTGCCAAGGTTGAACTTGAACTCACTATGTAAACCATAAAGGCCTTGAATTTTTAAGCTTTCCTCCTTCTGCCTCTGGAGTAGCTAGAATTCTGGGTGTGTGTGGCTGTGCCCAGCTTCCCTTTACTTGTGATCTTCATCCCTTGTGGGTGGGGAAAGTTGGCTCTGTGGCCCAGTTGCCTTCAGATCTTCCCTGTGAAGTGAAAATCTTCACTTGTGGTTTAAGATTTTCATTCTTGGGAACTTTATTTGGGGAAAGTCTAAGGGAGGGGGTGTTGGCCTGAAGTACAGTCTTTCAAAATACCTCAAAGAATTGGTTTAAGGACATTACTTACATGCCTGAAGTTTGTCTCCTTGAAGGTTATGAAATATAGTAGGGGCTTTCCTTCTATTTGTATAAATCCACTGCATCAATAGCTTCTGTGTTAACTTTTTTTAATTTAATAATTTACGGGGAAATCTCTTTATTTTAATTTCAAGAAAGACTTTCTTGAATTGGGAACTGATTTAAAGTTGAATGCTTGATAGGAAATGTACTCATTACCTTACTCATGTAGCTGTAACCCCTCTGTACAATATTTTTACAATAAAACACGTATTTTTTTTAAAAAAAAAAAAAGACAAAAGCCCATCAGGCTATGGTGGCTTACACTTGTATTCCTAGCTACTCAGGAGGCTGAGATCTGAGATCGCAGTTTAAAGCCAGCCTGGGCAGGAAAGTACATAAGAATCTTATCTCCAATTAATTACAGAAAAAGTTGGGACTGGAGATGTGGCTCCAGTGGTAGAGTAATAGTCTTGAGCAAAAGAGAAAGACAGCAGCCAGGATGAGAATTCAAGCCCTATGATGGGGGTGGGGATGGGGAGAAAGCCAAGTATGATTTTTACTTAATTGATTTTTGAGACAAGTATTAAATCTTGTAATGAGCATCTCCAACTCTTGATATGCAATAGTTAATATTCAATAGGTGTTCATTAAATATCTGTAGGATAATTGATATGAGTATTCTGGAATGCTGTAAAGTCAGTATGTCTTTATTGGTAATACAAATATCTCTTTATTCTTTCTTTGTTGACTTTTTTTTTTTTTTGCCAGTTGCAGGGCTTCAAGTTTGCTCAGCTTGGAGCTGGGAAGATAGCTCAGTGGTAGAGCACTTGCCTTGCATGCATGAGGCCCTAGGTTTGATTCCCCAGCACCACATAGGCAAAAAGAAAAAAAAGCCAGAAGTGGCGCTGTGGCTCAAGTGGTAGAGCGCTAGCCTTGAGCTGAAGAGCTGAGGGACAGAGTTCAGGCCCCACAACCGGACCCCAAAAAAAAAAGTTTGCTCAGCTTGCTTACTCACGGCGGGCACTGTTCTACTTGAGCCCATCTGCAGCCTGGATTCCTATGTGGGTGTGTAGGTGAGTAGGTGTGTTGGTTGTGGGCACTGTCTTTGAGCTTTTTTGCTCAAGGATAGAGCTGTACCACTTGAGCCATGGCTCCATTTCTGACTGACTTTTTTTGCTACTTAATTGGAGATAAGAGTCTCACAGATTTTCCTGCTTGAGCTGGCTTTGAATCATCTCTGCCTCCCAAGTAGCTAGGGTTACAGGTGTGAGCCACCAGTACTTAGCCCACCAGCTTGGATTTTTTTTTTTTTTTTGCTTATTTTGGAGATGGAATCAGTCAGACTTTTCTGCCCAGGCTAGCTTCAAACTGTGATCTACCAGCTCTCAGCCTCCTGAATAGCTAGCAGTACAAGTGTGAACCAATGGTGACTACATGTTTATTCTTTTTATTGTGAAAATACCGTATAGAGGGGTTACATGTTTATTCTTTACTAAGTAAACAAAAAGAAACAACTGTGAGATTATTACTAAAATAGTTCATCTCTAGAGATAGGCCAGTGGAATCAAAAGATCACAGACCCCAAATTCTCAGAGTGTTCAGGAAATTTTTATTCAGAGCTGCTTTTTTTTTTTTTTTGTCAGACATAGGGCTTGGGCTCAGAGTCCGGGCACTGTCCCTGAGCTCTTTTGCTCAAGGCTAGCGCTCTACCACTTGAGCCACAGTGCCACTTCCAGCCTTTTCTGAATAGTTTATTGGAGATAAGAGTCTCACAAACTTTTCTGTCCAGACCAGCTTTGAACTGCAATCCTCAGACCTTACCCTCTTGAATAGCTAGGATTACAGGGTTGAGCCACCAGTACCCAGCTATTGAGAGCTATTTTGTGATCTCCATTCTCTGAGATGTCTGACTTCTCACACAGTAATACACATAGAACATGTATCTTCTTTTTCTTTTCTATAAAAAAACCCCAGAACAAAAACAGACAAATCCTTTGGAAACATATAATGGGTAGGATAATAAAGAAAACTATCTTCAAGGTATCCTTAGCTTTGGCTTTCACCTGGCTATAAAAATCTGGTTGATTATCCTCATCCAGACAGCCAACCAACCACAGACTGAAAATATTTGGGGGGAAAAAAAACAACAAAAAGCAAATGTACTAAGAATGTAATAGGATTATTTTTCTCGTTAGTATTCCCTAAACACTATAGTAAAACAAGTATTTACACAGCATTTACATTGTACTAGGTATTAACAGTAATCTAGAGAAGAGATTAAATTGAATAGAAGGATGTGCGTAGGTTATATATAAGTAGTACAACATTTTGTGGAGGGGACTGAACCCCAGTGGATTTGGGTATTCTGGAGAAGAGTATTCAATTCCCCAGGAATATTGAAGCAAGTGCATGCATGGAGGAGCTGAATGTTCCCCTAAGGAATCAGTAATGGCAGAGCTGTGTGCTCCATGTGCAGAGATAACGCCTGATCTCTCCATCAGCAAGAGAGGCATTGGCTGGCTCCTGCCTCCTGTCAGACTCCTTCTTCTCCACGGCTGATTTCCCTGGCGACCCATGGCACCCTCCACTAGGGAGAAGAGCCATGAGGCTACACAGACAGGCTCATGTGTAAACACCCCTTCTCTTGGTCTGGATCAGACTATCAAAGAACACGTCTCCCTGTCATAATCACCTTTTTGGTGTTCTGCTTGAATATTGCTTTAAAAAATAATTTGCTTTTCAGAGAAGCTGGCCTTTTTAGAATACAGCTTCTGGCACGAACCAAGCCATTTTGTGACCGTGAGCTCTGTGAGAAAGCAGCTTGTCTGGGGAAGCTAGCAGTAGAGGCAACGGTTGCTAAGGGAACAATTGAATTGCTGACACGGAGACATGTAATGTGACTGAAGCCACATGGAAAAGAAAGTAGTTGAGTCCCTCTCAGGGAATGGCGGACAGTCCTTCCTGGTCCTTTCTGGCTTTTAAGAAAATTAAATACCAAAAATAGCTTATTAGTGAACCTAAAGAAGAGTGTAGTGGCAGCAAAAAAACTAAGAAATGCTTAGTGAGTGGAGGCTAAAACCACCATTCCTAGTGGCCTTCCTATAGGAAAGCCCCCACACACACACCAGAGAATGGGGGACAAGGGGAACTAACATGGGGCTTGAACTTGGGGTGTGGACACTTCCCCTTAGCTTTATCCACTTAAGGCTTTACCACCTGAGCACAGCCCCACTCCTGACTCTTTGGTGGTTAATTGGGAATAAGAGTCTCATGGACTTTTCTGTCCAGGTTGGCTCAAACAGTGATCTTAAGATCTCAACTTTCTGAGTAGCTAGGATTATAGGCGTGAGCCACTGGAGCCTGGCCAGGAGACTGACCTTCAGCCACTGCTGATGGCAAGATGGAGAGGTGCCGCCTGGCCATATGGAGATCTTTGTTTCTTTAAACTTTGAAATGTGTTTTAATTGATTGCTTCAGGCACTCCATTCAGTTGACATCGTGGAGAATCTTGTTTTCAAATGTTTTTGTTAGTATAAATTAATTGTACAAGAGGTTTCACTGTGTTATTTCCAGACATATATGTAAAGTACTTTGATCAAACCACCCTCATTAACTCTTCCTTCATCCCCTCCTCTCCTTCCCCTTTTAAAACAGTGTTAGTGGGCTTTATTGTGTGATTTCCAAGTACATCTCTCTCTAAAATTATATATAACATATGTATGTATATATACATGTACATATAACATACAGGTTTCATTATGCCATTCCCATATTATATGATACAAATGTATGTATGTATAATATGCATTTCATTATGTTATTTTCATATATATGTATATGTGTGTATAATATATTTTGATTATATTTGCCCCATCATTTCTTTTCCCTTCCTCCATTTCACTGGCTCCACAACATTTCCCCTTTTATAGTCATGAGCATCTTTTTTCAGCTGTAACTGATACACTTTAAATTAATTACAATTGCATAGTCTAGAGATATTGGAGAGGTTAACATTTCAGAGTTCTGTAATATTTTTTCTAATCCAGTTGTAGAATATTCCATCTCATTAAAAAGTCTCTCCCTTTGCTCACTCACAGTGAGGCCTTGCTCCCAGCCCCAGGAAATGCTTATCTGTTTTCTATTCTATATATTTGGTATTTCTAAAAATTATGTCTAATGGAATCACACAACCTGCACTTTCCTGTGACTGGATAATTTAGTTGTCATTTATGATTATGTTTTTGATGTTCATGTTTTACCACTTAAAATAACTCACTGTATTTTAAATACTAAAAAATATTCCATTGTACAGATGTATCACTTTTTCCACTCATCAGGAGCTGGACATTTGGGGTGTTCCTACTTTGGGATGGTTAAAGTTCCCATGAATACTCATGAATAAACATGTTTTCATGCTTTTTGGATCCACAGCTTGGATTAGAACTCTTGGATTGGTATACAATTAACCTTTTAAAATGATCAAGCTGGGTGTCTCATGCCTATAATCTTAGTTATTCAGGAGGCTAAGATCTGAGGATCGTGGTTCAAAGCCAGCCTGGGCAGGAAAGTCCACAAGACAGACTCTTGTCTCCAATTAATCACAGAAAGTGGCCTTGTGGTTCAAGGTGGTAGAGTGCTTAACCTTGAGCAAAAAAGCTCAGGGACAGCATCCAGGACCTTGAGTTCAAGTCTTATGACCATTCCCCACCTCCAAAAAAGATCAAATTTCATACTCTCATCATCTTTTGGAGAAAATTCGAGTTCCTTACCCCCTTCAGCTATGTTTGGTATTGTCAGTCTTTCTCGGGATAGTCATTGCAAGGTATATAGCAATATCTCATTAGAATCTCAAATTGTATTCCTTTTCATGTCCTAAATGTTCATTGTTTTATTTGCATACGTATTTGAAATAATAGGATTTTGGTGGAAAAATCTGAAATCCCTAGAGCATAATGCCTAAATATTCTACATTGGCATGCCAAGTAGAGTTGCTTATTATCGGCTTCTTGAATCAAAATTACCCAGAACATTTGCTAAGATGCAAATCTCTCCTCACCTGCAGAATTTGCACCTGATTTAGGGGTCCCAGGGCCCACATTTTTATCTCTCTGCTTGTTAATTCTCATGTATCCTGGAGTTTGAAAGCCAGCATCCTAAACCCACTACACTTTTGCTTGTCTGGTGACCATAGCAATGACTGCAGATCCAAGAATCAGTACTCAAGCATCTTCCAAAAATAAGCCATAGTGCATGGGATACTTTTGCTTCACACATCATGAACTTAATATATGAAACTAATTTCAGCAAAGTCATCTTTCTGACCCTAGAATTCTTCCTCTGGAAATGGGTAAGTTATAAATTGTCATACTGGAGCCACTTAATCCTTGTGTGCTGCGACTATACAAAGAAATGGAAGGACCTGGCTTTTGTCTCCATTATAAGGTGGAATAGACCAGAGAAGATATGTATTGAATGTATGTTCAAGTATGCAAATACAGTCTTAACCAAGCTCATGGAAATATTTGACATTTTAGACAAAGTAACTGTGTTTGTGTTATTCCCAAAAGAAAAGCTGTAACACTGTAGCAGAAGGCTGCCATCCCTCTGAAGGATTGTGGGTCTAGTGGTTAGGTAGCATACAAGCAAACATCGAGTGTGAGTGTGTGTGTGTGTGTGTGTGTGCGCGCGCGTGCACGCACACACTCATTTGTGTGCCAGTAATGGGGCTTGAACTCGGGGCCTAGGCTCTGTCTTAGCTTTTTTTGTTCAAGGCTAGCACTCTTCCACTTGAGCCACACTTCCACTTCTGACTTCTTTGCTGGACTTCCTGCCTGGGCTGGCTCTTAACTCCCTCAGCCTCCTGAGTAACTAGATTACAAGCATTAGCTACCAGTACATGCATCTTAATCTTCTCCCTGGCATCTCCAATACTTCCCTAAGACTGAGCCACCTCCATGATCTAAAATCAGCCTTAGGCTCAGGGTTTATTCCTATCGGTAGGGCATATTATATGCATAAGTTGGTCAACATTAGTGCAGTAATCCACTCTCCTGCCTAACAAACACCCATTGTGCCACAGCTACTCCAGCCTTGGGGCTGTGGCTTTACTTTGAAAAGATTTAGGACTGGAAGGGAAGCATGCTCCACGTGAAAGTGTTAATAAACCGGGTGGGAAAGGTTCAAAAAGGCTCAGTGTGGAGCTGGGTGAGGGTGACCTGGAATCTTACCCAGAAGCTGCTTTGCTTTCCATATGAAGTCAGTCTTAAAAAGAATCTCCTATTTGTACTCCAAATTAGCTATATATGTTTCCAACCTCCTGCTAGACACCCACCCTCTGTCTAGTAGCCAGTGGAATGGTCTGTGGTGGCACCCTAGGTAGCCAGTACACCATTGTGCCTCTTGCCATCTCTCCAGGGACACACAGGATACCCACACGAAAGACAATAGGACTAAATACTGTTACTACCCAAGGTCTTTGTGGGATTACTCCCCTGCAAATGGCTACTACTAAGAGGCATTGTGAAGTCGAATTGTTTTGTCAGAATCCAGAAATGCAAACATTTATGGAACTACGAGGCGTAAATTACTTGGCACTGCATATTGGAACAATTAGCAAACCTTTGTGACAAAGGAATGCTCAACGTGAAACAACTTGAGAATGGAAGAAAAATGGCCCCATGATTCTTGGATTCAATTAAGTGTGCAGAATATTTTCAATATGCTTTTGCCAAACAGTGTGAGGGTGGGTCTATTCATAAGCAAGATGGCCTGACCTGAGCTAGCACCAGCCCTGGTTTGTTCCAGTAAAAGGAAAAAAATGGGTGCCTTCCCATGGAAGCTCATCAGCACAGATCTCATAACGCAAGTCAAATGATGCTCATCACATTGAGTTATTTTCTTGTAATAGCCACATATTTTTTATAGAAATTAGTGGTAGAGAAATGGGCCTTCTGAAATAACACGTTAGCAATGTGACTTTTCCCCCTTTGTGATAAGTCCAACTTATTTGGACTTATATAAGTCCAACTAGATTTGCCCAGATGGTTAACTAGACATGTCAGTTGGAAATGAGCTTTAAAATTGGCACATAATTACAATCTCTGTCCTACTAAAATAAAAATATCAAGTGGTCTGTTAATAGAGATACACTTTCACAAAGACCATAAAACCCTTTTCCAGCTCGTATATGTATATTTCAAGCAAGTCATCTGTATAATGTGGGAAGCCAGTAGCCAGTGGTGGAATGCTTTCTTCAGAGGTGGGAAAGTTTGGAAGTATGACCTGAGACTCAGGTCCTTCCCTGCATGTCAGGACATTTTTGGCATTGGACTTCTTGTCCAGGCCTTGCCCTAAAGCATTCAATCTCAAGAACATGAAGAAACAACAACAATAAATAAATAAATAAATAAATAAATAAATAAATGAAAGAGAAGGCATTTGCGAGCAGGATGAGGCTGCCCCTCTCGTCCTAGCTTTCTGTTATCTCCGCAGGAGCTTCTTTTTGGTGATCCCTTGTTCTATCACCTCTTCGTCTCTCACTTGCTGTATGTTTTTCCATTCAGAGTCATCTTTGTTGTAACACAAATATTCACTTCCATTTCTCAAATAAGCGTTTACTGATTCTTGGCGGTTCTCTCGCATGTATGCTGGTAAAGTTATTTCTGTTTCAACTTGGACATTTTCCATAATTAACATTTTTTTTGAAATTTTTAAAATTTTGTAATAATTTCAGGATGAATAGAATATGCAAGAGTAGAATTCTCACACATTCCTTACCCAACCCTACCAATTGTTACAATTTCTCCACACTTGCTCTGTCATTTTCTCTGTGTTTAGACATATTAGTTGTGCTGTGTGTTGTTGTCTAAACTATTTCAGAATCAGTTTCAGCATAGTTTCTTTTTTTTTTCTTTTTTGTTTTTTTGGGTCCGGTCGTGGGGCCTGAAGTCTGGGCCTGGGCACTGTCCCTCAGCTCTTTAGCTCAAGGCTAGCGCTCTACCACTTGAGCCACAGTGCCACTTCCGGCTTTTTTTCTTTTTGCTTATGTGGTGCTGAGGAATCAAACCCAGGGCCTTGAGCATGCAAGGCAAGCGCTCTACCACTGAGCCACCTTCCCAGGCCTCAGCATAGTTTCTTTGGGGCCTCTACATATTTCAGAGTGTACCTTATTATGAAAATTATTGCCCACCTTTGTTGAAGAAAGAAAAGAAAAACAGACGAAAGAACGAAAATCCATCTGGAATCTCACCACCCAGAAATCAGCTTTCACGCTGTAGTCTTCCAACTCTTTTCTATGAATATGTTCCCACTTTTTGCACAAATGTGCTATTATACATACAGTTCGGGCCCTGCGGTTAGAGGCAGGCTTGTGTGGTGGGCTCTGGGGCTGGAGATGGTGATGCAGATACCAGCCTTGTGTGTTATTCCCTAGCTGTGTTCTTTTCCTGGATCGACCATAACTAACAACCACCACCAAGCTTGAAGCAATGGCAATGGATTTTTCTCACCATTTAGGAGGTCGGAAGTTTGAAGTCAACATGTTGACTGGTTGGTTGCATCTGGAGGCTCTGAGGGAAAGTTGGTTCTGTGCCCTCTCTGGCCAGCAGAAATGGTTTTGCTCCCATTGGCCTGTAATCAAATGACTGCACCGCCCATCTGTGTCATCACGTCTAGCTGCGCCTCAATCACTCTCCTTTCTCACATAAGGGCATCAGGCATTGGTGTAGGGCCTTCTCTGAATCCTGGGAGATTTTATCTTAAGATCTTTAGCTAATTATATCTGCGAAGACTGTTTGAAAATAAGGTCACATCCTGAGGTTCTCGGTGGTCGTGTATCTTGGAGTAGCAGTTTATTCTGATCCTGGATTTATGCGTCTCTGGGTATATTATTCTCTCTGAATGTAACTTTGAGGATCAATTGTGATAATATATAAAGCAATTATCACAATACCTAGCATACAATAAACATCCAATAAATGATTGTTGTTGATTATGTTATAATATGATTCGAACATAATTTATTTGTCTGATCACACATTGCTTAATTATGCTTTTTTTCCTATTCTTTTTGACAAACTCCTAGTAAACACTCTGTGAGTATTTTTTGAAATTTTTTTTGCATGATTCATGATGATTTCCATAGCATAAATCGCTAGAGGTACTTTACAAAATTCTAAGGCTCGTGATTTAGTAAAGTCTCCTTTTTTTTGGACTGCATAGTTTTATGATTGATTCTTGTTGCACAGCTGTCTGGAGATGACTCGTTATGATTTCATATTGGGTTTTCTGCTCCCAACAATGTAGATATCAAACACTGGCTCCTCATAGTGATGGCAGAATGGGACCTTTAAGAGGTAAGGCCATGTGTGAGAGTCATAGGTCACTGTGGCAGGTCTCTGGAAGGCCTGCCTGAACTAAGGTAGTTCACTTGGGACCCTTTGGTAGTTCTCTTGGGCCTGTTATAAAAACCTGAGCTTAGCCTACCCCAGCTCTCTGGCTTCCTAGTTTGAGATGTGACCTTTCCCCTCCTGTTTGCACTGAGAGGGAAGAAGAGAGAGTTCCCGGTACTTTCACCATGCTGTTCACAGACTTCAGCCTCCAAAGAGTGGAGTGAAATACACCTTTCTTCATCAGTACTCTGTGTTGAGTAGTTCATTATGGTGACACAAAGCTGACTCACACCAAGCTAATCTTTAGGTCTCCCAAACCATCATTCCCTAAGTTCCCTACGCCTTTCCAGCTGGTATGAGGGTAACTCTCACCTGGAGGAGATGTGTTAGTGTGCCTGTTACTGTGTGGCACAGGGGTGGGGCTGGTGGACAAGGGAGAGGCACCTGGCTGGATGTTACAAAGCAGGTGTGTGTGTGTGTGCGCACATGCATACACGCGCGCACACGCCAGTCGTAAAAACTGAACTCAGCCTAGGCCTGTCTCTGTGCTTTTTTGCTCAAGGCTAGCACACTACTACTTGAACCACAGCTCCCTTCCAGCTTTTTGGTGGTGATAAAAGTCTCACAAACTTCTCAGCTGGGGCTAGGTTGAAATCCTGATCCTCACATCTCAGCCTCTTGAGTTTCTAGGATTACAGGCGTGAGCCAGTTTGCAAAGCAGTTTTGAACACTCAGGTAGACAGTAAACCACAACAACCATGGCAGGAAAACAGCTTACCACAAACAAAAGCCTAAAACCCTGATTCAATTCAGTCTTTAGAACAAAATTGCTCAGCAGTTCAAACCATCTGGCTCAATGACCTCTGTACAAATAAAGGAATCCTAGGGGCCACTGGTGGGGTGAGCCCAGGTGTCAGGTGATTCCAGACCGGCCTTCAGAGGCCACAGAACCTTCTAGAAACTTTCCCTCTCCTTCTAAGTGCAGTAGTGAGGTGGGCTACATATAAGCACAGGGCTGCCATCTGAGGATGCTGGATTTCAGTCGTAATGCTTCTTTCCAACAAGTTAGGATGGGGAGACGTTTGCACATCTGAACTCACATAACCAGCAACCAGGTCACAACTGCAAAGGCAGAGGGCTGCCACAGAGGTCAGCTTCCTCCTGGGGCACAAGCAAGCCTTTCATCAGATGCTCTGGACCACAATAGAAAACCTTACCTGTGGAGATGACCACAATGATATTTTAAGGCACCTCGCTCCCAAGGTACAAGGAGTTCAAACCAGACAAAATGCTCCCAGCTTTCATACCCAGCTTGGATCCACCTCCCACATGAAACTATTTTCCTTTTGTTTGATAGCCTTTTTTTAAACAATATTTGAAATAGTTCTAAAAAGTCTTGAATTCAGAGGTGACTTGGTCTATCTGAAAAAAAAAATCTATATTTAGCCCTCCACTCGTCTTGAGAAAACTTGTTTTATTTTGATTGCTGTGGGTTTGCACCCTTGGAGTTTCATTTTGACTTTTAGGGTTAAACGAGCATCAAAATGAAACTTGTCCAATTGTCAAAATTTCCCTCAATTTTTAATGTAAAGAAAGGGAACCTCTCTTATTCCACCGATTCTATGTTTCTCCAGAATACTTGCCCCTTCCCAGGCCACTGCCCCCTTCCCAGTGCTTTATCCCTCCTCTGTCTACTGCCCTGCTTCTGGAAGCAACAGCAGTAGCCCGGGGAGCTGAGAATATGTGCCAAGCTCGTGTTCTTATTCTTGGGTGGTAAAACGAACTTGACCAGATCGGTGCCTCAGTTTCCTCAATGGAGTAAGGTTGGTGCCTCAACTTTCCCAATAGAGAAAGAGAGGACAAAGAATACTTCCTATTTATTTCTTCATTTACTTTTATTTTGCATTAGTGGAGTTTGAACTCCAGTCCTGGAGTATTTCTTTTGAACTGAGTTCAAGCTCCAGGAATGCAAATAGTAGTTATTTCTCCATTACTTAATAGAGTGACAGAGGGCTTAGCGCTTGCTAGGGAGGTGCTCTACCACTTGAGTCACACCTCCAGCCCTTTTTGGTTTCATAATTTTTCATATAGGATCTCATGCTTTTACCCGAGTTGGTTGAAGATTGATCCTCATCACCTCTATTCCCCTGCCCCTGACCTGGCCTGCAGAGCTGGAAATACAGGACTCCCCTTTCTATATTTAGAGTACTGTAACCAGATTGTCAAGGAAAAATATTCCTTCTAGTTACAAGTTGTCATTACAGAGAGGAATTCAGAGCCAAAACACCTTTGTTCTACACCTAAATCCTCAAGGCTCAATGTTGGAAACTCTTCTAGGAAAGGACAGCTTCAGATGGGTAGGTGCATGATTGGCAAAGCAAAGAAAATTACTGAACCAATCGGTAAAGAGATAACAAGGTGAATGAGCTGGCCACACTCCATCCTTGGTCTCTTTTCATATCTTCTTGAGATTACTTTTTGAATGCCCATTAAGCATTACGCAAAATATTTAATAAACTAGGGTTACATTCAGCTTGTGTTCATTTCCTATTGCTGCTGTAACAAATTACCAGCAATTTAGCGGCTTTAAAGCACAACACAAATTCAGGATGTTACAGCTGTGGAAGAATTCCATGATCTGTTTCTCCTGGGCTAACCTCAAAGTGTGGCCATGCTGTGTTCCTTCTGGAAGCTCCAGGGGAGAATATTTCCTTCCATTTCCAGCTTCTAGAACTGCCTGTGTTCTTGGCTTTGGGTCTGCATCGCTGTAACAACCTATGCCTCTGCCTCCTCAAGAGATAGGACCTATCCACAAAATTCAGGTCAATCTCCCCATTGCAAGATCGTTTACATAACCACATTTCCACAATCCTCTTTGCCATCTATGGTAAATCTTCACTGGTTCCAAGGATTAGATGGAGACATTTTTTTGGAGGGCCTATGACGTAGACTATTATGGTCTATAAATGCGTGGCCACAGTCTTCCAGGCCCGCTAGTTACTTAGGATACAGTTTGTTATGGTTGGCACTTGGTTAATATAGAATAGAATAGAAACTTCGGCAGCTCAGTGCATTGGATGCTTACTATCTATTATGAGCCAGACCCAGATGTGCAGAGCTGCCCAAGAATGCAGTGTGATGGGCAGGCAGCATGCACAGCCAGGAGCCCCGAGAGCAATTCGGCCCATACCCTAGGACTTTCCCTCACTGCTGATTACTGCCTTCTTTGAACACATGGCCTCTGCAATGTGATTACTTATATTTGGATTGACTTGCTTCTAGTTCTTGCTCTGCCTGGTAGTCTTGGGAAGTGCTAAGGGTTTCTAATGAGAGTCATTAAATTAATCAATAATTAACTGTCTACAGAACATCCCATTCTTGCCACCTGCCCAACTCAGGAAATGCTCAGGAGGTTTGATGGTGATCAGAACTACAGTTCAAAAATTCAAAACAGGGTAAATGGATTTCCCGAACTGGCCTGGGAGCCGAAGCAATGCGCTTTATTGATTTTTCTGTACGTAGC
Organism: Dipodomys ordii; assembly: GCF_000151885.1. Classification (NCBI taxonomy): domain Eukaryota; kingdom Metazoa; phylum Chordata; class Mammalia; order Rodentia; family Heteromyidae; genus Dipodomys; species Dipodomys ordii. The sequence goes on along the minus strand of NW_012267248.1, from coordinate 15,714,925 downwards.
TTTCACATTTTAAATGGCATCAGAATACTTGGATTTCTCAGTGGTGGGGCTGGGGATGTGGCCAAAGTGTAGAGCATCTGCTTAGAAAGAGCAAGGCTCTCAATTCAAACCCTAAGACCATAAGTAAATCAGTAACAAAAACAAAACAAACAGAACCGTGTACAATATCCAGAAGCAGGAGCTGGATTTCTATTACTCAACTCAGGATGACCGGGAGTTATAGAATACCATAAGGTACTCTGCACACGCGTGTACAGATGCAGGAGACAATGATCTACCTTGGTCCTTGTCTCTTTCCTTCCCATTTTCCTTTCATTTTGCCTTGCTGTCTGTTCCCTTCTTTCCTTCCCTTTCCTTTCCTTTTCTTCCCTTCCCTTCCCCTTCCCTTCCCTTTCTCTCTTCTCCCCTTCCCTCTCTTCCTTTTCCTCCTTTTTTCTCTCTCTCTCTCTCTCTCTTCCTCTCTCTCTCTCTCTCACTCACACATACACACACACACACACAATCTCTCTTCAGTCAGTGTCTTTTCATTCTTTGTCTGGTGGGTAAGCAGTCAGCATGAGGACAGAGTCCCGCGGAGGTGAGAGGAGAGAGTTCTGAGCCAGTAAATGCCATGGAGGACAGAGTGGACATGGGTCCTAACTGCTCAGACCATGTCTACACAAAGGTTACACAAAAGACAAGGTGTGAAGCCAGGCGCTAGTGGCTCACACCTGTAATCCTAGCTACTCAGAAGGCTGAGATTTGAGGATTGTGGTTCAGAGCCAATACTGGCAGAAAAGTCTGCAAGAGTCTTATCTCCAATACACTACCCCTCCCCCCCCCAAAAAAAAAGCTGAAAATAGAGCTGTGGCTCAAGTGGTAGAGTGCTAGCCTGAGCAAAAGAAGCTCAGGGACAGTGCCCACGCCCTGAGTTCAAGCTCTAGGATCACACACAAAAAAGCAAGCTCTGTCTGATGTTTGCAAGCCCCATTCCCCTCAAGGACAATGGGCTCTGGCAGAAATACATACTTAGCCACGTTTGAGAGGTTGATGGGTGCTGCCAGTTAAGATGTCCTTTGTGGTTAAATTGTGAACACATTGGGTTCAAGTGCTGTCTTGAAGCCCTTGCCTTTCCTTCTCCTGTTTGTTTAACTGATAACACTCCTGGGCCTGAGTGTGCCTCTGTTCTGCCCTTTGAGGAGGGGATAGTGGGGAAAAAATACAGAGTGCTAATCCCACACACCTGCTTTCAATTCTCTCCACATGGGCTTGCGGCAGGCTTCTTTTCTTCCACTATTTCTAGACAGTTTTCAAAACCTGCATCTTTTCATGCAAACACATCTCTTCTGTCAGCACCTAATTGGGCATGCAGGCGCGCGCGTGCACACACACACACACACACACACACACACACACACAGATGTGCACACAAGGTGTCAATTTATTGTCTCAAAGGAAAAAGTCGGTGTGTGCGAGCTCTGATGACCACTAGATGGCAGCACATCAACCATACCCACATGTGCTTGGGGGAAAGAAGGTTGAGCCTGGACCACCCAGAGCTAAGGTTCTCAGATTTAGGTCTGTAAAATACGTTTTTCAAAGCTCAGGCATTGGTGGTGATTCATGACTGTAATTCTAGCTACTAGGAGGCTGAGGTCTGAGGATTTCTGTTGGAAGCCAGGAACATCTATGAGATTTGTATCTCCAATTACCACCACAAGGCCAGAAGTGGAACTCAAGTAAAAGAGAGCTAACTTTGAGCATAATAGCTCAGAGATAGTGCCCAGACCCTGAGTTCAAGTTCCAGGACCAACACAAATAAAGAAAGAAAGAAAAATAGACAGACAGACAGACACACAGACATAGATAGATAGATAGATAGATAGATAGATAGATAGATAGATTGATAGATAGGATACAGGAAAAAAATAAAAGAACATCATAAGAATTCCAAGCTGATATTTTTTTTCAGGGAATGTAATCAAAATATAAACACCCACTGATCCCTGGGAAAAGAATTTTAACTACAGAAAAAATAGGAAAGACAAACTCACAAAGGAAATCACCAATGCAGTTTCATGGGATTTCTTATATTACACTCCCATTTTCATTTTGATGCTGGCCAGTAACAAGCATATAGAACAAACCCTTGGGAAGCCAACCTAGAGAAAGAGCTACAATTCCAGGATGTCTCCAAAAGTGAAGTTAACACCTCTGGCCTTGTGCTATTCTACCTCCAAAGTGATTCTAAGATCTACGTAGGCCTCAGACAGAAGCACACGGGAACAGCAGGGGCCTCCATGTGATAAACCCTGGACTTGAAACTGATGGTTGAGATCTAGAGGAGCCCTAGTGAATATTTGCACATAACTGCTGAGCACCTGCACTGACTAGTAGGCACTAGTCAGGATAGAAAGTGACCATCACTGAGCAGCTTTGACTCTGAGGTGGGTCCGTCTGCTGTCCCTCAGCTAAGCCGAGCTGTGGGAACTTCTTAAAAGTCCGATCCTGGTAGCAAGGGCCAGGCCCCGGCTTCCATGTTGACATCTAAAATAGACCATGAGCTCTACATACCCTGTTCTGTGGAAAGGTGGGTACATGCACTGTTAAAAGACTGTACTGAAGATTTATACAGTGACACCAATATTACAACTTTTAATCAGAGAGCTTGGATCAGATTCTAGGATTTGAATGTCTGTTTTGCCTCTGCCTCCCTCAGCCTCCACATTTGAAAGTCGAGACAATAACAATCCCCTACCTTTTGCGGTTATTGTTAAGATTAAATGAGGCATTCTATAGCAAGCACAGCACATCATCGCAGTTATTGGGTGTCAAATATGTTTTAGGTAACATTGGTGCTTTTGTTTTGGCTCAGGCACTACTTTTTAGCAAGTGGGCTGAGTTATCCCCACAGAGGCCCTTCTTTGAGAATGTGAGTGCTATGATCATAGGGCTGGAGCTGTCTTGGCATGAAAATATGGGGAATCCAGGTAAGCCTTTCCCTCACTCATTGTGCTCAATTCATTAGAAGGTTCCATAAATAACACACTCCGCATTTCAGCAATACCATGCACACAACACCTGGTAAACTTCAGGTAACCAGGGTTGTGATCCCACAAAACCAGGGTCGGTTGTGGGTAAGCAGCCCTTGGAAAGTCTATGCTTTTACTGTCCCCTAGTGGTCATAAACGGTAAAGCTTGGCCTGGAAAGATGGATACTGGACCTGCCGGGCAAACTCTTTTTCAATTATCACCAAGTACCAACATTTGTCCCCCAGAAAAGTTTATCACATGAATACTCTATTAAAAGCTTTGCATGTCGACTTTCTCCTTTAATTTCATCGCTCCCCCCACCCTCTGAAAAGTTTGTGAGAGTCAAGGCAGGACTCTATCACCCCTAGGAGTCACCAACTCAAGGTTGGAGCAGCAGTTCCAAAGTTTCTTATTAGAACAAATGGAAGTTAGCAATACCCAGGGGCTGGGAGAAACTCAGTGGCAGAGTGCTTGCCAAGCATGCACAAAAACCACCTCGATTTAACCCCAAGTCTACGTAGATTGTGGTTAAGAGCTGATCATGCAGCAACCTTTTCTGCCCTTTCTCCTATCTTTATGACTTCTAAACACATGCAGTTTGTTGTTCCTCTTATGTTAATGATCCTATATGAAAACAATCCTTCATTTAATTTCTGGATTCAGAGGAATGTTCTTTTATCTCTAGAAACTTTTTTTTTAATGTGGGTTTGTTTAGTTGAATACCTGGCCCTAAGAAGATCCTACAGTGCTTCTGTGGATAGTTTCTTCCTTCATTCGGCAACTGTGACTACTTGCTTAAGGTCTGTCCAAGATCTTGAATATGAAGTGAGATGTTCCTGAGGGCCTGGCCTGGCCCTCAAAACCCTGTGTTCTATATAACAGGTTTATGTCATCATCCTGGGGTTGTTAAACCTTGCCTTAGTTCCTGTCATCTGAAACTTGCTAATGGTATCACTCTGTTGTAAAAGTAGACACAAAGTACAGGGTATGCATGAGCATACTAGTACTAGTACTGGGCTTGAACTCAAAGCTTGGGCTTTTTCACTCAACACTCTACCACATGGGCCATATCTTTACTTCTGGCTTGTTGGTAGCCAATTGGAGATAAGAGTCTCACAGACTTTCCTATCCAGGCTGACTTCAAACCATGATCTCAGCCTTATGAGAAGCTTAGGCTTGTAGGAATGGGCCACTAGTGGCTAGCAAGATTTTTAACTATGGAGTTGTAGAGAGAGTAGAGCATAGAAGACACTCCAGTGTCTTTGATCTAATCTCCAGCACTCTAATCCTCAGCACATCACTTAAGGTCAGCATCCTTTGGTGAAATGGGACCTCAATAAGAAATCCTGGTCAGAACGGCCAGTGGGAACAGGTATAACTATACCCAATACAGTCATGCACAAAGCAGAGCTCAGCTTTGTTATTGTTTGGTAGTGTTTCTGTATCAATCACGGTGCCTAATGCTGGGTCCCACCTTACCTGAGGTGTACCAGATATACACCCCTCACACACACTGCTACCCTAAGAGCCATTATGTTTAAACCATTGATGAATCTACCTAATATCCCTTTTGAAGAAGATGTAGTCACAGCCTATGTGGTTTTGTGAGCCAGCAAAGAATAGTTTAATGGTTCAATTAGCTCCTTGAGGAGATCCTCAATGCTTGAGATATGCCAAATAAGCAGCATGCAGCCTCTGTGGGGGGAAGAGGAGTCAGCCGCCTTCTTGTGAAGACACTGCTTCCTGCAGAGCCAGATGTGGTTCGCATTTTCCTCTTGCTTGTTCCCAATAGCAGTGCTCAGGGGGGATAAACTTTACTTAACCTAATTAATTTTAATCACAGCTTTCAAATCTCATACTGTGAAAAGAATTACAAATTGGAATACATTAATAGGAGCCAGGGTTTATGCTGCAAGCTAATCATGAAATGGGCATTTACATTTTCTGCATGAGTTTGCAATTACCATTAAAATAAAATTCTGGTATGTCCTTTTAAATAATCAAAATGTGAGTCGAAGATTGAGCCTAACACATTTGTGTGTGTGTGTGTGTGTGTGTGTATGTGTGCGCACGTGCGTGCGTGCACGCGTTCGCGTGCGTGCTGACTTACTAGAAGAGTGCCTAAATTTCTAAGAATTTGATGGCTTCTTCCATTTGAGTTGCAGCAAGGAACAATGATTTTCAGTCGACTGCTCCAGGCAATTTCTGTTTTTAAATAATAATCTTTTAAATTGATGGTGCAAATGTCTCTCTTACTACTTTAGCAAGTAGTCCTTTGAGTTTAGTACAGAGGCATAATTATGTCTGAGAGCACGTGTCATATATTATATACAGCTATATATCTGAAGGCATGCAATCTTGCTGTAGGTTCTTTATGGACTGTATTGTTTAATGCATGCATGTATGTCAGTAAATGCCAGCTGGTTCTTCAGAGGATCTGAGATAGTTTAGAAGAAACACAGATTTATAATAATAAAATGTTAATAAAAAGTGAATTTTTAAATTAGAAAAAGAATGACAAGACACTTGCAGAGTAGCATCAAGGCTTTTATGTAGTACCTTGGTAGTTGTTTTAAAAACCTTTTCCATTCATTCTCTTGCTTGGTCTTCACAGTTATGTCCTGTGACAGCTTCCTGGTCATGACTGCCCATTCCACAAAAGAGAAAACAGAGACAGAGTCTTTGAAGACTAGTCGGCATGTCAGCTCCAGGCTAAGGTTATTTCTATAGAATACTGTGTGTGTGTGTGTGTGTGTGTGTGTGTGTGTGTGTGTGTGTGCGCGCGCGCATGCGCACGCGGGCCAGTAGTGGGGCTTCTCCCTTAGCATTTTTGCTCAATGCTGATGATCTTCCACTTGAGCCACAGCTTCATTTTTGTTTTTTTTTTACTTGTTAATTGGAGATAAACGTCTCAGGGACTTTCCTGTTCCCCCCCCCCGGCTTTGAGCCTCAATCTTCAGATCTCAGCCTCCTGGGTAGTGAGGATTACAGGCATGAACCACCAGTGCCCAGCTTAGAATCTCGTGTTTAAAGTAACCAGATGAGGAAGAAGTAGACATTTACAATGACCACGTGTCCACTGCATCTTGACATCAGAATGTGAGTGAGGCACCATCGTTCATACCTCAGGGATGCTCCTGTACCATGCAGAGGCTGCTTTGTTTGGGCAGCTGGATGGACTATTATTAGACTGTTGCTTAGGAATGTTTCACCTGTAGTCATGCCTGAGTGTGTTCCTAGCATTTTGCTTACTGGTATTCGAGCGATGCATAGAAGTAGCCCATGACAGCAATAATGAAGGAGAAGGGAGTGGTATTATTTCCTCATTTGCTGCCAAGTGCATGACTGAGACTCCTACAGAAAGACTCACAAGAAAGAAAGAAAAATGAGCATTCATCTAGTTTTATGTGACATGAGAGCGTTCATAAATGAAGCGTCTAAACAGAAATCTGTATTTTTAGAATTAGATTTCACAAAGGAGCATACAGAAGAAAGGGCTAGAATCTAACACCTAACTGGGGGCAGTTGGTATGGCCTGCTTGTTCAACTTTTTCTCCACTTCTTTGGGTCTTTTGATCCTTTTCCCATGGGCCCAGTTAGGATCTTCTGAATGAGGGCCTATGATCTACTTTAGAGGAAGGTCAGCAGTTTCTTTACCATGTCAACAGCAGGAGAAGTTCTGCTTTCTCAAATGTCAGGGCTCCATATTTTGTGGCAGTGTATTCTGAATTTCACCATCATCCACAATGATAGTAAGTACAGCTCGTAATTACTGATCGCTTACTGTGTCCTAGGCCCTCAGTCATAGGAGTGTTCCTTCCCTTGAGTTCTCTTCTCTTCTTTTTTCTCAGATAAAGAATTCATTTCTGACAAAATGTTTACTTGGTTGGCTTCAAGAATCCACCCACTCGGGCTGGGACTGTGGCTTCGTGGAAGAGTGCTTGCCTAGCATGCATGAAGACGCTGGGTTCAATTCCTCAGTTCCACATAAACAGAAAAAGCCAGAAGTGGCGCTGTGGCCCAGGTGGTAAAGTGCTAGCCTTGAGTGAAAGAAGCTCAGGGACAGTGCCCACACCCTGAGTTCAAGCCCCACCTAAAAAAGAAAACAAAGGAAAAGACAAAAAGAAAAGAAAACAGAGAAGGCAATTTACCCACTGGTTTGCATACATCAGTATGTGCAGAGACCATAAGAGTGCTGTAAACTGCTGAGCTGGTTTGTGTGGATGCAGGTCATTTGCTGGCACAGGAAGGGCAGGCCAGGTGGTACCAGCCCAATCCCAGACACTCGGCGTTCTTCAGACGCCAGCTTCTCATAACCTGCTGCTTGCTTTGTTCATGACTCGTGTCACTTGCTTCTCTGTTCAGGTATCTGAAGACCCCGCCCGGGGGAACCTCAACCACCTTTGGGAGGGACAGCAGAGAGCGGCCCCAGAGATCTGGGCTTTTGGATCACACAGATTGGGGCATGTACCGTTTTTTGCCATCGAGTGCCAGCTGCGAAGTCCGACCATGTACAGATTTCACGTTGCTTGTCTGTTGGCAAGGCTTTAAACCTGTGCGCAAGGACTTGATGTGAAGGATGAAATGTAGAAGCATGACGAATCAGTGCCTGGAATAGCAAGGAGGCGTGGTTCAGGGTCGTGGTTTGCAGGCTCTGCTGAGCCCTTGCCTAAGCATCCAAGTCCTTCTGTCCGGTGGTAGCCGACCTAGTTCCTCCTATTGGGGCTCATTTTCTATGTAAGCCACAACTTCCTCCTTCCTCCTTATTCTACCCTCCAGAACTAGGCCTGCTCGTGGACCTGCCTTGGAGTTGCAGCGCGCATCAGAACAGGATCGCCAGGGATTGCTATGGTGACCAAAACTTCTGAAGCCCTGACTGGACCCCGCTCCGGGGAAGCCAGGGTTCCCTAAGCCCCGGGCCAGGAGAAGTGCAGACAGGTGTCTGTGGTTTGTCCCTCCAGAGGTCAGTGTCCCTGACTGCACACGCTGCAGTACGATGGCAGGTGCTCCAACTACACAAACTTATTTATAAAGGAATTGTTTCTCCTTCTAGCTGGGTAAGCCCTTGAATGCCATGATCCACATGGGGTTCTGGATGCGAACCCTGCTTCAGGTTAGCTTGCTTGCCCTTATGCCGCTCCATTAGCTGCCTCTGAGCTATTTCACTCAAGGCTGAAGCTCTATCCCTACAACCACAACTCCACTTCCAACTTCTTAGTGGTTAAATGGAGATAGGAATCTCACAGATTTGTCTGCCCTTGATGGCTTGGAATGATCCTCAGATCTCAGCCTCCTGAGTAGTTAGGATTTCAGGTGTCTAGGTGCTGTCCTTGAGCTTCATTTTGCTTAAGGCTGGTGCTCTCCTACTGAGCCACAGCTCCACTTTCAGCTTTTTTGGGGTTATTAGGTATATGGGTTCCACGGACTTTCCTGCCCAGGCTGGCTTCAAACTGCAATCTTCAAATCTCAGCCTCCTGATTAGCTAGAATCACAGGCATGAGCCACCGGTGCCCAGATCATCCATCATCTTTTCATCGCCCATCATCAGCACAATGTCAGGCATGTAGTGGGGGCCTTGAAAATGCTTACTGCATACGTGAGGGAAAAAAAGCTTAGCTTGTTATAGTGGCTTTGCATTTTGTTCTTTGAAGTTTAATTAGAATGAAATAAAATTACTGCAGACTCAAAGCATTTGGGAAATTTCTGTAAAACCTTGCAGCCCAAGCAGGGGAAAAAAAAAAGAACAGATCAAAGAGAAATTAGATGGCAATTTGTCTTTTTTTTTTTTTTAATGTGGTGGCATTTTAATTAGAGAATATTCTTCTCATGGAAATGAGGAACTCCCAGGGAAATACTTGAGAGGTTGGAGGATCCCTCTTCAAACTTTTCCTCCAGCTATTACAGGACCTGCTGAGAAACACAATAAAGACTCAGCACTTAAGCAGCTATTGGCCATTGTAACAAGTAAGCCTTTCAACCCTCCCCACTCTGCAGAGGAGAGAGTAAGCATTCTGGACTACATTTGCCGGATGAACTAAGAGACTCTGGGAACAAACTTACTCAGGGCTTATTCATGCAACTGGGCTGTCACAGGCGTAAGTTAGAGTTTGGGGTTCTCTTCTTATGTCATGAAGTTATTTTGTTTCTTCTTAGAATTGAATCCTTTCTGTCAAACATTGCTCCTGGAACCTACGGACTCTCTAGTAGGCCACTCACAGCCAATTGCTGTTTACTAGATTTTCAGAATCCCAGATCACTAAAAATTTCGAAACTATATGTAGAGAGACAAATATAGGATTTGCCATCTTTTTATCCTGCTAATTTAGGAATGCTTAAAAAAAAGAGGATCAGAATTATGCAGTAACAAAGTATCTTACACTAAAATTAAGGAAATGTCTAAATAAAGCTTAGACTTTAAAAATTTGACTATATTAGGCTTTCTGATGAACTTCTGGTATTGTTCTTTTCTGTTTCCCTGAGGATCAATGCAAAGAAGCAGGTATTTGGAGTTGTGTTTGGGAACCTCTGACTTCCAGAATCTTTCATATGCTCTCTCTGTGTATTCTGATGAAACTCTAAATCCTCGCCTTCATTACAGGAAGGTGAGCTAAGGTTCATGGGTTGGCATTCCCTGGGCTGGCAGTCCCCTGCTTCTCCTACAATTATAGAAGGATCACTGGATTTTTTTTCCAGAATCTGTGTTAGAGCTGCTTTGTGCTCACTGAAGAGAGAAGGTAGAGCTCCCAGAAAGCCCCAATGGGTTAACATATAAATTTTTTCTTTGTACTTAAAAATCTATTACCCTTAAGCAATTGTACAATTCAGTATGTCAGTTTGTGATTAAAATACATCTTGATCAATGTCACCCCTTCCATCAGTCTCCCCGTCACTCTCAAACCCAACCATCCCCCTCAAGTGACTGGTTCCATTTTCACAAATGGACATTGAATACTGTGACTACATTTGTCCACCCTTCCTTCCTTTCTTCCTTTGTGGACGCTTCTCCTCTTGACCTTGGCCCTCTCCTGATAACACATGTTCCTGCTTCTTGGGTTTTCATTTTGTTAAACTGTAAGTTAGTTGTTCAGGGGAGTTACACTATTCATTCTTTCATACATACATATTTATAATTTAGATCTAACTTCTACATATAAGAGAAAGCATGCAGCCTTTGTCTCTCTGAGCCTGACTTCACATAAAGTTTTTCAATTCCATCCATTCCCTTGTACATGTCATATCATCATTCTTCCTTATGGCTGAATAAAATTCTATTCTAGATTTATACACGTAACACATTTTCTTGATCCGTTTGTCTATTGAAAGTCATCTGGGCTGTTTTCATGCCTTGTCTATGGTGCGTAGTGGAGCAATGAACATGGGTGTGGAGGTCTCTTTACTGTATCCTGATGTATAATCTTTTGGATAAATACTCAGGAGTGGTATAGCTGGGTCATGGGGTGGTTCTATGTTTAGTTTTTTGAGGACTCTACAAACTGCGTTCCCCAGAGGTTGCATACTAGTTCATCTTCCCACCAACAGTGTACTCAGGTTCTTTTTCCCCTCTGTCCCTACTAGCATCTTTTGTTTGTATTCTTTGCCATTTGAACTGGGGTGAGATGGCTAGTGTTATAGGAGGCCTTTGATAGGACTTAACTCCTACAATAGGTGCCACCAGACCAAATCAAAATAGAATTGTGTGTGTGAGAGAGGAGAAGAGGGGAAGGAGGGAGGGAGGGAGGGAGGGAAAAAAGTAGGGAGGGAGAGAGACAGATAGAGAGAGAGAGAGAGAGAGAATCAAATAACCAAACAGGATATTTTAGCAGACATAGTAAGAAAATCCCATTGTTTTAACTTTTATTTTAAAAAAAACTAATTTGAAACAATTTCCTTTGACCTTTTCCTGTCACTGAATACTCATTGTCATGTTACGGGGATGGAGTTATTCGAGTCTCTCTTCTGCTTCTCAGATTTGTCCAATTCTTTCTAAGCATTCTTTGTTCAATTCAACTTTGTGAAATCGGTTTTGTATAAGGTTTTTCTCTTATCAAGACATTGCAGAAACGCTGTCCTTTTTATTGTTCTTCTGGTACACGGCTCTTGGAGGTGGCTGCAATACCTGAGGAAATGTAAGCAGCAGCTCACACGGAGAAGTCTGTGTGCAGGCACTGTGGTCACGGGCCAGTGCACGCCCAGCATGAACTACCGGACTGCATGTGAAGAACCTTGAGGTGACTCCAGCTCCTGGTCTTTGAGTCTTCCCAGAGGAGACCTCACAGAGGAGCCATTGCCAGCATTCACCTTCAGACCCTTCCCCCAATTTTTCCGGATGACAAGTGTATAATTTTATTTTGACTATAATTTTGAGTACTTATAGGAACTTTTAAGTTAAATCATATAGCATTTGTGACTGGCTTTTTAAAAAACTTGGTCGAGTATCTTATAGGTTTATCTCTATTACAGCACATGTCAAATTTCCTTCTTTTCCAACACTAATATTCTATTGTATGACATACTACCTGTTATTTGTTTGCTTGTTTGTTGATGCCAGAGCTGGGGCTTACATTTAGGGCTGTTTCTGAGCTTTTATGCTCAAGGGCACAGCTCTACCACTTGAGCCACAGGCCCCATTTTAGCGTTTCTTCTTTTTTGGGGGCTTAATTTGAGATAACAGTTTTATGGATTTTCCTACCCAAGCTGGCCTCGAACCTTCAATCCTCAGACCTCAGCCTTCTAAGTAGCTAGGATAAGTGGAGTGAGCCACCAGTACTCTGCCAGTGTCTAAGTTTTCCCAAAGTAGCTGCACCATTTTACATTTTTATTAGCAGGACATAAGTGGCCTAACTTTTCTTCTCCTCTCCTCTCCAATATATGGTATTTTTCTGCTTCTTTGTGTGTGTTTATATATATACACATATATGTATGTACTATCTATATAAGATATGCTTAGAGTGTGTGTAGTGAAATCTTATCGTATTTCATTTTTGTCTTTTGCTAATGATCAGTGATATGGAGCTTTTTTTCCCATTTGCATATTGGCTATTGGTAGTATCTTCTTTAGCGAAATGTCTAATGAAGTCTTTTGCTCCCTGCCCCCTTCTTTTGAGATAGGGCTTCACTATCTTACAGGTTGTCTTCACCTGAACTCAGGTGATCTCCCTAACTCAGTCTCTTAAGTAGTTGGGAGTACTGGTGTATACCATCCTGCCTGGCTCTCTTTCCCTCTTTGCTTTTTGTTGGTACTGGGGTTTTGAACTCAAGGCCTTGTACTTGTTAGGCACCTAATCTACCACTTGAACCACACCTCCAGCTTTGTTCATTTGTAATGAGGTTGTTTGCTTTTCGGCTTGCATATAAATATTCTTTTAGTGTATATATAAAAACAGGCTGTTACTTCAGAGGTTATATGCTGGGACAGAAAAAGTGAGTCTTCTTTGCTTTTTATGTTGTTGAACTGGAGAGTCTCACGTTATAAACTGAATAAAAAACAAAGACGTTATCAAGCTAGGTGCTCACTCCTGTAATCCTAGCTACTCAGGAGGCTGAGATCTGAGGACTGCAATTCAAAGCCAGCCGGAGCTGGTTAACCACCAGAAAACTAGAAGGAGCACTGCGGCTCAAGTGGTAGAGCACTCACCTTGAGCTGAAGCACTCAGGCCCAGAGTTCAAGCCCCACCACCAACAAAAAAAAAAAGAAAGAAAGAAAAAAGAAAATGAATTGTCCATAAAATATGTTGCTTTAGAGTCCCCAAATACCTAACTCAAGATTTTGTATTAGTACAGTCAAAAATGAAATGGTTATGAACTGTGGCTCCACCCAAATGTCCCTAGTAAAATTTTACTAATGAGAACTTCTTTTCATTTTTCTGGTACTAGTTCCTTAGCTTGTCTTTTCCTGCTTCACCCTCTGCTTTCTGGAAAGAACAGAGAGACTAAGAGAAAAACCCAGCTCTCTCTACAGAGACTGTTAGTTTCCATGGTAACTGGCCCTCATCTTCAGCATTGTAAACTAGGAAATTCTATTAAAGGTTTAGCGCAAGGCAGTTGCTTTTGAAATAGTGCCTGATATCGGTTGCTGGTTTCAATCACCTTTGCTGCTCAGTAATCTTTCTGAATTTAGTGACTTGTTTCTGTCTAGTATAGTAAGTACAACAGAACAATATGATGCTGATTATAATAGCTCTATTTGGGAGGCTGTGCATCTGGTCAGGTCCTGTGGTGGGGTGGTGATACAGCCTTTGGGGTGACCATGGATCTGTATAGCCCAGGCAGGTCCCAACTCAATGCACTGGCTCTGCAGAGCTAGCACACAAAGCTGGGCTTCTTGGAGATGGCCTGTGAGGTCAGCTGTAGAAGACAAAGGAACTAGCTCTGTTGCCAAAATTACTTTCATTGTTAATAGATTTCAAATCTTATCTATGACACCCTAGTATATTGGATTGATTTATAGTCTTTGACTACAACTCTAGTCCAAACAGGTACTAATAATCACCAACTTGTGGTGATAGTCTAAAATTTTCAGGTAGCATCTATGTCTGCATTTAGAAGGTTGGAGGGGAGCAAGGGTGGGGGGATTAGTTGATCAATGTAATTGGTAGGCATTACATCCGTATCATTTTTAATCTCCTCAGATCCTCAAATAAATGACAATTAAATTATAGTTTATAAGCATAGAAAACATTTGAAAAACACCTTTTCTACTCAGGAAATTCAGTTACCTTATTCCTCTTGAAAGCAACTTCACCTGATTATATTGAATTTTTTTTCACCTCTTGGTTCTTCTTTTGCTTTTACAAAACAAATTACTGATCTCTAACTTTGAACTTTTGAGCAGAGTTCCTCAGTAAGACACAAATATTTAAAAAATGCTATTGAAACTGGTCAATAAAAATGTTCTGGGGAAGAATGGAGGTGAGTGACGGTTGTGTGTCCAAGCCTGTGCACACAACATGACTGAACTTTTCACAGAAAATGGTTAAACTGGTTTACTTTAGGTTTTGCATATTTTAACGACAATAAAAATAATGTTTTCCAAATGGAAAATGTGAATGTGTCTGCTGTTGTTTTTTTTTTAAAGTTATGTTAAGCAAAACCAATTATATGAGCATCTTTGGCATGTAGCTTTTCTGGAATGTTCCCTTTCTCCTTAAACTTGGCTACCAGGAATATCCCAAAGCTCCAGTTCCTTCTTCACCTTCATGTCTAAAGCAATTTGAATACTTAGTCATAAAAGCCCTATGTGTGCTAGCCCTTATGTCTGGACAGTTTTGTATTCTTTTGTTCTCAGTTTTCTCATAGGAGGGGACAAAGAACATGAACTATGTCAGAACTATCGTGAATCTCTGGGCTTCCTGTGCCTTCTCTAGCACCTCTGACAGAGGGACATTGGGTCTTTGAGAAATCAACTCCAACTCTATCCGTTTCCTCACAAATTGTCCATTTCTCTGTTAAGCATTCCTAAACATCCATCTATCAGAGAGGTTGGCTGGACATTGTGTTAGCTATTGGGCAATATCAAAGGGAACACATTCGATATAGTCTTATTCTCATGAAGTTTACGCCAGAAGGTTATGTTGTTGACCCTTTGTTGAGCCCCATTCATTCTAATTACATTTTCAGAGTCATTAAGGATCCATTTAGCGAATACCTGACATGAACAGTCCTGATCCCAGAGCCTTTTATCCTTCACATGAATCCTAAGAAGAGGGGCCATCCCTGTCTTTGACCATTGTAGAAATTAAGATATAAAAGGTTAAATATCTTGGCCACGGTCAGATAACTTCTGCTTCTCTATTCATATCATTCACCAAACAGTATCTTAGAATCTACTCAGAACAATTTAAAGAGGACTTACCAGCTGCCCAAGAACTTATGGCTGAGTTAGGGAGGTGGATACATGCAAACAGAATGCAGTGTGCTAAGCTGTGTCAGAGCTGTGCCCTGGGGTAAATAGCAGCTTTTCAGTGGGTCTCTCCCTGGTTTAGGAGCCCAGACAGACACGTGATTAGCACAGCAGCCCTCACTGTTCTCTGTCACGTCTGGTCCTCTAATCCATCCAGGGTAACCTAAACTATGAATTAGCCCACTCACACTCATTCATTTCCTCCTTCAGCCAGTGAATATTTTCAAGTGCCACTTCGTTAGCCTTTGGGCATACACTGGAGAATAAATCAGACATGGTCAGAAATTTTACAAAGCATACAAGAAAATAAAAAAAGAACAACAAGGAAATGGTTTTGGCCAATAGGGAGAAGTTTTCTTTTAATTTCTGTGTTTCCTCAAAAAGTTAGGCACAGAATTAACACGCAACCAAGCAATTCTGCTCCTAGGTATGTCCCAAAAGCAAATAAAAACAGGTTCTCCAATTCTTGCATGAGGTTTCATAGTCACTCTTTATAACAGCCAAAAGGTGAAAAAACCCAGATATCTACCAGTGGTGAATGGGTTTGGGATTTGCTAAGCTGCTGGTTGAATAATTGTAAATGATCTCAATGCCACTGAATCATATTCTTTAAAATGGCTTTTTGTTGTGTGAATTTCACCTCAATTATTAAAAAGTCACTACAATCTATGGTAATTGGAATATTAGATTCAATTTGGACTTGGGCTTCGAAATAGCTGTTTCTCTCAGTATCCTTTAGGTTTATTTAATACAGTAACACTTAGCAGGCCCTATATCATACCTGGAATTGCTATCCTACCATCTCATCTGACAGACTTGCCATCCTGCTGCTCTGTCAAATGCATCCTTGACTCAGCTCAGCAGTAATAACTTGGCTCAAGGACTTTCCTTGTAGTGAGAGGCATTTCCCCAGGGAGCTTCATGTTCACTGTGTTCAAGAGATATTTATTGATGCTAGATCAAGGCAATATTTTCAAAACCACTGAATTTATGTGGACAAAATCATGTCTGTGAGAGGCTTTAGACTCTGTTTTGAAAGGAGGAAGCAACAAGTTCACATTAATTCTATGCCCCACCCCAAAATTTTGATCATCTACACTTGACTTAGACGTGACAGAGGAAAGGAATTAGCCTAGTGGAGAATGAAGGTAACATTACCAATGCTGAGAGTTTATAGGCATTCATAATCAGACTTAAGCCACCTCTGTGTGTGGTTTATTGATATGGACTGCAGCTTGATGGCCAACTAGGATCTGAACCAGTCTTCTTTCCAGTTCTTTGTTCTTTTACAGTCAGCCACCATCTCTGTGTTCAGACTCCAAAGCAAAACTCATTTGATGACTGCAGCTCCTTGCATGCGTCCTGCAGCAATTTTCTGAATGCTGATATAAGAGAAAGCAGAAGTATACTTGTAAGCTGGCATGCCTCTCTTGGAATTATAATCATAAAAATCCAAGACTGTTGTATCAGGGAATAGTCTACCCTTTTTTCCATTATGACAGCTCTTTACTGTTTCACTTCTCTTTTCTAGATAGACACTCACCAACCTAACAAGATAAATGTTAGTAATTCAAGAGAAAAATCAAAAGGAGAAAATCATGTGCTTTCAAAATTAGCTTTAAGTAGATGTCTTGAAGAGGCAAAATGTCACACTTTATGGATGATAAATTGCCTTGTTCCTAGAAGCAGAATAAAGAGAATCTGAGACAAAGGTAGTAGAAGAAATTATTTACCTACCTAATATTTAGTACTTCTAAGTTTCACTAAACAAGTATTAAAATAGGATATTTTCCCCACATCCAAAGAAGAAATGCATTGTCTCTTGGGGCAGATATGACTTTTATTTTGATGAATCTGCCTCTTACCTTTAGCAGAACACTCTGCTAAAACACAGCCTGCCTAAATACTTTGCATTTCAGACCAACCACCTCCACACTTGTCATTCTGACAGGTTGTTATTTACAGAGAATGGCAGTTTGCTCCCGTCCCAGATTAAGCTATAACAATGGTAAGGAACAATGGTAGACAGCAACAGTGCTTAAACATTTCAGGCAGTAGAGCTGGCTCAGCTATGAGCTTGTTTGGGCAAGACAAAGAAATGTGTATTTCTTGTATATTTAGATTTATAGACCTTCCCAGAGTGTGATTTCTGTTATTTTAAGATAAAACCCCTTAAGGTAGCTATCACAGTTCTAACTGTGATAGCATGGCTAGAATGGGAAAGAGAAGGTTCATCTGTTGCCTCCCTAGTAGGAAAATAAGTGAAGCTAACTTTAAACTATCACTCGGCAGTGTTTTTCTACTTTTGGCACGAGTCATTTGTCTGTAGGACCTGATCAGAAACACAGCATGAAATGAAGAGTTAAAACTAGCTAAATATAGTTCAATAGGTAGATTAGGCAGGACCTAGCGCTCCTGGCAAACACCTTGCAATAGAGATATACTGCTGATCTCTTTATTCCAGCTCCAGAGAACAGAATACAGAATATCCTGGTTTCATTCCCCTAGTTTGGTTTTTGTTTTTTGGTCTGTCATGAGGCCTGAACTCTGGGCCTGGGCGCTGTCCCTCAGCTCTTCAGCTCAAGGCTAGTGCTCTACCACTTGAGCCACAGTACCGCTTCTGGCTTTTTCTGCTTATGTGGTGCTGAGGAATCAAACCCAGGGCCTCATGCATGCAAGGCAAGCACTCTACCACTGAGCCACCTTCCCCTCGTTTTGCATTCTAAGTCCAGTTAGCTTCTCCATTACCCTGGGGCAGGAATTTGAGGAAGGGACCTGATTGAGGATTAAGGTTTCAGGTCCACTGTAGTATCACATCTTTTCTGATTGATTGTCTTATGCCTCATTTGCATTGGTTGTTACTAATTCAAGTGCAGCACAGGGTATAAAATTCCTTAGACTCATCACTTGGCTGGCAACCTTCTGTTGGGAACCCCTTACACCTGAGAGCTCTGCTTTATGTTGCCTGAGTAAATTCCACCCCACAAGCTCACTCCTTTTTGTTTATGGATGACATTCTTTGAGAGATAAGGACCCAAGAAGGAAACGATAGCGGCCTGCTACAGAGCTGTAACTCTAACCAGTGTGGCTTGACTTGCTGTAATGTAAATTACAGCAGATAAATTTGTATTAAAACTTCCCATTTATTAACTGAAAGGAATGAGTAAGCAGAGTTAAAAGCCACTTCTGAGATGGTAAAGGCATGGAGTATGAAGGCAACTTGCTTCTTACTCAATTTCCAGTTTCAGTGTTTGATCATTTATAGTTATGTTTCATGTATACAATGTTCATGAGTCTGTTTATGTTTCTATAAATTTAATGCTTCCAGGGCAGGTAGAGATTGGGATTTTTCACTCAGGGATTACAGAATTTTTAACTCCATTTCTTTGTCAAGACAGAATACAATATAGGATTTGGTCAGGACTGTTCTCATAGGCACTGAGAGGGAAGAATTAAGGTCCTAGACTGGTCCAGGCAAAAAAGCAAGACAATATCTAAAAAATAGCCTAAAAGCAAAAAGCACTGAAGGTGTGGCTTAAGTGGCAGAGTGCTTGTGTAGCAAGTACAAAGCTCTGAACTTAAACTCTAGCACAAAACAAAAACCGAACTCATCAAAATGGAAAGCTTTTTCTTTTTTTGAAAATATCATTAAGAAAAGGCAGATGAGGAGAAAGTATTTACAGCACAACTATCAGACAAAGAGCTGTTAAGGAGTAAATAGGTATAGATACTTTATAATTGATTATTAAGAAACAACCCAATCTTTAAAAAGTGGGCAAAGATTTTAGGACACTTTACAAATTATACCCTGGGTTAGTAAGCATGGGGCAAAATGTTCAACTTGATTAGTCACCAGGGAAATGCAAATGTAAGATATTTTGAGATAACGCACCTATCAGAAGGGCTGAAATGAATCTACTGGCCACCATACCATTGCTGGAAAGGAAGAGACCAGGTGGTTTCTCATACACTACTGTTAGGAATATGTAATTGTATAGCCACTTTGAAGAAGTTTGGCAGTTTCTTAAGAAGTTACACACACACACCTATAATAAAACCCAACAATTCCACTTCTGAGTACTTATTTAACCAAAACATATAGGAAAGCACATCTATACAAAATTCATAGCATTTACAAGAGCTTTGATTCACCAATAAATGAGTTAGATATATCTGTATAAATGGAATCTGGGTAAATACAGTAAGGAACAATGTATGCAACAACTTGGGTGAATATCTAATCATGCTGAGTGTAAAAAAAATTTAAAAAGTCTACATCTTGTAAGATTAAATTCTAGATTATAGATCACAGATCAATGGTTGCCTAAGGATGAGGTGGAGGGGCCATGGGCTACTGATGGGGCCCAGAAAATTTTTGGGTTTGGAGAAATTCCTCCAATCTTGTATCATAGATATTTATCAATACTTGTTCATACTTATCAATACTTAGCATCAGATTGTATGATATAAATATGTATATTCTGTTTGTAAATTTTACCTCAATTTTGAAATCATTGTCTAAAAAAGTCCACTTGCAAATCCATTAGATTCTGTAATTAGAAAACCTGCATGCGCACAAATGTATATAAAGATTTTGATAGTCTTTTCTCATTTAGGAAAACGTTAAATTCAGGTTTTGCTTTGTATTCATTGAGATCATGAGCAATTCCTATTACCTATCACATTTCCTTTTTTATTTTTAAATTTTCTTGTTATTGTCAGTTAATATTTCTAAAAATCTTGTTCTACTTCCAATTAATGGTATTGAGAAAAGCTATTATTAAAGTAGCAGAATACAGCCACATTATCAAATTCTTCTCATAAAAATTTTTTTTTGATAGTACTGGAGGGTTGAATCAAGACCTTTGCATTGCTGGCAAGCACCCTACCACTTGAATCACACCTCCAGCCTTTTTTGACTTGGTTATTTTAATAGGATCTCATGTATATGTGCAGGCAAGTCTGGACCACAATCTACTTATTGCTGGAATGACTGGTGTGTACCACCTTACGGCTGTGGAGTGAAGACTAATTGTATGCATAAACAAGCTGTCTTGAACCATAATCTTCTATTTCTGAGCAGAATTGCAGGTGTGAGTTACTATGCCCAATTTCTATTATGTCTATTAGTGTTAAAAGTCTCTATACAATTTTATATTCTGAGAAGGAAGTCAATATTTAAAATTTTCAGCATTTTAGTAATTTTATTAATTATTCTAATAGGAATGATTTTTTTTATCTAGCTAAAAGTTTAGTGATAGAAAGTGCATCTTTTGTCTAATCTTTACTTCAGATTTAACTAAAATAACATTAGAAATTTCAATATTTTAATATGATGCTGATCTTTATCAAGTCTGGAAAATTCCATTATAAGTGTAATAGTTTATTTACATTATTAACTATCCTGAGTGTTTCTTTATATACCGATATGGGTTTCTGCTTTAAATTGTTTACACAATGAATTAAAGACACTTTTAAAAAACATATTGTGTGCTCCTGTCACACATTTTTAGCAGGTCAACCTTCCAATATCTTGAGGTATTCAATATGGACAATATTCAACTCAATATGGACAGCTATTACATATCGATTGTAGAACTATTATCATGCCTGTTAATGATGACTTAGTATTACACTTTATTACACTTTAACCTTGGTTAGTAAAGAATACATAGTCTTTTTCTTTATTCATTGCTGTGATAAACAAAATTTTAGTATTTTTTTCTTTTCTTTTTGCAGTGCTGTGGATTGAATTCAGAGCATTAAGCACACTAAGCAAGTAAGTACTCAACCATGGAACTACAATCTCAGCCCTCATCTTTTTTAATGTCATTGTATAGTATGGTTTTGCATACTTATTCTATAGGGTTGGGAATGTTGGAAAGATGCTGTTCATACATTTATTGTTTGTCTTTGTCTGCCATGGGGCCTGAACACTGGGCCTGGGTGCAATCCCTGAGCTCTTCAGCTCAAGGCTAGCACCCTACCACTTGAGCCACAGCGCCACTTCTGGCTTTCTCTGCTTATGTGGTGCTGAGGAATTGAACCCAGGGCCTCATGCATGCAAGGCAAGTGCTCTACCACAGAGCCACCTTCCCAGCTCCTAGCTCATCTATTTAAACCCTTTCGATTTCCATTTCCTTCTTCATACAGGTTTCCCCAGGCCTCCACTTATCCACATTTTGCAGTGCCTTTCTATAGCTTGTGAAAGCTGTCTCAGTGCCTGTCCTCTTAGCCTTCCATGAATGCTCCTACTTCATCTTTCTCTCACATCCTCCCAGCTTTCACAGTGCCAGATAGGAGCTGGAAAATTTATAAACAAGGTACCCATATCATCTGCCCTACAGTGTACATAGTTCTTTTTGTGTGTGTGTGTGAAAATACCGTACAGAGGGGTTACAATTACATGAGCAAGGTAATGAGTACATTTCTTATCAAACATTGTTGTCTCCTCCTTTGTTTCCCCTTCCCATCCAGTGTACATAGTTCTCAAAACTTGTGCAACACAATCACTTGGAGAGCTGGAATAAAGTCATGATCTGAGTCTTTATCTCTTATTTTGAAGCAAAATTTCCCCAGAATGTGTACTTTAAAAAAACAACAAGAAATGTTCAAAGACATTTTTGTTTTGGCTCATCTTCTCATTCCTCTTGCTAGGGACATGCTGGGTGCTTACCCTCCAAACTATGGAAATACCCTGGAACACCTCACTCCCAAATCCATTCCTACCTACAGATCCATATCTTGGGGGATGAATATCAAGGTTCCAACTGTTGTGCACATGGCAAACAGCATGGCTTGCTCAGCTGTTTTTCAAATGCCCCAGGTACTGACACCTGTCAGAGAACTGTAGAAGGTTTTCTCCTACCTGATTTTATTTTTACCACACAGACAACAATCAAAAAGGAAAAACAAAAAGATTTGTTTTTGTTTGAGATAGGATCTTGCTAGATGTCTGAGGCTGGCTTTGGGCTCAGGATCCTTCTGTCTTAGCCCAAGAAGGGGCTTAAAAATGATGCACAGCTTAAAAGAGAATTTTTTTTATTGTGAAAATACTGTACAGAGGGGTTACAATTACATAGGCAAGATGAGTACATTTCTTATCAAGCATTGTAGCCTCCTCCTTTGTTTCCCCTTCCCATCCCTTCCCATTCTCCCCCCCCCACCCTGCCCCACACCAAAGTTGTAAAGTTCGTTTTCAACATAATGACTTGTACATCTCATTGTTGCAATGGGTCCACCTGTATACACAATGGAATTCTATGCCTCCATCAGAAAGAATGACATTGCCCCATTTGTTAGGAAATGGAAAGGCTTGGAAAAAATTATATTAAGTGAAGTAAGCCAGGCCCAAAGAAACATAGGTCTCATGGTTCCTTTATTTGCAATATCTAGTATATGTCTGAGTCAAGCAGAAAAGGTCAGATAAGGTGATGTTAGGGAATTGAACCCTAAGATATATATTCAAATGTTTTTTTTCTTTCATGCGATTGTTTCTAACACATTTATAAGATTCCTTCTTTGTTGCTTTGTATGTCCCTCCCCCACGGTATAACCCCTGCTTTCACTGTATTTGATGTCGGTATAATTTGTGGAGGGGAAGGGGAAAAACAAATCATTTAAATAGGGATACAGGTGGACCCACTGCAACAATGAGAAGAATTTTTAAAAGGGGAAACCTGCAAATCATTCTCTTGTAGTCTTTGCTAGCAATTGTTCTACTCAATGACATCATCACCAATGATCAGGTAAGACATGAGTTTTTCTGTCCTTTCCTTGTGACTGAACTCCAAATTCATAGTTGAGCAAAGGTTACCCATCATGGCATTTCCCAGACTCTGCAGCTAGGCCTGGCCATGTAGCTGGGTGTTGGTCAAAAAATGTGAGTAACCTCTACCTTTACTGCTTTTCCCTTTGGCTGATGCAGACAAGAACTAGTTGAGCATGTCCTACTTTTTCTTTTTTTTTGTCAGTCGTGGGGCCTGAATTCTGGGCCTGTGCTCTGTCCCTCAGCTCTTCAGCTCAAGGCTAGCGCTCTACCACTTGAGCCACAGCACCACTTTCGGCTTTTTTTCTGCTTATGTGGTACTAGGGAATCGAACCAGGAGCCTCATTCATGCAAGGCAAGCAGTCTACCACTGAGCCATCTTCCCAGCCCCATGTCCTACTTTTTCTAGGAAAAATAACTACCTACTACCCCACTTTAACTCAGGGCGGTAGGCTTTGGATTGGCTTTTATGCTCAAGGCTGGTATTCTACCACGTGAGCCACACCTCCACTTGACTTTTGGGTGGTTAACTGGAGATAAGAACTGAGGGCTGGGAAGGTGGCTCAGTGCTAGAGCGCTTACCTTGCATGCCTGAGGCTCTGGGTTCGATTCCTCAGCACCACATAAGCAAAAAAGAAAAAAGCCGGAAGTGGCGCTGTGGCTCAAGTGGTAGAGTGCTAGTCTTGAGCTGAAGAGCTGAGGGACAGCGCCCAGGCCCAGAGTTCAGGCCCCATGACCGGAACCCCCCCCCAAAAAAAAGAAAAAAAAAAGAACTGAAAAGAACCTCTTGGAAGCTGGGTGCACTAGTGGCTCAAGCCTGTAATCAGCTACTCAGGAGGCTGAAAACTGAGGATCACTGTTCAAAGCCAGCATGGGAAGAAAAGTCCGTAAGACTCATCTCAATTAACCACCAGAAAACTGGAGGTAGTAGAGTGCTAGCCTTGAATGAAAGGGCTTAGGGACAGTGCCCAGACTCTGAGTTCAAGCCCCACAACTGACCAAAAAAAAGCAAAAAACAAAAACAACCTTGTGGATTTTTACACCAGGGCTGGCTTGGAGGCCAGATCCTCATGTCTCGAGTAGCTAGGATTATAGGTCTGTGTCACTGTTCCTGCTAATAATTCATTTTCAGGGATGGTTTAATCTACATAAATCAGTGTAGTCCATCACATCAACAGATCCAAGGTCAAGAACCAAGTGATTTGCTGGGCGCTGATGCTACTAGCTACTCAGGAGGCTGAGATCTGAGGATTACAGTTTGAAGCCAGCCTGGGTAGGAAAGTCTGTGAGACGCTTATCTCCAATAAACCACCAGAAAACTGGAAGTGGCGCTGTGGCTCAAATGGTAGAGCTATCCTTGAGCTGAAGAGCTGAGGGACAGCACCCAGGCCCAGAGTTCAAGTCTCACAACCAAAGTAACAACAAATAAAAAACAAACAAAAAACCCCACATGATTATCTCCATTGAGGCTGAAAAGGCTTTTGATAAAATACATCATTCACTCATAGAAAAAGCTTTGGAGGAAACAGGAATAGAAGGAACATTCCTTAAAACAACAAAAGCCATATACAAAAGATAAATAGCCAATATTATACTAAATGAGGAAAAACTATGACCAATTCTCCTAAAATCAGGAACAGGAAGGATGTCCACTCTCTTCTATTCTTCAATATAGTTCTGGAATCCTTAGCCAGAGCAATAAGAAAAAGACATTAAAGACATTCCTTCCCACATAGGGAAGGAAGAGATTAAACTATCTCTATTTGCAGATAATATGATATTATACCTTAGTGACCCCAAAAACTCCACTCTCAAACTCTTAAAACATATAAACCACTTCGGCAAAGTAGCAGGATACAAAATTACCCACAAAAATGAGTTTCCTTTCTGTACACCAACAATGTACCAGCAAAAAGGGAAATCAGGGAAACAACCTATTCACAATATCCCCCCCCCCAATAAAATATCTAGGAATTAGCCTAACCAAAGAGGTAAAGGACCTATTTAGTGAAAACTATAAAAGCCTAAAGAAAGATATCAAAGGGGGAGGGGGAGGGAGGGGGGTAGTTGTGGAGGTGGGAGGGAAGGGATGGTAGGGGACAATCAGAGGAGGAGGCAACAATGCTTGATAGAAAATGTACTCATTACCTTGCTCATGTAACTGCAACCCCTCTGTACAGCATTTTTACAATAAAAAATGTACTTTAAAAAAAAGATATCAAAGAACACACCAGGAAATAGAAAGACCTTCCATGTTCTTGGATAGGCAGAATCAATATTGTGAAAATGGCCATAATGCCAAAAATGAGAAGAATTCAATGCAGTTCCCATCAACATCCCAATGACGTTCTTTACTGAAGTAGAGAAAACAATCCAAAACTTCATATGGAACAACAAAAGACCTAGAATAACCAAAGCAATTCTAGGCAAAAAAAAAACAAAAACAAAAACATGGGAGGGATCAAGATACCACACTTCAAACTCTACTATAGAGCCATAATAACAAGGACAGCTTGGTACTGGCACAAAAACAGATCCAAAGACCAATGGAATAGAAGATCCAGAAGTAAAACCATGTGCCTACAGTCAGCTGATATTTGACAAAGGAGCCAAAGACATACCATGGAAGAAGCATCGCCTCTTCAACTACTGGTGCTGGGAAAACTGGGTGGCCACATGCAGAAAATTAAAAGTGGACCCCAGCCTATCACCATGCACTAATATCAAGTCAAAATGGATTAAAGACCGTAACATTAAACCTGAATCTCTGAAACTACTGCAGGACAGAGTAGGAGAGACACTTGAACTTATAGGCACAGGCAGGAACTTCCTGAACACAGTTCCAGGGTCACAACAAATTGGAGAGAGACTCGACAAATGGGACTACCTTAAAATAAAAAGTTTCTGCACTGCTAAAGACATAGCTACCAAACTAGAAAGACAATTGGGAAAAAATATTTACCAGCAATATATCAAAGGCCTAATACCCATTATATTCAGGGAACTCAAGAAATTAATCCCTCCCAAACCCAACAAACCAATTACTAAATGGGAAAGGAAAATAAAGAGAATTCTCAGAAGAAGAGTTAAGAATGGCAAAAAAATACATGAGGAAATGTTCATCATCCCTGGCTGTAAAGGAAATGCAAATAAAACCAACACTGAGATACCACCTTATCCCAGTCAGAATGGCTCACATCCTAAATTCAGCCAACAACAAAGCTGGAGGGGATGCAGAGAAAGAGGAACCTTCCTACTACATTGCTGGTGGGAATGTATATTAATACAACCACTTTGCAAGCAGTCTGGAGGTACTTCAGAAAGCTAAATATAGACCTCCCCTATGACCCAGCCATACCACTCCTAGGCATCTACCCTGAACAACAGGAACCAGTATACAAAGACACATGCACCTCCATGTTCATTGCAGCACTGTTCACAGTAGCCAAGATATGAAACAATCCAGATGTCCCACTACAGAGAGTGGATCCAAAAATTGCAGTACCTAAATACAATGGAATATTATGTAGCCATTAGAAAGGAAACTAGAACACATCATTTTGAGCAAGGTGAGCCAAGTACAGAGAGACAAACGGCACATGGTCTCCCTGATATGTAGATATTAAATTCAAAATGTAAGGAGATAAGACAAAGTAAACAGGACTCAAGAAACAAAGGACCTCTCCTTAATTTGTCGTATCACTTGTAAATGACTCCATGTTCTTGACTACATATTACCATATGTGTGTGTGTGTGTGTGTGTGTGTGTGTGTGTATGTACATATGTGAGGGAAGCTAGGAGGAGGGCACAGAATCAGAAGGAAACAAAGGAAAATATATAACAGAGGGCCCACCAGCTGCATTGGACAATGATGAAAATGAACTAAGCAACTCAAGGGCAGAGATGGGAGGGAGGAATAGAGGGAAAGAGGGAACAGCTGACACTAAGCAAAAGGAAAGAAATGTATGTATCATCCAACGTGGAAGAAATAGTTGTATTGTCAAAGCTTATAAAATTCACACTTTATAGAGCATGATAATGACAATTTGCCTTGTGAAGGTTAAAATGTGTTTGTGACTTCAGGTATTACTATCCCACAATACTGTGAAATTTGTGAAGTTTATGTAATTACTTAATATCAATAAAAATTATAAAAAAAATGCATTTCCTCACTTGGAAATTGAAAAACTCTGATGCAATTCAAATTTACCTATGCATTTCTGAGAAGTTTCATGGAAGGAAGCCTTACATATTTTGGAAGACCCATATTGTACATAGCTAGAAACTGATCTAAAAGGTTGCAAGTGGAGCGAGATGAAGAGGAGGCAGTTCTTTAAACATTAGCTAAGTTTTGTGGGACTGACCGCCCAATGGCAGATGAGGAGCAGAACAGAAGCTAGGCACTGATGGTAATGGAACACCAGGGACCACATACTCTGAAAAGAAACCACATCTTTCCATTCTCTACCATGCCAGCAAGCATCATCAAAGACCTGACCAGATACGATGTCAAATACTGCTTTTTAGAAGATTACATTCACCATTACTGCATACTGCCCCAAATGTTTTCAAAGACAAGGACACTGATTCAAACTGGCCATATTCAACACATCTAAAGCCTTCTAAATAAGATTTTCTTTTTTCAGAGGCCAACAAAGACTTTCAAGCATTTACTAGAAATAATTCAAATAAAAATTTCTTTCAAAAGAATTTTAAAAAACTATTTAAGGGAACACTTAAGAAGCCAAGCCCACATTCTGTACTACTTTGGAGGTGAAAGTAGAGAACACAAGGCATCTGTCTGTCATTAGAAAGCACATTGGTCAGTCAGTCTGAGGTCTAGGGCTAGTCTGCAAAGGGACACAGAACTTTTAGGGGTGGTAGATGTGCTCAAGACTTTGATTGCAGAATGGTTTTGCAAGTTGATACAGGTATCAAAACTCATTATAACTGAGGTGGTTCTAGGGTTTGAACTCAGGACCTTGCGCTTGCAAACCATTTTAGCCACAGGTTTAGTGATGTTCTTGCTTTGTTATTTTTTAGATAGGATCTCTTCTTTATACCTGAGGCTGGCCTTAGATCACAATCCTTTTAGCTATGAATCTTAACACTTGGCTTTGTATGTTAAGATAGAGTCTTGCTAACTTTTCTTTTTGCTGACTTCAAACTACAGTCTTCCCACTCAGATTTCCAGTTGGCTGGGATTATAGATGTGAACCACTGCACTTGATCTCATCTCTATACTTTTAAATGGATACAATTTACTGCATATTTATATTCTAGTTAAAAGAACCCCTCTTAAAATAAGCAAGAACAAGAAACACCAAAATAGGGGGTGGTACACATGGAAGGGGAGGGTATGTCTTAATTCCTTGTAGAATGGAGAACAAATCTTGTTTGTAGACCAGGCCCCATGGTAGCATTTACTTGGATATCCATTTTTGGTACATCTTTCAATTGAAGGGGAGAAAAATGAAGTAAGTAAACGTAAAAGCAGGAGCAGCTCAGAACTTGAAGAGAATTTTAAATTCTAGAATGGCACAGGTTAGAGTGGATTTAGGTTTAAGACACAGGAGTCTTAATGCTGGTTTTGTGGCCACTCTATTGGTAGCCACGAAACCTCTTCTCTTCCTGAAATCTCTTCTCTTCCTTTGTCATTCAATTGAAAATGTTTCCTGTGTTCTTTTCCCAGCCTGGGCTGCTGAATGGCAGGATTTTCATGCTTGAAATTCTACCTAAACCAGATAAGATATAGAAAAACAGCCACAGCAGTAAGCTAGCTATTAGCACCTTGGAGATAGGAATTGTTTGAAATGGGCATAAAATTCTACATTACAAATAGTTCAGCTTCTATAGGTGACCAGTAAACAGTCAAGAAATAAGCAAAATAGGGGCTGGGAAGGTGGCTCTGTGGTAGAGCGCTTGCCTTGAATGTCTGAGGCTCTGGGTTCAATTCCTCAGCACCACATCAGCAAAAAGAAAAAAAGCCGGAAGTGACGCTGTGGCTCAAGTGGTAAAGTGCTAGCCTTGAGCTGAAGAGCTGAGGGACAGCGCCCAGGCCCAGAGTTCAGGCCCCACGACTGGATCCCCCCCCCCAAAAAAAAAAAAAAAGAAAAAAGAAATGAGCAAAATAATGCACTGGTATAAAGGCAAAGATTATTTAAAATGTATGCCTACCTATAAGTTGGAAGGTTAGTTTACAAAGAAGTGAAATACCATAACCTAGGGGAAACTAGTTTTACTAGGGGAAATTAGATCTTAATGACAAAAATCACTTACATGCTGTGTTGTATTTCATAGAAACATTCCTAAAACTGTGAAGAACACCCACTTAATCCTAAAACCTAATTAGCTAATCACCCAACATCTCAAAAACCATGATTATAGCACCCCAGTGTTGGATATTCTACAAACACTAGTGTTTTAGCTTGTATTAGGTTCTGTACAAACAGTATACCTCATTGCTCATTTGCTGATAGAAGGAACCCACCACTTTTGCATACCAGGTTAGAATAACAATCTGAATTTTATTAAAAACAAAAATAAATCTAAAAAGCTTCCTTCCATTACATACTATGCACAAGAGTTTCTGCATTACATCATTTTACATTAAAATGTTCTGAATGACAGAATTAGAACTTACTACCAGTGAAGAGAGGTGCTGGGCACTGAAAGCCACACACATTTAGAGAAAGAAACCGAAGTTTCACAGACCTGGAATTGCTGGCCACAAGCAGGAGATAAAATGAGGAACATGACAGAAACTTGAAGAAGAAACAACATCCAATATGCTAAAATACTTCAGGAAAATATAGTCAAACATTAGCAAATAATGTTTAAACAAATCTTTCCAATATGCTGTTTTGTTATCAAGTAAACATTCTTAACTTTTTATTCAACCTCAAAAAAGCAATTTTTACTGCCTAGAAGTATTTCTCTCAATTAGATAAAAGCTTTGCTTGCTTTCCCTGGAGGTGGCAATGCAGTGTAATTAGTATTTGTTCAGGGATTGCTTGAGTATCTTAGACTAGAACAATTTAGTGACTTGTTTGCCTTTCTGTTATTGCTGCTCCCAAAATATGAGAGTTAGAACAGATGATCAAGTGAGAGTAGGAAAACAAGTTTGGCTCCTTGAAATCATGTCTGAAAGTGTAATGTGTGAAGACATTGATGAAACTGACTGTGGATTCCTATTATGCCCAGTGTCCTTTTGCCATTTAGAGATAATTGGAACTTGAAAGTATGCAACTGACAATGAAACTACTTAAAAACAAACCAGAGAAAGGCTGAACTGCACTTAATGTCCAGGACAACTACAGTACTAAAAATCCCAAGGAATTTATTGTAAACAAATAAGCAACTGCCTAACAACCTTTTGCATTTGGTATGATGCCTAACTACTATTTTAATCCATTTACCTATTTGGATATTTTAAATGAAGTGACTGCATATAATAATAATAATAATGGTAATAATCCATTTAACTATGTTATGATAGAGCAAAACACATCATTGGCCAGAAATGAAATTTGAAACTTGTAACACTAAATACTGATGGAAAAAGCTAAGCCTTAGCATTTACACTTAAACACATCTAGATATGCCGCTTACAGGTGAATGGGGCCCTTCTGGTGGAGTGACAGATGTACTCAAAGCCTAGTGCCAGGACCAGCTTGGCTTCGCTATAGTTACTTTCTGTGTCAATTTTATTTCACCACTAATATGTTGGGTTCAATATCAATTTCAGCTAAGTAATACAATTAGTTTGTAATAATAACCCTTCTCTTTCTTAAGCAAGTGATAGAAGACACTTAGTTCCCAAGAGCTACAAATGACACAACTTAATAAAAGATACCTTTACCTTTATTGCTTGTATACAGCAGGGATTCATTATAAAACTCAGGGGGAGGAAGGAAAATAATGCTTTGCTTTAGCATTTTTAATAATACTTTTAATAACTTCAATTTGCTTATCTGAAACAGAGGGAAAAAAACTATAATGCCATCATGATGGAGTTCTAGCAATCTGAGTAATTATGCTTCATTTTTTATTTTCTCTCCATAAAACATGTATATGATAAAAAAAAAACAAGCCTGATGGTGACTTATTTTAACACCAATTGAAAAAACCAAGCTTGTACAGTTAATATTTCACTGATAGTTTATTATTATCTTTAAGTTACTTTGAAAGTTGGTAGCAAAGTACTGTTAAGAATATAAACATTCTCCTGATAAGTGTTGAAATTCTCTCACAAGTGCTGAAAGGCAGCAGGCATTGCAGAATGGGCTTGCCAGAGTCTAATGTCTAGGCTAGGTAGGATATTTATGGATTATTTTTACTTCTTTAACTTCCACTACTAAATAACTTCTCCTGCTTTGCCTGCTTTATTCTTCATTTACAATGACAAAAAGAAATCTAAGCCCAAGCCATTCACCTGGAGCAATTATTTCTATCTTCCATGATCTCAGTATTTTCAAATATATAGTAAAACAATTCATAATCATTACATGATCGTTTAAGCTAGATCATGTTCTTTTGCATTTAAACTTCACTTGATTGATATTAACAGTAGCCATAAAAGCCATTGTTTAAATAGCCACAGATTTAAAAATATTTGTCTTTAAAAAAGAGCTCCATTTTGCTCAATGTATTACAAACAATTTTTAGTCTAGTGAAAATTAGCAAACTGCTTTCATTAGGCATAGCAGCTGCCACTTACCTGTAAATATTTTATGGGTGGAACCAATGGGACCAAGTTCAGTACTGACCCAGTTAATGGGATCAAGTTCAGTACTGATGTGCTGCCATCAAAGCCCTCGCTCACTGAAGGTTCTATATTTCTGCAGTGTCCCACCAATTACTGTAGATCTATAATACCCTGTCTTTAACTTGGTGCATACCACCTTATGGAAAAACAGTGATTACTTCCTTGAGATGAGATACAAAAACCACACCATTCTTAAGGTTCTACCTCCAACAGGGGAACAAATAAGGATGATGTTTGCATGTGGCAGATAGTATGATTCCCCATGTTTGCTTAGGCTAGCCTCACACAATGAGCATGCATATACAGCCACAGTTCACTGCATCTGTTCTGAAGTTGAGAACTGCTGTGTATCCAAGTCACAGATACCATCACGTGATTCAATGAGAGAGTGAACTTGCATATAGGACATGGGAAGAAAATAAACGACGTAACAATGCAGCAAAGATAGGCAGTTGGCATTCAGAACACACCAAAAAAGCTAACCCTCATGAGTTTTCATAGGGTTTTTCTTTTCTTAAAAAAAAAGTCTTTCTTTGCATATTTTAAAATTTAACAATCCCAGAGAATCATGAAGTGCCTTGTCGCTTTTGCTGTTGACTTCTGATGACCTCAAGTTGTTTTTTGCATTGCTGGTAGTAAGTAGAAAGGCTTTTGTTTTCATCTAAAAGCTTTTTATGTTCCTGTACCAGACGAGATGTGTTTTGCTGGTCCTTTTCATCCTGGTCCAATTCTGCAACTAGTTCTTGCCTAAAAACAAATACCAACAAAAAACATTACACACGATGGAAAAATTCATGGCTTTACCTACTGTGATGATGGAAATGCAATTAATGAGAAGTTTTCTTCTGAGTCTATCATTCTGGATCTTAAGTACACTAGTCAAGTGAGATTATGGGCCAGAATGGAAATTATCACCCACTCTCTGGAGCAACCACACAAATGCCATAATCCTTTCAACAAGTGCCCTCACTTAGACAATTAGTGAAGCAGATAAAGTGGCAAAAATTTTCATTTGATATACTTGTTTTGAGTAGGAAGGAAGAAAAGGGAAATAAAACACTTGAAGTTTTTGTAATTCATATTCTCTACACCCGTGTACTCATGTTCACATCTTCAAGTCACAATCCTATGAAACTCTAGCACTCGCTAACAGGGCATTTATAAGCTAATTAAAAAGTGATGCTAACCCACTGAGGTTCTTTCCTATTTTGAAACCATGAGGTGAATACAAAGTACCACAACTGAGCTACACAATTCACAAACACTTTTCACAAAAGATCCTCAGAGTCTTTTTCATAATCTGACAAACTTCTTGAAGTCTCTTTTGTTTGGGTGACATTAACCATTAGTTTCTAAAGGGAGGTTATCAGATATAAGTGAATAAATTAATACAAAGCCTTTAAACACAATTACTTCCTAGTAGTTCTCATTTAAGTGATGAAAAACTGTCACCATTTTCACAGTTCCCAACCCTTGTCACATTTTCCGGACACAGATCTCTCGTTTCAGAGGATTCGAGTAGGGAAGTGCACAGGTGCATGTGTGGACCTAGGACTGAAGGGTTCTCTCAGAGTGCCGGAAATTCCACAATGAATTCTACTCTTTCCAGACTATAATGTTTAATTTCTTACCTGGGATTAGCTTTAGGATACCAAATTGATTTCATTTAAATCAATAAACTGTGACAAAACTATCTTCTTCTTTTTTGAAGCAAAAAGAGAAAACTTCACAGATCACTTCGGAAAGTAAGCATTTTCATTTAGATTCAAATTAATAAAGGGGATTCTATTACTGTACATAAACATTTTAGTCACTACCCATAAATGTTTCATAAGTAGAACATTTTGTAAGTTACTTGGAAAAAACGTTGCTTTTTTTTTTTAAAGCTGTAAGTACATACTATGGGAATTGGACTAAATTGAATTTCTCTCTCTCTCCCTTTCTTTCTTTCTTTTCTTATCTTTCTTTCTCTCCTTTTCTTCTCTTTTCTTTCTGTTGGTTGTGGGGCATGAACTCTGGGCCTGGGAGCTGTCCCTGAGCTCTTCAGCTCAAGGCTAGTACTGCTCTACCACTTGAGCCATAGCACTACTTTGTTTTCTAGTGGCTAATTGGAGATAAAAGTCTAATGGACTTTCTCATCTGAGCTGGCTTTGAACTGTGATCCTCAGATCTCAGCCTCTTGAAGTAGCTAGGATTACAGGGGTGAGCCACCATTGCCTGGCTTCTAATATATAAATATAAATATATATATATATATATATATATATATATATATATATGTTAATAGGCAGGTCTTGTTACATAGCCCATACTGGTCTTATACTTGTGATCCTCCTGCCTCAGCTTCCTAAGTGTGGGATTATAGGTGTTTACAACCACCCCTGGCCTAGAGTTCCTAAGGATGAAAAGAAACCAGTTTCTCTAACTCAGTAAAACATATATTTTAAAAAACCTATTCTTTTAAACATCCATCTGGAAAGAATATACAAAAGTCTCTTAAGTCAAAGCAAAACTGAACATTAGAAAGCCAAATTATTTTACATATGGCTAAGGAAAATCTTTTTTGGGGGGAGGGGTCACATTGTGGGGCTTAAACTCAGGGTCTGGGCACTTTCCTGGAGCTCTTTTGCTCACGTCTATTGCTCTACCAGTATAAGCCACAGCTCCACTTCCAGTTTTTGAGTGGTTAATAGGAGATAAGATCATGGTCTTTCCTGCTCAGGCTAGCTTTGATCTCAGATCTCAGCCTCCTGAGTAGCTAGGATTATAGGTATTAGCCACCAGTGCCCAGATAAAATAATACATCTTAATAATAATAAATCTAAATACCTTTTAACTTGCCTATAAGACACTTGGGTTTGTAGTACTAGTTTACTTCCCTTAGCACTAATAAATACAATATGTCAAAAGGGCTGAATTTAGCATGAAAAATATTTAATATAATTTCATACAAATTTTAAGCTTGAAATGTGTTTAGTGACTAATACTAAAATTCAAGTTTTCATGTCTTCAATCAAGGCCAATACTTCTGTTTATTTTTATTCAGAAAAAAACTTACTTTCTCTGTAATAACAATGCAATTTCTGTCTGAACTTTCATATATTCTTGTGCCATTTTACAATGCTGTTCAAACACTGCCATAGATTCTTTGGAGTTAGGGCACGGTGCAAGAGGCTGAAAGAAATCAGGAATGTTAAAAAATCATTACATCAAACTCCAGTATCTAGCTAAGAATTAAGAAACAGACTGTTAATATATTTTTATAGCACAAAGCAATACTCTTTTAAAAATAAGGCATAAACCAGGCCATAGGAAACTGCAGTGTTAACCCAGACTTTAAGTTGACATTTTGCTGTTGTAATTCTTTTTTGTTCTGAAGAACTATGACTAGAGTACTTGAAACCTCTGGTGTGGTATTTCAGGACAAAATACATCATACTGAATGCTTTTTGGGGGAGACACAGGGCTGTGTTGCTCAAGCTGGCCTTGATTTCTAAGTCTTTTACCTCCGTGCTCCTTCCTCCCCCCAAGTTAGCTGGGATGACAGCCTTATACCACAATGTCTGGTTCCTAAGAGATGTTCATGGCTCTTGTTTCCAAAAGGAATCACTGAAATATATACTTACACTTTCCGTCTTAATAGACATGAGAATGCATGAGAAAGTATACTAAATAGGAATGAGCATATGTTAGGAATGCACTAGAATTAAAGAGTGAAAATGCCATGGCAATTTTGAAGATAGAAAAAAATTTTAAGATGGCTGTTAGAATAAAAGCATATGGTTCTGTTAATTTTATACCTGATTAATTGAGCTAAAAAGCTTTTCATTTGATTTTGAGGCTTAAGGAGGCCAACTAAAAACATGTAAATCAACATGCAATTGTCACCTTTAATCAAATCAGCACAATTGTCAACCTCATAAACTATCTAAGAAGCAAGCAGCAAACTTCTACCAAGAAAGTACTCCTTTACCTGTAGCTGGTGATCCAGTGTAAGATAAGCCATTGGGATTGAGTTATCTGATCCATTGGTATCTGAAATTCAAGCAGAATAGTAATACTTTGATATGTACGACTGAGAGTGTAAGTTTATACTTCAGTGATTGCTCCTGGGTACATGCAAGCAAGAAAATACGTTCATAGAATCTCATTTTCTCCCCTAAAGTAACACATTAAATAAAAGGTATTGCAATTGGTAAGAAAAAGAGTCTGCTTTGGAATTCTAGTGATTAAAAAAGAGGGTATCAGTTACAAAGTATAAGTATATTCTAAAATTTAAATTGACTGAATAGAACATAGTATGTTAAAGCTTAGTAAGGCCTGTTTAAGCAAAAAACAAAAACAGTGATAGGTAGCCTTTCTATTTTCATTTCTTTACCATGCTCAGTTTATGAGAAGGCTTGCTCAACTCTGTCAACCTAAATGTCCACAGGGAAAGGGGAAAACTACTCTCTTTGAGTGGTTCATTTCCAACTTATATAGGTTTTAATATGAAGTCTTTATCCAGCCTATACTGGGAGTCACTGAAGAAAACTGAAGAGTATATTATACATACAAACAGTATGGAAAGAAAATGGAAGTTTAGAAAGAACTGTAGCTCAATCTCACATACCAAATAATCATATTACTTCAAGCATTCCGCCAATTTTACTGAACATCAGGTTGAATGTATGGCTTTTATGTTTCTAATCAGGTAAAATTGCCACAGAGTGGTGTAGACAAGACAAGGTGAGAATAACAGCAAAGGCGCTGTATTCACTCCAATGAAAAACTAAGGAGATCTGATTATTCACAAATCTCCTAACTTATTGATGACTGATATTCTAGGTTTTTCTTTTAAAATTTTGCAGTGGTGGAGACTGGACTTAGTGCCTCTTACTGAGCTATGCTTCCAACCCTTAGGCATTCTTTCAGTCACTGAGCTGGGGGTGTGCTGTGCACTTATAATTCTAGTTACTCAGGGAGGCAGAGACAGAACTGTAAGTTGGAGGTCAGCCTAGGCTACACAGTAAGAACCAAACAAAGTCACTGAGTGTGCTAATAAACAAAATTACACAAAATGAGGAGAAGACCAAATGAAGTCAAGCAGGAAAAGGCAATTTATAAAAGGAGTGGTATTCATCAAGATCCAAAGTACTTGTAAGCTGACATGTTGAATAGAAAAGCCTTTGTGGAACCACTTAAAGATAATAAAAATATACGTTACAATTGGAACTTCCCCTGGCTCCTGTGCTCTTGGGCTGGCTGGCCCTCACAATCCTCCCATCTCAGCTTCCCAATGGGAATAAGTAATGTTTATTAAATACGGCAATGTGACAGAAAAAAATGGAGTAGAGCCTTGAGGCATCTACCCTAAAATAACACACATGTATTTCCCAAAAGTGGTAAACAAAAAATACAGTTAATTTGTTATTTTTTAAACCAACCTTTCCTCCAGCCCTCAAGAACAGTTTCAAACGTACATTGCTAAACAGAAACTACTTTCCACAAAACTAAAACTGACTAAAAATGATGTCTCTCCTCTGCCTGACTAAAACTTAAGTATCTTGAAAAAGCATTCTCAATTTGACATTTCCACCCCTGTGGTTCTTTACTAAATCACTGACACCTTATATAACTCATTATATCATATACTTATATAAATGATATATATGTAAGTATATATATGATATATGTATACTTACATACACACATATATACACACATACTCTAGAACTAAGTATCTAAATATAATACATTAGTATTTTACTACACTGAGGTATCTAATACATTAGTATTTTACTACACTGAGGATAAAGCAACAAACTATATTGATTCAAATATGCTTTTCCATAGTGAACTGAATAGAACTTTATTTTTTTCCCCTAAAACTTCTAAGATTTCACTTTCTTACATGTAGCTAACTTGAAACTAAGCATCCAGCTTCTAATATCTATAATTGGTCACATGATAGCAAGATACAGTAGTATTGGGAGTTTGAAGTCAAGACTTTGTACTTATTAGGCAGGTACTCTGCCACTTGAGCCCCACACCCCAGCACTTTGCTTTGTTTTGAGACAAGATCTTATTTTTGCCTGAGCTAACCTGGACTACAATCTGTTTTATAACTTATACCATGGCTGGGATGACAGATGTGCCCACCTTACCTATGCTTTTTTATTGGGGGGGGGGGTCTGGTCGTGGGTCCTGAACTCTGGGCCTGGGCGCTGTCCCTCAGCTCTTCAGCTCAAGGCTAGTGCTCTACCACTTGAGCCACAGCACCACTTCTGGCTTTTTTTTCTTTTTGCTTATGTGGTGCTGAGGAACCGAACCCAGGGCCTCATGCCTGCAAGGCAAGTGCTCTACCACTGAGCCACCTTCCCAGCCCCACCTATGCTTTTTTGTTGAGACGAGGTCTTATATATTTTCTACCTCCTCAGCTGGCCTTAACCTGTGAGCTCAGCCTTCCAAGTAGCTAGGATTACAGGTTTGAGCTACTGCTTGGCTGAAAGTATTTTTTCTTTTTTAACGTTTCAACTGTTAATACAATTTAGTGTTTCACTTAAATGTTAAGACTTAGAATGGTTTTGTTAAGTTAGGTAAAATTGTTTTTTCTGTTCTTACCAATACAATCCCTTTTTTTTGGGGGGGGGGTCTGGTCGTGGATCCTGAACTCTGGGCCAGGGTGCTGCCCCTCAATTCTAGCTCAAGGCTAGCACTCTACCACTTGAGCCACAGCGCCACTTCCGGCTTTTTTTTCCCTGCTTATGTGGTGCTGAGGAATCGAACCCAGGGCCTCATGCATGCAAGGCAAGCGCTCTATCACTAAGCCACCTTCCTAGACCCCAATACAACCCTTTTGCCATTTAAAATGTTTATGGGTGAGTTCCCCTCATGTGGGAATACTGCTTTCTCCCTTCTGTTGTATGACTAATAACCAAAAAAAGGATTGTACAAGATCTGAACTTATTTGTCTCTTGTTAAAACACTCAGCTTGTAAATTTAGTAGTGTAATATTATGAGCACCTCATGAATGTGTGTCACAGCAGTATCACGGTTATATAGACTGGACCATGTTTCTTATGCATCTAAGTACTTTGTCTAGAATGCCGTGAATTCGCATTCTGTGGCTCCCTCTGCTGGTCTAGGTTTTTCTCTCACTAGATTGATACTCTGGGTATGTCGTCTTTTTTTATACTCATTATACATAAATTAAAACTAAAGAGTGCTCATTATCTGCTGATTATTAAATTATGTGTTTTAGTTTTCCTCTCAAAATACATGGAAAACACTGAAATAAAATACATTTAAATACATAGATTTATATAAAAATACCTTATTAAGTAGGTTAACTTATAATAACACTAATAATTTTTACTGGGTCAATGGAGTTTTCAAAGAAAACACCTTAACTATTTGTTCCTTATACTTTATTCTATTAGGGACAAATTATTGTATGAAGGGATACATCTGCAAAACATTTCAAAGCAAAGACAAAATTCAGTTGCTATTGCAGCCTGGGATCAGGCAGTATTTTTAGCTATTGTTGTTGTTTGGCATTTTTAGGTATGGGAAAAGAAAAGAATGAGACAGGGGTAGAAGGGTAGAAGTATACAGGGGAAATAAAATCTTGATTTTACTTCTGTGACTGACAACCTGCTGCATTGTTGATTCATGTCTAGACTAGTTTAGACTGAAGTTTGGAAGCTCTGCCAATTTGAATCCCAGACCTGAACAAATGTTGTAATGTCAGGAAGAGTTCCCTTGGTTCAGGAACCAAAAGGAGCTGGCAGCACCTGAATGTTAATGATAAAAGCTGGCAAGACCATTTCCCTGTCGTCCCCATTGGAGAAGAGAATGTCTATGATGAATTTTAAACATGTGCTGAGTAGCAGTGAGCTGTGATGGGGATGAAACTTAGCAGAGTTTTTCTACCACTAAATTTAAACTTACTAAAACTAGACAGTACGCTGTGGCTAATCATAGTTTCCTCGTACATGACACAGAAAAAAAAAGCCACCCACTTAATTTTTTAAATTAAATTATAAAGTTGATTAAACCATGCCAGGTATCTATAAATATTTGAATTGAATTTTAGTTGCTGAAGACAGAAAGCTGACTTTTAAATTTCAATTTAGTTGCAACTATTAATAACATAGCTGATCTTACGTAAAATCTCAAATGGCTTAATTTTCCAAGGTCTAAGAGATCATCTTTCCTCCTCTGATCTAATAAATATAAATAAAAAATTTCATTTAACTAAACTGCTAGGTATTTGTAATGATGTTCTCTTAATCTCTTACATAAAACTAACTTATTATATTTTTACATAAGTGAAAGTTAATTTCACTAAATGTAATATTCACTGCTTGTCAACACAAAACTATTCCATCTGCACCTTCAGTCGGGTAGGTTTTAATATTAACATTGTGATAAGTTATTTGTGTTTGGGAAGTTCTATGGCTCGAATAGGCTTTCAAAGGTCTGTGTAATGAAGTTCTCCCTATCAGTTAAAATGATTCATAAAGTCAATAATCAGATGTTTGTGTTCTTACTAAAGCAAATGATATCTGTGTCCTTAAAAGACGGAAATGAAGATGATGGTGGTTGTTTTTATCATTTTGATTTATTTGAAGCTCTGACTGTCACCCAGGGGAGTGGCTCATAACAGAAAAATCAGACTGAAGCATGAAGAATATCCTTTCAAACCTAAAAAAAAATTAACTAAACAAAACAGGCTTCTTAACTAGAAAAAAACATTCCCTAACTATTTTCAAAAAATCGGTTTAGTTCCTGAAAGCAAAAAATTACAGAATTGGTCAAGATCGTTCAAAGTACTTAAAACAACATTTGAGAATTTATTGCTAAATAGCTAGTGTTCTTAATATAAAATCTAAACCACTGTGTTTGTCTTAGTAAAGATTAATGCCAGGCCTAAATGCACATGAACATGATGAATTCGATTTCATAGTACAGTGAGGAAGCAGAAGGTCACCTGTGGAATCATCAGGGGTCCATGGATGACTTCGAGTTGGCTTTTCTGAGGTTGGTCCTGAGGTAGTGATCATTCTGATACTAGGACTGGATGACCTACTGCTCACCTGTAAGGAGTGACAGAAGAAAGAAAATGTGACTTCTTTTTGTTGGTACTAGTTTTAACTCAGGGCTTCCTGTTTAATACCCTTGCCTGCTTGCCCTGCTGGAGCTTTTCCACTTGAGCTATGCCTTTAGCCAGCATTTTTAGAGAAGTGTTGAAGACTTTGCTACCCAGGATGGATTTGAACAATTATCTGGTTCTTAACCTGCTAAACTACTAGAATTACAGGTTCATGACACCCAGCTCAAAATGTGACTTTTAACATAATTTTCATTTAGAGGCAAAAAGACAGACTTCCATTTTCATTAATAGAGGACCTAAAACATTCCTGAAAACAAAAATAAACCTTCCAAGAATATTTATTACCTATGTATATGTAGAAATTTATATCCACTCATACACAATACTTATTCAAAACTGCTGAGCTGGAAAGAAATACTCTTGAGCCAGAAACAAAGCAAGGGGTTAGGAGACTAGGAAGCGTTTAAGCTGCTGGTCTTGTACTTCAGCTACGGGCATCAACTGAATACCAGGCCTTAGAACTTTCATTTTAACAGAGCTTTGGGCTTCTGTAGGATAGGAGGTAAGACTGGAGAAATTGTTAAAGCTAAAACTTCAACAAGTTTCTTTTGAACTTAAGGCCTCAAGTTCTTGCTCTGCTTTTTCAGTCATGGCTGTGCTTTACTACTTGAGCCATGCCTCCAGTTATGGCTTTTGGCTGTTAAATAGATTTCTTCAATTTGTCTGCATGGGCTGGCTTTGAATTTCAATCTTCAGATATCAGCCTCCTGAATAACTAGGGCTATAGATGTGAGCCACTAGTGCCTGATCAGAGTTGCTACTAAGAGAAAAAAGTAAGCTAGAAGAATAATTTACCAACAAAAGCACACAGCAAGCCATGCTGGTAATACTAGCATGTAGAAAGCTGAGGCAGGAGGATCTTAGGTTTGAGGTGAGTGTGGACTATATAATGAAACCCTGTCACTATCCCTACCATCCCCACCCATCACTCACACCCCCCCAAAAAGAGGGAAAGGAGCATAGTAGGTTAAGTCTTTCTTAATGGTGATTCTAGATGGAGTGAAGAAAAATGTATGTACTGTGTATCTATAAAGTATTTCCACAGAATCCATGGAAGACAACAAATCATGACTATAAAAATATGAAGTATATACAAGAAAACCTACATCCTGAGTTCAACAGAGGACATACACAGTCAAATACAAGAAAGACAAATACAAGATAGAAATAGCATGCAAAGAGAAAAGGCAGATTACAGGTTAAGCAACTCTAATCTCTCAACCTGAAACTAGAGGTTCTGAAGCAGGAAATTTACAGAATGCTGCCACTGTGCCACTTGTCAAAAACTCCACACCTGACCTCATGTGACAAGTCATAGTAAAAATACAAGTACACTATAAAACACTACATAAAATCACTTTCAAGCTATGAGCATAAGGTACATATAAAAAATAAGCTTTGGGGCTGGAAAAGTGGCTCAGTGGTAGAGCGCTTCCCTCGCATACATGAGGCCCTGAGTTTGATTCCTTAGCACCACATAAACAGAAAAGCCAGAAATGCTGCTGTGGGTCAAGTGGTAGAGCGCTAGCCTTGAGCTGAAGAACTGAGGGACAGTGCCCAGGCCCAGAGCCCCATGACCGAAAACACACACACACACACACACACACACACACACACACACACACACTCTCTCTCTCTCTCTCTCTCTCTCTCTAAATAAGCTTCATGTTTAGAGTGATTCATCCCCAACTGCAAGTATTTCAAAATCTGAAAAGTGTGAAACTGTAAACAACTGGTTCCATAAATACCAGATAAGGAGTACTTAATTCTTATCCTTAGTACAAGTTAGATTCTTCAAAGCAACAGGAAAGCCAGAATAAAGTGAAATGATATTTATTAAGTGCTAACAGAAAACTTGTGGCAATCTCAAATTGATTGGCAAACAAAAATGTGAAGAATGTAATCAAAATATCATTCACACACACACACACTCTTTCTCTCTCAGGTGAGCAAAAACTAAGCTTACCATCTACAGATACCCTAAGTTTCTAAGCATGTAATTTAACAAAAAAGTTTTTCCTTGCGTGAAGGTCCAAGATACAACTAGGAATATTGATGCAAAGGCCTAAGTGTACATGCTGAAAATACTAAGAGACTGAAACAGTGATTTATAGAATTGCCAAACATAGTAAAAACAAAATATAAATAACAATGCTACTAGCAAGAACACTGACTTCCATTTCCTAGTTTTGTTTAAGTAATGATATTACTAGTTGGCCATGGATGTTGAAAATTTCTAAAGTATTTAGTAAAAATAGTAAACTAAAACTTTCAAATGTAAGTAATTTCTACTGTTGTATCAGACATCTCCAAAATTTAAGTTTCCTTCATACTAACCTTACAAAGGTAATTTGTGTATTATGGTCATCATCCTCTCTCCTAATTCTGTAAAGTCCAGCTCGGCCTCCCTTCAATGTTACGTGGTTGTTCTTGCTGTTCTCATTCTTTGTGCATGGTCAGACCTTGTGTTTGAGGAAGAGTGCCTAACATTATACTGAATGCACTGTTTGCTCATTGGCTGTCACCATTCACTTCTGAAATTTTCACCCAGCAACACACAGCAGATAGATGTCACCCACTTAGACTATCTCTCCTTACAATTCTTTATGCCATTGTTTCCTTCTCAGTTTTTAATCCTGACGCTACATACATTCATTCATGGGCCATATGGTTATGTATGAAACTTGGACCCATATAAAACTTCCATTTTCTGGCTCCATTTTCATCAGCAATTTCACATCCCAATCATAGACCTTTTATAAAGCATATGAGTGGTTAAAATGTACCACAGGATTTTCCCCTTTTTCTTTTGGTTTTATATATACAGTCAGTTTCTATACAATCATAAACTTGGACATAAAATGCCTTGCACAAGTTTCCAGTTCCTCAACAGTTCTATTTCTTATGGGCAAAGATATTAATAAACACAAAAGAAATACTTAAAAATAAGCCATAACTTTATTTTTGAGTAGCTAAACAAACTACTCTGTAGATG
Organism: Dipodomys ordii; assembly: GCF_000151885.1. Classification (NCBI taxonomy): domain Eukaryota; kingdom Metazoa; phylum Chordata; class Mammalia; order Rodentia; family Heteromyidae; genus Dipodomys; species Dipodomys ordii. The sequence continues at coordinate 15,671,326 of NW_012267248.1, read as the reverse complement.
CATTTCTGTTATTGCTTTCAAGCAATTATAAAAACCACCTTATTCTTCCAAGTAGCTATTTCTAAATCTCACTGGCCAAATCCTGAGAGCTATGAACTGTTAGAACTCATGTAGGTTGTTCTCTTCTTCAAGGCAGTTACAATCACTTTATTCTATTCCATATAAACTGTCAAGTTCACAAGATATAAATTGAACTTGACTTGCCACAGGACTGGATTTGAAAGTTGTTAAGAGAATACAGAAATGCCACACAGCAGAGAGCCTAGCAAAGAAACACTAAGCCAAATTTAAACTACAGGGGCAAATGACCATCAGCAGACATGAACTAGAACTGGCTTTTGACCAGAATTTTCTCTCTAAATTTATAAGAAGGAATTAGGAGTTATTTTACAGACAAAAATAAAACTGAGGCTTTTTATGTCTCACCTACAAGACTGGAGAAATGTTTTCATTAAGTAAAGAACTTCTGCCCAGTGCTACTATTTAAAGCTATCTAATACCCTCAGAACTCTCAGTTGCTAAAATTACATAAGCAAAAATCAGAGATTAAATGCTGACTTACAGTGGCATTTCCATAATATAAACAGTTTAAAAAATGGATTCACATGGGCACTTTCTCCATAATGGAAGCCACTCACAGGTACTTCAATTAAATCTATTCAAGATGGTGTTCTTAAAAGAATTCTTACTACTCTAATGATGTGAGGTTTGTTTAATTCTGGATCAATTAAAATTCTTTACAAGAAAATTGTAAAATTCTATTATTATTTAAACTATCAGTAGAAAGGTTAATATGAACCAGGAATTTTTCAAAACTATCATGCTATATATTTCTGATTGAGAGTTTTAGTAGAAAATTTATTCATACTAAAATGCAGACTGATAATGAACAAAGTAGGATAATAAACTGTATCCTTTAAATAAGTAATAGTAATGTACAGTAATATGTGAAAAAGGTAGTGAAAATACTTTTCATGTTCCTTGATACCAATTCTCTCATGATATGAAGAATAAAATGCCAGTGTATTTTTTTGTCCCAAGTGCTATTTTTGTAATAATACCATCATGAGAACAAGGAAGCTGTACTAAGGGCTACTGGAGGCACACCTCTCAGAAGGCAGGGAGATATGGATTAGCATTTACTGTGTATCTGGTATTTTCATGTGTAGGGAGAAATAAGGGGTGGGTAAAAAAATCTCTATTTGCAGATAGGGATGTTGAAGCTTGTGAGAATTAAGGAGCTTGCCCAAAGTCATGTATTTGGCCAGTAAAAGTAGGTTTTCAGGGCTGGGAAGGGGGCAGTGGTAGAGTGCTTGCCTTGCATGCATGAGGCCCTGGGTTTGAGTCTTCAGCACCACATAAGCAGAAAAAGCCAGAAGTGGTGCTGTGGCTCAAGTGGTAGAGCGCTATCCTTGAACTGAAGATCTGAGAGACAGCGCCCAGGCCCAGAGTTCAGGCCACATACATGACCGACCAAAAAAAAAGAGCAAGTTTTCAAGTCCACATAGAAATGCAATGTGTCTAAACCTCTAGATAATTGTAACTATCATCATGAAAACAGGGTTTTTCAGTGATGGTAGCTGCTTCTGGAGGAATCTTGAAAACAGATATTTATTGGATACAATACCAAACAAAACATGCATGAAGGCACACTTGGACTATATTTTCGATGTATAAAAAGTAAATATGTACAGTCATCTGTACAAACTTTGTATCATATCACTATTTATTAAGGGTTAGCCTTATATAAAGATATGGTGTAGTTAAATACCCTATCTTTAAAAACTCCTTTATGATGCAGAATTCCAGAAACCAAAATACTAAACATTTACAAGGATTACTCTGAACACATATTATACCCAGTTTTCTATGCAACAGTTGATAGTATGTACAGTTTCTGAACTATGGAATCAAATTTAGACTTAAAAACTGGTTATAACCCACGTTATTGGAAGTATAAGACAGAGACTTAGTTAAAGTTCTCTAATCCTCAGTTTCTCGCCTACAATTAAGAAATACAAATTACTTGTACAGGGTTGATATTAGACAATTAAGACTTACAGATCTGCTTGTAAGAAGTTTTGCATAACAAATGGCAAATGTTATTATGGTAGTTCTCTATTTGATAAGAGAATGGAACTTGTAACTCTTATCTGCCCCAATAGCTCCCTGGGGACTGGGCTTTATTGGTACTGCAAATACTGTCCAACTGTTTCCCTGGAATATATCTGTAATAGAAAGAGTTGAGTTTAATGTTTGTTGCAGTGAAGGAGAGCACTCTTGACGGGGTCCTGACAGGTTTTAGCAAGATGGTTTCAGAAATAACCTATTAGAGAATTTAGACGTGGGTGAGTGATCTTGATCTTTGGAAGGATCTATAGGAGAGTAGTTCCCTTTAGACTGGCTGCTGTCAACAGTAGGGACAATTCCATACAGAAATCAGATCAGTGTGATGATGGAGCCAAACTGTGAAGGAGTAGCATATTGGGAAGAGAACAGGACAGCATATTATGGGTGACATCACCTTGTTTTTGTTTAGATATTATAAAATTGACTTGTTCTGCCTCATTTTGCCATGGTCTCAGCATAATTTTCTTTAATATTGGTGTTCTGGGTGATTATATCTCATAAAACAATAATAAAGTCCAATACAGAGGCCCCAGTGTCAAATCAGTTCTTAGAGGCCTAGGGCTGTTTTGTTTGTTTTTCTTTCTTTTCTCAAAGCCCTGAGAAGGCTAGATGCATTATGAGTGCATTCAAAAAACTCTGATTAATTATAACTATGTTTAATAGTGAGTTGTAAGGTATGAAGGTATAATCTTCTACATACAGATTTACATTGCTAATTAAGAAGTTTACACTGTTTGCTATTCTGCTCAAAAAAAATACAAATACAGCAACCAATCAAGTTAATTTTAGTCTACAGAAGGAAGTCCAAGTGATTTTATTAAGATTATGTTGCAAGCAAAGAACCCAAACAAAAATTCCAGTCAATCCATGCAACAACTATAATGTTAAGGTCCTCCCATTTTCTCTGATAACTGTACTGGATGGGCTAGATTTTCTTCAGGTTCTTTACTAATTGCCAGGGCCAGGAAAAAAAAGAAACAAAAGAACTTGAGCAGCTGCCTAATTACTGCTTTAACAACTTTCAGAAAGAACCTACCAACAAGTTTTAGAAATTCATACTGTAAATACTTTTCCTTTTCAAATAATACATATTGCCTTCATAGTACTTAAGGAGATCTAAATTACTAGTCACTTATCAGAGATTTCAATAGGATTACTGTCTGCCACTCTCATCCTAAATGGACATTGGACATTAACTACTTAATACTTTAGTAATGTTGAAAAATACATTGATTTTGAACACCAGTTGTACAATAATGGTATAATTGATTATATCAACTATTTTTAGAACAGATGTTAGTGCTTTGACAAACTTTCTTTTTCCAAATCTTTTTGAATAGTCCATGACAATTCATGCAAATGACTGTTCTGCAACCAAAGCCTGCCTCTCATGTTTAACAAGATGTTGTTAAACAATTAATAATCACAATTCCAAGTTATACAGGACTTATGAAGAAATGAGTAAGGCCAAGTACAGGGATATCAAATGCTGAATTACAGCAATGCCTTTACTTAGAGTCCTGAGAAGAGCACAGCCACTCCTGCTGTGTCGTAGAGCAAGCTTCTCATTCCTAGTCAAAGGGAAGATACTTGGCTAGAGGTTCTCATAACTGGAATGTCAACAGCAATAGTAAAGACAGCTTAAAAGGCTGAGCTCATGAAGCCTCTACAGAATCAAAGCAGATGTCAAACTATCTGCTACTAAATGGACTGACAAAAAGCTTTCAAGTATTTGTGGGGGAGAAAAAGGGAAAACAGCAGCTGAAAGTTCTGAGGCTTCACAAAGACAGGTATGCTGAAAACACGGAATAAAGAGATAAGAGAAAATATAAGAGAGAATACAAGCCTTATACTTAAGATAAGGATTTCAAGCCACTAATATGACAAAAAACTATTAACAAAATGTATCTGTATCTCTTTGTTTTCAGGATAGATGTGTACATGTATGTAGGCATTATGGGGTATATATGAAATGTTTTGTTCTGTAGTTGATGGATATAAAAGACTTTCAAATTTTTTTTAGTAACGATAAACAATCTCCAAATTTTAAGGTATTTTATAAAAATGAAAATAAAAAAAAGAAAAAAAAATGAAAATAAAAAAACAACTTTCTAGTATTTAAAGTATTATACATATTATCACAAATACAATCATTGTTTATATTAAGGCATGCTAAAATTTCCCATAAAATATGGACCATGCTGTGATTTTTACTACTTCAGATGCATTCTGTATTCTTAAAATTACTGTACAACTGAAAATAAAATAATAAAAACACTAATTAATTCTTCATTTTAGAGAACAAGATTAAAAATGGTATGTCAAGTGCAGTAAGCTGAATAACAGGAAAAAAAATGACTGAGCTACTTGTATATAACTGGTAGTTAGAACTGAACTACAGTCAACAATGGCTGAAGTTAGCTCTGTCTGGGCTACCTCAAAGTGACAGTGGATGTTTAGAAGGACACTGAGACAAACACACAAGCCTTATACTTAAGATCATCCCTTGGCTTAGCAAATATTTTCTTGAGGATATTGCATAAAATACAAATCCAGTGGATATGCTAGATAAAAAGAGTTCTCCGGGTATTGCTAAAGCCTTGGGGTGACCCCAGAGGAGGGCATCTTACTGGGGAAACATTTATTCCCCTCATCAGGAAAAGGATGTAACACTAAGGAACAATGCCCATGACAAATTATTAAACTACAACACTAAATACTTTAAGACATGTGAAAATCATGTATAACGAGCACTACTGAATAACTTACTTTCCCATGCATTTTCAAGCAAATTACCCTAACTTTTGTAAAATTAATTATAGTAGCTATACTTCCTTTTTCATTACGTATGTGAGTGCCAATGAGGTTCTCCACCATATTTTTAGGTCAACTAATAAACTAATTTCACAAAATATCTTACAGTTAATTCTTAATTTCTATCATTAGTCTTCATAGGCAAAGAAATTGAATGTGATGTCTTACCTGACCAGTTTCTGTTCCAGTAACAGTCAAGTCTTGGATAGATCTCCGTCTTGGTTGTCCGTTGCCTTTTAAAAAATAAAAAGTAAAACACTGAAACCTATTCAAATAAGTATTGAGGGTGTAATTGCTACAACAGAAAGTTGTAATTTGGTGCTCCTTGGATCTCTATAAGTTGCTTGTGGGGGAAAAGAATGAGTTTATTGTAAAAAAAATTTTTTTTAATGTGAGAGAAATAGGGAGGGATGAGGGTGAGGGACAGACACAGAGGGAGGCAAGGGGGGAAGAGAGAGAGAGAGAGAGAGAGAGAGAGAAAGTGCTTCGATGCTTTAACTCAAAAGTTGCTGGCATATGTATGTCCTAATACAATAATACTCCTAGCACACGAACAGCTATGGAGCTGTCTTCTACCATCTTCTGTCATGTGTTTAAATAGATGAATGCTTGGGGGCTGAGGTGATGATGGCATCTATTTCAGGGGCCTTACGTTACAGTTTTTACAGCAAGTTAGCCAGCAGGTTGTAGGACAACTGATTTTAATGGGCAGTAGCATCTTCTTATAGGGCCAAAAAGGATGCTTAGGTTTAATTTTATTACATGGAGTCACAATTAATCCTATTACTTTTTGTCAGAAAGGAATATTCAACATGTGTGTATAACAGCTCAATTTCCTCTCAGAGATGAATGACTTTCTTTCCATTCTCAAATACACAGCTTGTGAAAATGAGCTATTATGTATACCATGTTTTGGAACTTCTATATTAATCATAGTTTAAAGAACTTAATTTAATAAAAAAAAATCCTACACATGTAAGTCTTCAACAAAGTAGAATGAATTAAAGAAGAGCTTCACTCACCACCTTTATTTGGGAATAGGGCTGTTTACACAGTATCTTCTAAGATGAGAGATCAGCTGTTTAAAAGGAAACACCAAAATACCTAGTAACAGCTGACACAATACTCAAAATTCTTTTGACTTTGAAAGCTAGATTATGTAATTTCTTAATTAGTGAGAAGTTCCCAGAACATACTCTCTCATAGTTGTGGTCCCATGAGCAAATCATGATAAAGTATAGTGTATGACCCTGGTATATATATTTTTTAATCTTATTTTAAAAAACAGTATAACTTAGCATCTTGAGCCATGTGACTTAGTTGTTTTGCACAAACCTAAATGGACCTTAAATGGAGTAAGAATTTTTAATGCAATAATGTGTATAGTGAATATAAAAAGTAAAATTCATAGCTACTCTTGAAAGTATAAGTAAGCATTACTTTCTTCCATTTTAGACTATGCTTTAGAATTCTTTGTAGAATCTGCATTCAAATAAACTCCAAATTTTATTTCATTCCAAAAAATCCCAACTGTTCATTACAAATTAAAACAACAAACTGTGCATATACTGAATCAGATACACTAAGATATCTTTATGAATACTTTTAATGATTCTTGTTTCCCAAGGACAAAAAGGATACCTCCTACAATGACTAATAAGCAATTTTAGGCACATTTCATTTAACACACTCATTCTAAAATTAGCGTAGATGAGACAGTCTTATAAAAGTGTCTGGAATTCTCTTTTCAGATCAGTAGCATTTGTGAATCTGAGAAACCACCCAGCACAAGTGTCTATAAGCCATTACATCACCATCACAGTAACAAAAATGAATTCAAGACTAAAGAGGGGAGGGAAGGGGAAGAGGAGAGGAGAGTAAAACTTTCAAGGAAGCAGGGTAAAGAAGAGCTGACAGTTAACAAATGTCATAAAATGAGAAATCTGCCAGCTATAGCATGAGTCAGAGCAAGCAATATTAGGCAATGTGTTTTAATTAGCATATCCATGGCAGAAACCATCTGGCAAATGATTCAGACAAAGCAAAGAAGGATTGCAATCAACAAATACTTGTTGCTCCAATACTAAGTTTAAAAGTCAAACAATTCTGAAATATGAATGTAAAATAAATCAATCTCCTATTATTGTGAATGAAAATTGCTGGGTATGTTCTTAAAAGTTGTGATTCTGAATTTTCTGCAACTGCATAATAATTCAGAAATTGCACTCCATTTATTATTTTTATGAATCTCTGATAATGTGCAAACCTTTACTACACATGGTAGTGTAAAAAAAAAGGGGGGGAGAGAAAACTGAGGGCAATATGATATAAACAGATGCCTGATCATGGAATCTGACACCTGAAAATGTCCTGTATTTTATTCGATAACAGATTCTGGAACTTTCATGGCTTTATAATAGACAAAAATGTGACGTGACTTTTAAGGAGGAGGAACTGAAGTATACTTCATATGGCCTGCCTGTGCTACACATCTTCCCTCATCCTCCTAAAAAGAAAGGAGTAAAGGAATGTCATTTAGATAGAACTCATCTCTTCTGAGAAACTGCTCTTTTAAGTACCAATAATTTTTTTTTCTTTTCTTTCTATTTTTTGTCAGTTGTGGGGCTTGAACTCAGGGCTTGGGTAACATCCCTGTGCTCTTTAGCTCAAGGTGAGTGCTCCACCGTTTGAGCCACAGCACCATTTCCTACAACTGATTTCTTGATCAAGGATTTGAAAGCCATCATAGAATATATGCAAAAATTGTTGGCTTATATCTCAGACAGCTCACTCATTTAAGAAAACTGATTTACATATTTTCTTTTTTCGGGGGGGGGGAGTCCAGCTGTGGGGCCTGAACTCTGGGCCTGGGCGCTGTCCCTCAGCTCTTCAGCTCAAGGCTAGCGCTCTACCACTTGAGCCACAGCGCCACTTCTGGCTTTTTTCTTTTTGCTTATGTGGTGCTGAGGAATCGAACCCAGGGCCTCAGGCATGCAAGGCAAGCACTCTACCACTGAGCCACCTTCCCAACCCCTGATTTAAATATTTTCTGACATTAACACTTCTTTTTTAAGTACCTAAAAACTCTCCTCATTTAAAAATTAAGTTTTCCTAGAAACTTATCTTACCCACGTTGATGGAAATTGAGAGATTCATGTTGGGACTAGTAAAAATATGATTAAAAACTTTGTACGATGTTATACATTGCAGTATTAAATTACTGCATGATAAACTGGAGATATAATTTTAAAATGTTCTTTCCTGCCACAAATTTTATATTCAACTATTAATTTTGATAAAAATCGACTTCTTTTCCTTAGAAGGCAACCTTCAGGTGAGTTTTAAAAATTTTATCAAAGCAGTGCAACAATTACTATCTGGTGAGTGCACCTTGTAATAAACCAGTGTTACTAGTTTAGAGCCTGATTTTCAGATTACAAAAAACATTAATAATCTTGGTAGCCTACAATATGGTGAAGAGACTGCAAAAATCCACCTTTTAAAAGTTAGTTAGCATCCAATTTAATAAAACATACAAAAAATTCTATGAGGTGTGAAACAGGTATAGCCTATCTTTATATAGTGCCTCTCTGGCTCCCAGTATCATCCCTAATCCAACGTTTATAACTTCTAATGACATTATCTGTAGGGAAACAATTCTTCCTATTCCATTTTCTCTAGTCTCTTCTGATGCTTCACTACTTAAAGGGAAATAGTTAATAATTCACATACTTCTGGTGAAAGAAATGGATACTTCTTTTGATCTTTGAGACAAGGCCTCGCGAAGTATGTTTGAATTGACTAAGGACAGTTCAGGCTAGCCTCCGACTCTTGATCATCCTGCCTCAGCCTCCTGAGTACTAAGATTAGAGGTATGATCCATCATGTCTACATAGCTGTTCTACTAGTTCTTGGACCACACACAATGTGAGGTTATATTGTCATCCTAGGAAGAGAAAGGAAAATAATGCTGTGGTGTCTCTGAAAGGCATCTCTGTCTTTAGCTGTTTGATGTACTACAAAGCCCTCCTCATTCCATCAATACCTGAGATATCTGTAACTTCTGAAAAAGGAAAGTAACATATAAGCATCAGAAACCTAGCTATCCATCTATTTTTTTTGTTAAACATGAACATGTCTTGGCTTTCTTATTCTATTAATCCATTTTACTGCTTCAACATGCTCTTGATAAAACAATAAAAGCCAAATGTTTCAAATGACATTAAAAGTGAACACTGGATTTTTTTTTTCAATTAAAAGATCTAAGCATAGCTAAAATCATAAGGGCACTTAAGCATAAGATCTGGGTTGGAACCCCAGCACTGAATAAAAAGAAAAAAAACCCTCGGATTTCTTTTCAGCTTTGAGAATGTTACTATGAACAATAAATATTAAATTCAGTCTTCCAGGCAAAACAATTTATATACTGCAATAAGACTTCCTCATGATCATCCATATATTCAATTTTCATTATCATATCCTTACAAACATTAAGAAAATCCTCCAATGTCTGTCACTTTTTCTTTTTAAGTGCCTGTCTTGTGGCTTGAACTCAGAGTCTGGGGTGGTGTTCCCGAGCTTTTATACTCAAAGCTAGTGCTCTACCATTTGAGCCACAGTTCCTTTAATGGCTTTTTGTGGTTAGTTGGAGATAATGGCCTCTTGGGCTGGGATCAAACCATGTTCTTTAGATGTCAGCCTCCCAAGTATCTAGGAATACAGGTGTGAGCCACTGGTGCCTGGCTTCTATCACTCTTAAATGTTATGCCATATTATTTTAGGCTTATGACTAAAAAGGCACAATTAAGTTATACTGTTCAAAGTTTTCAAGTTGTAGCACTTTAAGGCAATGTGTATTAATAAAATTAATCAGAAAATATTCAAGTGTTTTAAATGCAATCAATTATTATAATTTAGTCTTAACTGAGAAATAAATTTAGAATTATTAAAATCACAATACTGCAGCTTGGAAATTCATTTTGTTTTATAATAGCAATCAAGCTAGTATAAACTGTGTTGAACTAATTTTATATTAGAATGGGAAGAAGTATAGAAGCTTAGTGTTTCAGTGAGACCTTTTACAAGTTGTGTGTATGCATGGGGAATAGTACTTTTTTCCCAGTGAATCTTTTTTTTTTCCCCTCAGTCCTGGGGCTTGAAGGCCACTGTCACTGAGCTTCTTTCCTCCAGGCTAGCACTACTATTGAGCCACAGCGCCACTTACAGCCTTTTCTGTTTATGTGGTACTGAGGAATTGAATCCAGGACTAGGCAAGCACTCTACCACTAAGCCACATTCCAGACCTCCCAGTGAATCTGACATGCATTATAATCGTAGCTGATTACTGGGGTGCACCAACTATTTGCAAAGATTGGAGCACAAGTGCTGTTCTTTGGTAACTGATAAAATTCACTTAGTTTCTTATTTATTCTTCAATCTAGAAAAGGTCATTTCTTATTTTGATTATGTATATATCAGACATCTCACTTATTCATCTTTGACAATGGAATTTTTTAAAAGAAAAGTAAAATTTAGATATTGTATCCAATGATATAATTTCTCATTCACAATTCTTATCTCATTTTATAGAAAAAAGAAAGTGATATTAAAAGAAACAAAACATGAGAGAAAAGAAAGTCCAAACAAAACTAAGATCTGTATTTCATTATCCTCTTAAAGGGAAAAAAAAAAGACAAACATTTGTTTAATAATTTGTCACCCATTCTCTTTTCTTCAAACAAAAGTATAATAAAAATATACTGGCTGAAAGACTTTATGTTTAAAAGTCAAGTTTTAATGGAAAACATTTAAGAAAACCCATTTTCTTGCTTCAAAACCTATTCCAATTAGTGAATTTACTATGTTCCAACAGGAGAATTGTAGTGAGAATGGTCTAAATCCCAGGCAAAAAACTTTCATATTTACATTGGCTTTGCTTAGGTAGCAACTGCTAGCACCTGGCAAAACTTTCTACAAATGAAATTAGTTAAATGCCATATGTATTTATTGATAATTTGCACTTAATTGTGCATCATCAGATGTAAGTACTTCGCTTGTAAAATAGCTATAATTTTATCTGATAACCTAATTACATAGTTAGAGTGAAGGTCAATTAAGGCTATGGAAACTACTTGTCTTACAAAAAGCCTCCCACCAGCTTTACTTCAGCTTCAGTATTGTTAACCTTTTGGACCAGTAAATTTTTTGATATGAGGGCTGTCTGTACTTAGCAGGATGTCAAGTAGCATCCCTGCCTCTGCTTACTTCAACACCATGAGATTCTGCCAGTTGTAAGCAAGCATTTCTTCCCTTCCCCTCCACCCCATTTTTTTCTTACAGTTTTGGCCATAATGTCATACATAAATTTTTGTTTTTACTGGTTACCTATAAGACATACATTAATACTGTGCTAACGGTCTAATGTTTCTTGACTAATTCTCTCAAACATTTGAAGTAGTATAGCTTAGCAGTTTGTAAGTTCAAGTACTGCCATTTTTTTAGTCTGAGTATCATTCACTCTGATGTATACTTTTCATTATGGAAGAAAAATGACTACAAATACTTTGTCTATTTGTAAAGCAGCCCTTCTCAATAAATAAAAATTGTATGTGAGAAATGGGCTAACACTACTGTTTGAACAGCAATATTGACAATGTTACAAAACAAGACCACTTTGATAGAGGAAAATACAAAATAACTTTGTATGAAAAAATTGGCTCATAGAATTGTAGTTTGCACCCTAGTCCCTCACTACGAAAGATGCTCAATAGTGTTTTGCTCATTTACTTCATAAACACTGACGTATTAAATGAAGATAGGGAGTGCCTAGACTGCTACATAATTTGGTACAAGACATATGCTTCTTATATGCTTCCCATGAGTTGCAGAAACCTGTCTGTCTGTTTAGATAATTGTGTATGGCCCTCAAACACTGCTATCAATATCCAAATGGCCCCTGGCAGAACAAAGATTCTCTATTCCCTGCAGAGTACACTGAATATGTGAAACACAGAACTAGAACTATTGATATACAACCAATAATAATTAATAGACAGCTTCTGTCGATTAAGAGAAAAATAATCATAAGATGTTAACCACAGTATAAACACTGTGCTAAAGTACCATAATCACACACAAAGTACAGAGTACTGAAGAATGCATTGAAGTCTCAGATATGAATGTGGTGGAAAATACTTATTTCCTTCTTAAAATTTTAAGGACAGAGGAGGAGGAAAACCTAAAGCAGAAAGGTAAGTGATAAAATTAATATATTGATCAAAAATGGTCAATATGCTATAACATATGAAATCAGAAAAATAGAACAAAATTATTGATTATTAAAAATAGGCCAAATATTAAAGGCAGAACCCCTCTGTAGAGAGAAACTCCAGGTCAACTGGCCAGTAGTCAGCCTAAGCCTTTTCTATCCTTGCTAAAAGTAAAAGCACACCTCTCCCTCACTCAAGTTGACAAAACTGGCAGCTTTGCAGTTTACCACAAACTTTGCTAAAGGCCACTGAAAACCTTGAGGCTTATTATCAGCTGTACTGAATTGCTTTATTAGTCAGGAGCTTATAATAAAAAAAATTTTTGTAAAACAGATAACCCCAACCAAGGTTATGTTTTGACTTCTACAACACAAGAATATGTTTTGACTTTTTGTAACCATGTATCAATAGTATTAATAGCATTGATAGTATCGGTCATGCTGACCAAGTCAAGATTATGTTTTGCCTATGCTCTTGTGACTCAAGACTATGTTTTGCTTCTGTAACCTTGTTTGCTTGCTTTGGTAAACATTACCTATGTGAAACCCAAATCCCCCCTGAAAAGCAAACGGGGCAGTTTTCTGAAGCTCTGCAGCTAGAGACAGTCGCTACATGGCTAATAAAAGGCTTCCAGCCATATTGACTTGAGTGCTTGGTGACTCCTTTTGCCAATCATGGGTTTGAGTCCCACTGGCCCCAGGAAGTTGGGATACTTCAAGGCTATCGCAGCTTTAACTAAAAACAGTGACTTTTAATCTATGAAATGATTACCATAGAGATACTGAAGCTGTTTAACAATTGAGGCAATAAAATACCACATGAAAATTAGGTATAAAAACGTAATTTGTGAGATCTCTGATGACAGATGAAAATCATGCTCAATTATTTGTTTTATATGTGTTTTTAAATTTTTGACAAGATATCTTACAAAACAGAAAATCCCATTTTGTTTTACTTTGTTTCTGTTTTTGAGGTTAAGACAAAATTGCATTTAGCAAACTCCATTTGCTAATAGAAAGAGGTGGGACAGAAAGACTAGAGGAAGTACATAAAGGAGTCACTGAGGGAAGAAAAGGAGACAAAGAGCATAGAAAATTTTGAATGGTCATTTCCTCTTCCTGCTGGGTGCAAAAAAGGTACATATTATGTTCAGGCTCATGTATCCAATAGAGATGTGAGGTCATCTTTCAAGTTCATGTCAGTTTAAATATTTCCAATCTGTCTACCTAGTTACTGTATGCAAGGTACTGATTTTCATGTCCTATCAAAATTGGAGCAAGAAGCATTTTAAGAGTACCAGGGATCATTATTCCGGTCCCACAGCTATTAGACCAGCTTAGGTGGCCTATGATACCTGATATGACGATCTCAGGGACATCCAGAATGTTGCCAAATGAAGCGGTTTTACGGTGGCCCCGTTTAGGCTTGGAATAGGCTGCAAAAACACATACATACGGTATACATGCAAACAACCACAAATAGTAACATGAAAAACAAGTAACTACAAAAACAGAATAGTTGACAAATAGTTAATAACATTTCATGCAGAATGGCATGCAGAACTATGTAACTTTTTATTCATGCTTAAGAAAGGCATGATTAAAGAGCAAACAACTAACAATACAAGAAGTATCACATGATGATTTAATTAGCAGGTGAAAAAAAAAAGACAAAGCCTTAGGGTAATGATAAAGCTAAATTCCCAATGTGTTCTTAGAAATAATCTACCTAAGTGAATCCAATGATATGTAATGAGGGCAGGAGAGGAAAAGTGGAAGGGAAAAGAGGAGTTATTAAGAAATAAGTTACTACATTTTTTAAAATTACACAAACAGAGGAATAGACTTTAAAATTAGGTATTTCTTGGAGAGTGCTATAAAGTAAAATTCAGTGATTAAGCAAGTTATTGAATCAAAATATAAATGTAAAAGTATGTACAATAACATTTACCCTACATATAGGAAGAGAAAACAAGGTCATTTTAATGTGTGGTTATTCTCAAACCTAGCCAAATATTATTCTATAAAGAATAATTACAAATTGACTAAAGAAAACAATGCTAGCAAAGATATAAAACTGCTATAATACTACCGTCTGTCTTAAGAGTACCAGTATTTGGAAAGTCCATCTTGATTGACATTTATAGTGAAAATCCCTCGAAATGTGAAGGTCCATCTCTATGAAAAGAGCTCATTAACTCCACTTCACAGAAATACCTGTGACTCATGAAGATCAGAGGGCTTAGCAATGGCTGGTGGCCTCTGCTCAACTTGATTGATTTTATAGATCTACCTATAGCAGAAACTGCTAATTCTTTAGCAGATCTACCTGTGGCAGATTGCTATGTCTGACAATCTGTGGGTTTTTTTTTAGCCACAGAATTTTGGTTTTATTTAAGACAGCATTTTCCCCACAAAAATGCTTTCTTCTTTTGAAGCTCTGTGTAGTGATCTAACCATGTTACTCAGGCCACTGCCATGAATGAGGAAGTTGTCAGGAAAAGCTCCTTCAAAGAGCCCCACTGTCCCTTCATTCTTTCCCTATTTCCTCCTCTCTGCTCCCTGGAATTTGGCAATGACTCAGACCAAACTGCTGCTTTTGAGCCACAAGGTACCATAAAGAAAGAACACAATAGGGATTATGACACGAAGAAAAAGATCAGTTGTCTGATGACCATGGAGTGTACCTCCCATCTTCTTTATGTGTAAAAAATAAAAGCTTGTGTTATAGACAGTTATTTTGAATTATCAGTTCTACATGGATTTTAGTGGTAATTGATAAAATCAGTGATTAAGATTAGTTAAAGACAAGAATAGCATGACGTCCACCTGGACTACTTAAAGAACTCCACATACAATTAGAATATTCTACCCAGGAAAAACAATGGAGAAAACGAGACCTAAAAAAGAAATCCTCGTTAAAAAAATTATATATATATATATATATACATACACACACATGTCACACAAATATACACATAATTATATTCATAAAAATATATACGTAAAAGTCTAGAGGCAAATACATAAAAGCATTTAAGTGTTTATCTCAGAGTAGGGTATTATGGGAAGGTTTTTTGTTTGTTTCTTTATACAGTTCCACATTCCCCAGAACAAAAATTTTTTACTTTCACAGTCAGCTTCCCTCCACCCTGGGGAGAATCAGAAAAAAATGAAACTCAATAAAGCCAAACAACCCAAATTAAATGAGGATGACTAAAATGAAACCTGACTAGAAAAGGTTGTTGGGTCACTTAGTTAATAAAATGCACTGTAATTTTTTTGTGCTGATCTATGACTAACAATTTTGTGTTTAATCTCTGATGAACAATTTTAAGAACTGACAAAATGGAATATAAATGCTAATCTTTTCAAGATCCAATAAAAACATCACTGTCTTTTATTTCACCATTAAATGAATTAACCACAAACAGCTTAGCTATCTGGAAGGAAGGAAGAACAGACAGCACAACTGAATCTTATTTAGAGCTGAAGCATATTTTTTGGCTAGCTTTTTTTTTTTTTAATTATCCTAGTTCAGCACAAAAACCTAGTAGAGAATAATTCAAAATCCCTGCAAACATTCTGCTTTTAGCCACATTTCAATTTCTTACTTAGATTTTAAGTACAGGTATGAGCAGAAAGAATTACATTTGATAAAAAAGCTAAGAAGATATATTTTATAATCCAAACAACATTTGAAAATTATACTTTCCTTATTCAGAATTTGAGATAAATACATAAAATTATAATTAGAAGTTATTATTAGAAAGCATACTGTAAACCTACTTACAGATTTAAAATGTATAAGACAAAAAAAGATTAAGATCTTTACTAAAACAATCCCAACTATCCTGGCCCAAAGGATTATATATATTTTTTGAAACTTTTCTGGTTTAGCAGCTGCTATTTACCTGTGGTCGCAGCGATCCTGGCTTCAATTTCGGACATATCAGCGCTCATCCTTTTGCCCTCAGAAGCTGGGGGCAAGCTTTCTATACTGCTCCCACGGGAGGCTCCCAAGCTTAAACGTCCAGATTCACTCTGTCAAAATTAGAGGTCAATTTGAATTACAGGGTTCCTCTTGAACAACCCAGGGAAAGGATCCTATCCCTGCCAACTTAGTTCCCTAGCTAAGGGGAAGAGAGGGAAAGCTTAGGTACTATTTTATGAAAGGTAGCTAAATACCCCAATGATTAATGAAATGTCTCAACCTGGACAGAATCAATTCTTCAAATATAACAAATCTGAACAGAATTAAATGACAGATTTAACTGGATAATGAAGTTACAATATATTCGTTTTACATTTTTACTTATTAAAGTCAGATATTGTGACCACAGGGAGAGTAGCAAATTTGGCAAAGGCATAACTATCAGAAGGGGAAACAACTAGTTTTGTGAAAAACAGCAGGAGAATCTCAGTTGCCTATCTTTAAACTCATCTGTCTGCTTCAGGAAGATGCAGGACTGTGACTACTAGTAAGGTACCAATACAATTTTACTTTTAATAACATTACAAACCTGTTGTTTTGCTTGATTTTTCAACAATTTTGATTCTAGGCGTTTAATAGTATCATTTGTGGCAGGAACTTGCTCCATATTAGTGTCACTTTTATTACTGGTATTTGTAGAAGTGATGTCCATGAATGAGCCTAGGAAATCAGAAACACGTACAACTAGAGATTGAGAAAAATAAATGCCTTAACGATTAGCATGTAATTCAAATTCTTTTCAAAGATGACAAGACACGAATGGAAATAAAAGTGTTTTCACATAATGAAGACACTTAAAACAAGCCTATTTAAAAATGAGACTCACAGATGATCCAAACAGTTATCAATTAGTTTTCTAAATAGTAAAAACATGGATTTTACCCCAAGCTATAGAACTGAAGGCAATTAAAAGATGAGGAAGACCTGAGAATCAATATCCTTGAAGGTTGTACCAGGAACTCAGTTGATAGCTGGATTTATCAGTGCGAAGTTAAGGTAGAAGATGAAGAAAAAGCTTAGCAACTGATGATATATAAAGGCATAGTAGAATGCATTACCAAGAAGTGGACATAGGTGAAAAAGCCAATGACTGAGCCTTTTCTGACTCTGATATTTATTTTTAAGTTGAAAAGATGAGAAATCATCAGCAAAGAAAACTAAGAACTAACTTGGGGGGTGGGGGGAGTGGCTCAGTAGTAAGAGTGCTTGCCCAGAATAAGCAAAATCTTGGATTTAAATCCTAGCCAGTGAAGAGAGACAGAGAGTGGGGTTGGGAGGAAAAAGAAGAGAAAAAGGAGAAACTATACAACAAGAACCCAGAATAAATGACCTGAGATGTAAGATGCAACTCAGGCTAGGATGGTATCTAAGAAACCACGGAAGAAAATGCTATAGAGAGCAATGAGCTATATCAAATAAAATGAGAATTAAGAGTAATTATTAAAATATAGATATAGATAACTGGTAACCTTAACAAGAACAATTCTGGACTAGGAGTAAAACAAAAGTCTGGGTAGAACTGATGCAATAGAGAATGGCAAGAAAGAAACTAGTGAATGCAAATACAGACTGTATCTGCTCTGGGAATGATCACAGTAGAAAGGCTAAAATTAAGCTTGGAAAAGCAGACAGGGTTTAAACAAGCAGTAAACTTGCCTTCGGTAAAAGGATGGAGGTAGTTTAGCCATGATAACAAGAGAAAAGAACAGATGGACACAGAAGGGAGATTATGGATATCTTATGATTACTCCATTTTTCTCAATAGCAAATAAGGTCACCTAAAAGTGAAAAGTGGAGGGGGATTTGAAATTTCAAGAGAGGTTAATATATAAAATTAAGTAAGCTAGGAAAGAGGAGATGGAGTACAGTACAACTGTACAGAAACACTAACTAAGCATAGACTATAGCCAACATGTGTTGTCTCAAATGCATTCAGCTGTATGGGAACAGCCCAATTAGTAAAATTAGTGTTGATAATTTAATAAGGCTTGTGATTTAGCCAGGCAAAAGTCTGAGAAAGAGTCTAGGCAGTTGAGTACTGCTCCCAAGCGAGTACAATAGGTGGCCAGAATGAAGTGGACAGATGAAGAAAAAAGAATCTAAGAGGGCTGAGAGTCAGTAAAAAGGTAGAAGGACCCATCGGATGAAGGTTGCAATATGGAAACAAGGAGGATTTGATGGTAAGGGAATAAGCAAATGACAGAATTCTAGAGATGTTCACATTAGAATTCAGAGCAACCCAAAGGTATTCAGTGAAATCTAAGAATAACTGGTCAAACAGTAAAGCAGCTTAAAACAATTACAACTATTTGTAAGGGAACAGGGAATACAGATTAATAAAAATATTTAACAATAAAAGTGAAATTGTATGCTTAGGATAAATATATGCATGCATGTATGTGTGTGTGTGTCTATATATAGACCTATACCTTTAGACGTAATTAAATCATATAATGGCCTATATTTTGAGAAGTACATTTTTCCTAAGTTATTTTATCATGACTACAAACTACCAATTCTCATTACTACTTCATATTTTAGAAAACTGAGGAACTTCTATCTGAAACACAGCTTCATAAATGTCTTTTTAGAAGAAAACCAGGAAGTAGGGTGTTTGTAATCAAGAAATGTTCTAACATTTGCAACAATTTCTAGTATTATTTGAACTAGTACTGTCCATGTAAAAATTGTTTTTCAAATTAAGAATATTTACAGCAATACAATAGCCAATCTTTTCAGACTTAACTATGCAAGTTAATTTAAGACTAACTTGAAAGTCAGTTTCAAGCAATTTTTTAATCTAGGTAGCTTCATGAAGAATGATGCACCTGGAAACTCAAATTACAGTCAATCATAGGAATTGAAAGAATTAAAATGTAAATTAGGATATCATTTGTTGCTTCTTGATTATAATTTCATGGGAATAGAGAACACCTCTAAAAACAGTTTACCTGTACTGGTAGCAGAGTTGCTCTGTCCTTCATCAGAATACTGACAAGGATACTGTAATGGCTCATCTGCTCCTGGAAAGTACTGTATGTAAAAAAGCAAATCACAATTAAAATTCCCATTATGTGGGTTTAATCCTATTAAAATTAAGTTTAAGAGTACATTTGACCTTATGCAGCAAACATGCTACTTGATTTTTTTCCTTAGAAATACTCTAAACTTGGAGAGTATTAAATTTATGATTTTACAAAGATGATAATAACACACTCCCTTTTGAAAGCCAACTGTGGACAATGTCATGTACCTACCTAAGCATCTAATTTACATGGAGTCTAGACAGTCTTGAAGAAAACACCATATTCTCTAGAGGAACATATGAAATAGAATATATCATTCCTCATAATTGTGATAACCACTGATGTTCACCTAACAGTGACATAAACTGTTGCAATGATTTATTAGTCTGGTAACTGAGATTGGTATAACACAATAATTACTATGACTAATAAGTTCAATATTGAGAAGATAAAATTATGGCTGTGCTTTGAGGAGCTGGAAACAATATGAAATTATTTGATGGATAAAAAAATTACAGGGCTGAGAATGTGGTTCAGTGGTAGAGCGCTTGCCTTGCATGCATGAGGCCCTGGGTTCGATTCCTCAGCACTACATAAGCAAAAAGAATAAAGCCGGAAGTGGTACTGTGGCTCAAGTGCTAGCCTTGAGCTGAAGAACTGAGGAACAGTGCCCAGGCCCAGAGTTCAGGGCCCACAACCGGACCCCCCCCAAAAAAATTACAACTTAGGAAAAAAGTATTACTCTCAAAACACATGTGAATATAATTAAAAGGTGAACAATTTATACAGCTCACAGTTTTAGGTGAACTTTAATCAGTTCAAGCTACTTTGTCTAGGCTATTTTCAATTGACTGAAACTAAACCTTTGATCATTTAAGAAATGCTTAGTCTGTATTTTAGAAGAGTGCAAGATTCTTCTGGCAAAGAAGTTCTAACTCATCAATACACAAACTTTTTTAAAGCCGGTTATCATATGATGGCTTCTGGTGGTGTTCCAAACACTAAAAGCCTTAACTACTTCAACTAATCCCCAAGTTTTGATTTGTACAACAGAAAATTTTGACCACTATTTTAAAAGGGTTCTTTTGAAATTAAAATGTTCCATATGTTCTAGAAAAAAGTCTTAAGGTTTTTATTGGAGTATGAAAAACCTGAAAATACAAAAAACCCCAACTATCAAAATTCATTGTAATAAATGTATTTGAGAATGCAACCCTTCTAATGCACTGAAAAATGAGGTGACTTTTGATGAAAATCAATCAGAAAATTAAAAATTTAGTTTAGCATTATTAGTCATAATATATGTCTTGTGAAGATTTTCAGTATCATCTAACCCAGTTATCAGAAAATAATTCAGTATCTTCTAATTCAGTTTCCCACATATTACAGATGAGTAATGGGTCCAGAAACAAACACATATGTCTACAATGAAGTACTATACAAAAAGCAGTAAGTCCAGAAACCTTTTCATTACAAACAAGTTCAATTATTTTTTTTCTAAAAAAATGTTTCTTCTGATTTAATACAATATAAATGACTACGTTAACTTGGAAAATGCAGAAAGGCTTGGAAAGCAGAAAGTAGTAAAACTCAATTTATATTTAATCCCCCTAAACCAAAAGCCCCTCAAAAGAAGGATGATACCCGCATCAAGTGAGTCATTATTTTCACAATTTCCTCCATGGAAGGGCGCTGGGAAGGGTCTTTAGACCAACAACGAGTCATCAGGCTCTCAATGGGCTTAGGTAAATTTTTGATTAGAGGTGGTCGAGTACCTATAATTAAAAATTAGAGAAGGAAAAGCTAGCATTTACCCAAAGGATGTTACACTTTTTAAAAAAAATATATGCATTTCCAAAGCAGTATTTATATAATACATCTTGTTATTTAAAATGTGTTGTAATATAAATATACATACATATAAAAACTGATCATGGAAAGTACTTTTTCTTTGCTCTTTAATCTATCCATGTATAGCTTCATAAAGGATAAGTCTTTTTATTATTTTTCTTTTTATAATTTTATTTTATTATGAAGATGCTGTATAGAGGGGTTACAGTTACATGAGTTAGGCAATGAATACATTTCTTGTCGAGCATTGTTACCTTCTCCCTTGTTGTCCTCCCACTATTCCTTTCCTGCCCCCCTTTTCTGTTTGTGGTACTAGAGTTTGAACTCGGCCATGATGCCCGCAGGTTTTTGTGATTTTGCTTGTGGCAAATCATCCTATCAATATTTGCCACATAGCTGGAGTTATAGGCATGCACCATGCTAGGCTGATAGAGTCTTGCTAACAACTTTTTGCTTGGACTAACCTTGAATCACAGTCATCCTATCTCTGCCTCCCAGGTAGCTGGGATTACATGCAAAAAATGGGATTACATGAAAAGTACACTTTTCAAAAAGTTATAATATT
Organism: Dipodomys ordii; assembly: GCF_000151885.1. Taxonomy (NCBI): domain Eukaryota; kingdom Metazoa; phylum Chordata; class Mammalia; order Rodentia; family Heteromyidae; genus Dipodomys; species Dipodomys ordii. The sequence continues at coordinate 15,649,679 of NW_012267248.1, read as the reverse complement.
TACAACACCTTATTATAATACTAAGATTGAGAACCATAATATTTGACTTGTTAAATTGCAAACATGTGTCTAAAAACCATCTCTCATTATCAAAAAGTAGTCAGCTAATAAGGTATTGTAGCAACTTGCAACTAAGTCTTTTGTGGGAAACAGACCATTTGACTGTGGTAAATCAATCACTTCACTAGTTGAAAACTGCCAACTTACAATTATTAAGCCTATAACATGATTGGTAATGTCCCCACTTAAAAGGCTTCAAATATAATGGAATTTATGCAATTTAATCAATGAAAAAGTTAGTGTTTTTACTCCTCACTTCATTGACATTTAGTATTTACTGACAAGTGGAGAGATGAGAAAGCAACATGTCTTCATCTAGGCTCTAGTGCTGTCTGTAGTGACACCACAGGCAAAAACATCACTGATGGAAAAGGAAGCTAGGAAAATGACCAAGAGGGTGCTAGAGGATGGTACTGTCTGGCCAGTCTATGAATGACCCAAATAGGCAGACCTCTGTCTTCATCACTTGTGGAATAGTGCAGCATAATGCATTCATCAGGATTGATTACCATGAAGTTAAAGAAAACAGATGGATGCTAATGTCAGCAAAATAATTCTTCTTTATAAAGAGTTTGCCAAAGCAAGCATGGGGTAACTTTATTAAGGAAGAAAATGTATTTTAAGGGCTGGGAAGGTGGCTCAGTGGTAGAGTGCTTGGCTTGTATGCATGAGACCCTGGGTTCAATTCCTCAGCACCCCATAAACAGAAAAAGCTGGAAGTGGCACTGTGGCTCAAGTGGCAGAGCGCTAGCCTTGAGGTGAAAGAGCTGAGGGACAGTGCCCAGACCCAGAGTTCAAGCACCATGACTGACCCCACCCCCCAAAAAATGCATTTTAACATCACATGAATAATTACTAGCACTATAAAAGGATAACAGGGATTCAAGAACACAGCCCATAAGTCAATATGACTTAAAAATATGAGTACTTGAGTCTGAAAAACCTAGATTTGAGTCAGCTCTCCAATTACCAATCTTCTGACCCTAGACAGGTCATGTAATAAAGCTCAAGATCTGTTTCCTGATCTGTGAAACGAGGAAACAGTGCTTAACTCTAAATTTATAGTGAAGCATTTTGTGTTCTTTAAGTAACAACTCTACTGGCAATTTTTCTTTCTCTTCTTGATGGGGCACTCGCCTCCCCAGGAGAAAGAGACTACAGAAGAACCACAGAGCCAACTATCTTAAGGACACAAGAAATTTATTGTTTTAAAACTCTGGGCCTTGTGCTTGTTAGGCAGGTACTCTAACTGACCCACACCTTTAGGCTTTTCTTGCTTTAGTTTTTTTGGGGGTGGGAATAAACCTTGAGTTTTTGTCTGGAGACAGCCTCAGACTTCAATCCTCCTGTTTCATGCATAGCCTGGATTATAGATGCACACAATTACACCCAGCTTGTTGGCTGAGATGAGACTCACTAACTTTTTGCTTGGGCTGATCACTAAACATGATCCTCCTGTTTCCACCTCTAAAGTAACTGGCATTATTTGTAAGTGTGTTCTATCACATGACCCTTACTTATATATTTGTTTTTTCCAGAGTATAATACAATCCTTCTCCATACATAAGCAAAAGACAACAGGCTCTGGATAAGCACTGATGTCTTTTCCCTAATCAGAGCACAGCCAATAAATGCCCTCTTTCCCACGGGGAGACCAAGACTGTTTAGCACTGCCCTGCAGGACTTGGGGGCTCAGAACAGAGACTGGAAATAGAAAGGAGGTGTGGGGGAGGGGTGGAGAGGACATTGAATTAAGGGCTTTATGTTTGCTAGGCAGGCACTCTACCACCTAAGCCATGTGATAGCCTTTTGACCTTTAGGTTATTTTTCATAAAGGGTCTCATTTTTGACTGGGCTGACCTGGGATTACCATCTTCTACTTATGTCTACCACATAGCTGAACACCATGCCTGACTTTTTTTTATTGACATGAAGTTTTACTAACATTTTGATCTGGCTGACTTTGATCCAAATCCTTCTATTTTTCTGCCTCATGAGTAGCTGAGATTATGGACATGAGCCACCAAGCCCAGTTAGAATTACATATTTCAATGTAACAGATAAATAAGTCTTCCTTGGGGAAGAGGACAAGAAGAATCTTCCAAATAGGAAACACAATTTTGCTTTTACACACCGTTATGAACAGCCCACATGATGCGGAAAGCTGGGCCACCAATCTCATCAAAGGGTTTCCGACGTGTTATTACTTCCCACAGGATGATACCCCAGCTGAAGACGTCACACTTTTCACTGTAATTGCTACCTAGAAAAAAAAGCAGCAGAAGCTTGAGACATTTTCCTATATGACTTACAGAAACAATTGCTTTGGTAAATTTTAAGAATGGCTAAAACAAAAACAAGGTATGACCATAGAGTTAAGAAATTACTCCTTCTGAAGTACCTTAAATCTTTAAGAAACACATATTTAAAAATAAATTAAGTATTACAAGTATGTTACCCAGAGCCATTGGCTCTGGGTAATCTCTACTACTTAGTCTGAAGCCAGCCAGACTAGGCAGAAAAACCCTTGAGACTCCATTTCCAATTAACCAACAAAATGCCAGACTGGGGGCATGGCTCAAGTGGTAGAGTAGCAGATGTGAATGAAAAAGCTGAGCATGTGTGCCACACAACACACACACACACACACACACACACACACACAACTTCAGAAAATCAGTTAAAAGTCAGCTATTTTCTACTTTTTCATAAAGTGCCACAGCTTTTCTTTCTATGGATGTAGACCCATACTTTCTATGGAGCAGAAATGTGCACATTTCTTTCTGTAATTTTTTTTGTTTGTAGTGATGGTGATCAAATCATATCAAAATTCAAAGCATATATACTTTACTACTGAACTACTGAGTTCAAATCCTATGCTATGTAATTTGCTCATCTTAAATAAAATCCTCCATTCTCTGACAGATCCCTATTCCAGTATCAAAGGAAAAGATGGTTCTGTTTTTGTTGCTTTTACTTCAATATTAAATTCTTAACATTTAAACTTAAAAGTAAACATGTAAGTAATGAAAATTTTGGATAAGAAATTTCAGCAGAGTAAAGAGATTATGTGGCAAAATTCACAGAATTACCACGTTGATGGATAAAGGAACACAAAAAAAACCAGCCAAAAAGTCCTCAAAATTAACTACACAAAACATCTTTCAAAGCCAACTTATCTAAGAATGAGTAATCATACACTGATAGCAATACACAACAATATAGTATTGCAACAGCATTATAATCTCATCTGAGCACAAGTGACTTCTTTCAGAAATGCAGAGATTTATATAGCCTAAGAGTCTGGTCTTCGTTGTGTCAGACAAGAGTAATTTTTACTCTTCTGCATAAACAAATCTTTTTTGCTCTCCAGGAGAGCACTGTGACAATGTAGCTCACGAAAATGAATTTTTTTTTTGGTGTGGGGGGGGGGAGGGCAGTAGGGCTTGAACTCTGGGCCTGAGTGCTGTCCCTAAGCTCTTAGCTCAAGGCTAGTGCTCTACCACTTGAGCCACAGCGCCACTTCTGCTTATGTGGTGCTGAGGAATCGAACCCAGGGCCTCATGCATGCAAGGCAAGCACTCTACCACTGAGCCACCTTCCCAGTCCACAAAAAGGAATCTTAGTAAATGATTTTCAAAAATTCCAAACATAATGTGTGTGTATATGTCTACATATATATATATATAAATTTGTGTGTATATATATATATGTGTGTGTGTGTGTGTATATATATATATATATATATAAAACCTGTGTGTGAAACAGAAGGTATTACTTAAATTGTATTGATTTAACACCTACTTGTGTAGTCACTTATCTGAATTTTAGAGTAAAATAACTATTCAAGTGACTAAATAACATTTTTTGCATCTGGGATGGTTAAAAACAACATAATTCACAAAAAGTAAAAAATAAAAGACGAAAATCATAACCACAGTCTGTTTTTGGTGGGTATTAAGAGTTCCTAAAATATAAATCAACTCACCTTCAGTTCAAATTCTCTTATTTAAAAGATAATTTGATGTTTCTGTAGAGAAACTTAGCAAATGAACTATGCTTTTAGAACTTGAGAAATGGAGGTATAAAACAAAGTAAAGATGAGTCTACTTTTTATTATTTCTAGTTCTTAGTTTGCTATTTATACCTGAATTACATTCTTTTTTACTTTAGGGCTCTTTTTTTTTTTTTTTAAGGTTGGAAACTGGTTGTCTCAGGGCTGCTCATTTTTAATTGGTAGAAAAAAATATAAAAGATAGAAAAACATTTTTGTTGTCACTTAGGTTTCATTGAGTCATGGTGAACAATGAATCATTGTTCCTAGGGGAAGTACAGGGCTGTGTGTTCTGTGTGCCTCTGGTCATGAAATTTTTGTCAGGGAGTCAGTATACAACCTTGTTTTGTTTGTTACAGTTAAAAGACACATTATTTAACATCTGTTACTGATTCACTAATGTTGAACTCATGGCACTGTAAATCATGCCTGAAAGAACATTATCTAAGAGATACATTTTCAGATACTAAGGTACACATTTACAACCTTCTTCTTCTTAGGCAGACTACATTTGAGGCCATTCTGAAAAGCAAAATCACCAACAAAAATCACACAGGGGTAAAGGGGCTCTAAACAGACTAAAAATTAAGAAGGCAAAGCATCACATTCTTTGACTTCCCACCGGGATATGTGTTCAGTGACTCAAAATGCTTATTGTTGTGAGCATGTGCAGTGTCTATAAATAATCAGGAAAGCTTCATACATATTGACTTAGGGGCTGCAAAAAACTTTAGCAAGTGGGTAGTTTTGCAATTACGGAATCTACGAACAATAACTATGTATATACATGAATCTACATAGAATATGCAATAATATTTAAATTTTGTCATAAAATTTGGGTTTATTAGGCTTCAGTATATATTATAATTAGGTATTATGAAGAAATAAAGCTATAGAAAAGAGGAACAGTCTATAAATATAGTATATTCACAAGGAGTTATAGGTTATCAGTTATATCATACTTTTGTCATATACCTTCAAACACCTCAGGTGCCATCCAGGCAGCACTCCCTTTGTTATTGGTCATGTGTGTCTGAATGTCACAGGCTGTACCAAAATCACAGATTTTCAGAACTGTCCCCCCAGCAACCAGCAGCAAACTGTTAAAAAATTTAAAAAAAAATCAATCAACCAAAAGGCACAAAGCAAATATTTAATTCTATAAAAAGAGACATTTGTGGAGATAGAAAAGAGTTAAACAATATGTTTGCTATGATGAAACTTCACTATGAAATGTTACTTGTTCACTGTAACAGCCTAATGGTTCAGAGGAATTCAGTAAAAACTAATTGTCCACAATTTAGAAGTACTTAAGGACCCTGCAGATGAACATTTTGATGTCTCTATCTTTCCTGAACATTTTTCCCTCCTTCGGTTGTGGGGCTTGAATGCTGAGCTTCAGCACTGTCCCTCAGTTCTTCAGCTCAAGTCTAGCGCTCTACCACTTGAGTCACAACATCACTTCCAGTTTTCTGGTGGTTTATTACAGATAAGAGTTTCATGGACTTTCCTTCCCTAGGCTGGCTTTGAATCTCGATCCTTAGATTTCAGCCTCCTGAGTAGCTAGTATTATAGGCGTGAGCCACTGGTGCCCAGCACTGAACTTTTTTTTGGTTAAAATAAACATGGGCTTTAAAAAGTGTCTTGTAGGTAAACATTACAGTGTCCTAAAATGGGAGTTTAATCATATTATTTAAAAATAATTAACATTATAGAATCTAGTTGAAGAAGCTAAAGTAAAATAAACAAATACAGAAGAAAAATAATAGTTTATTTTTTCCCTGTTGCAGCTCAAATTGACAACAACATACTCCATTTGCAGCCCAATGGCCCCCATTTTATTTTCTATTATTGTGAAGATACTTCAACTTAAGGTCAAATTATTGTATCAACTATAATTACCAAGTAGCTTACTTTTACTTAGAAGGTTTTACTTTTGATGACAAAAAAAGAAGGGTAACAGTGCTATAGTAATAATCAGCAGCAGTTAAATGGAGAGTCAATTATAAATTATATATATACATAAGTTCTAAGGCTTTCCAGTTAGGCTAACTGACTAAATGATGAAGGTGAATAAATAGTAAAACTTTCTCAAATAAGCCAGAGGGAAAAAGAAAAGTCATGTGTAACAATTACTTTCAATTAGGAAGAGAACAGGCGGTAGAATGTGGCATTAGAACTTACTTTGGTGGTTTCAGGTCCCTGTGAATTAAAGCTTTGGGTTGCATGCTGTGAAGGTAAGCCACTCCTTGGGAACACTGTAAACACCAACTCATCGCGTGGGCAGCAGTGTAATATGGCAATGGTTCAGCACCATGCAGCACTGCAAAAGAGACACACAAACTAAAAAGAACTTTATTGCATATAACAAAAGATACGATGTGAATGCAAGTGCTAGCAGAACACATGACTGAGTACTTTTCTACATGTGTGCCCATTAGTGCTTTTAATTCATTTTTAAATAAAAAGATGGAAAAATGTAAAAATAGTTAATGACTGTCATTTAACTGCCAGTCCAGTAAAATTAATACACATTACCATCATCTTTCAAATTGATGTCTTTCACACACTGATCTAAATTATAAGCAGACATTCACACAAATAAGAGAGCTGCAGAAAAATAGTACATAAGCAAGATGAGTCTGTCTAGATGTTTGCAGTTGTACTGAAGCCAAAAATTAGTAATTCCACAATGAAATACTAGATATGCACTAACAATAGGAAACATATGGGCAATAAATACCAACATTCATTTAAAACAATGTTAACTTAAAAATAACTGAAAAATTTAAAATATAATTTGTTTATGACACAATAATACATTTATATAAAAGGACAGCATTTTTAGGACCAAAGAATTTTGTTTTCTGCCAGGCACCAATGGCTCACACCTGTAAACGTAGCAATACAGGAAACTGGGAGCTAAGAATTATGGCTCAAAGCCAGCCTAAGTAGGAAAGTCTCTGAGATGAAATGGAAGTAGAGCTCTGACTCACGTAGTTGAGCAAAAAGTTCAGGGATAGTGTTGAGGCCCTAATTTCAAGTCCCAGAATGAGCAAAATAAAAACAAAAAAAAGAAAAGAAAACAAACCTCTTTGTTTTCCAACCGTAATAAATGGTGCATGAAGTTTTGCTTTTACAATTAAAATGTTCTGTGAAGTGAGTTTTCACAATTGTAGCTTTTGAAATGAAAGCAAAATAAAGTGGAGTGAAATGGAAGTAGAGCCAGAGTTTTAAAAGTAGGAAGTTCAAAGCTAAATAAGTCTAAAGATACTTTAAAATATATTTAAAAAAACAACAAATTTTACTTTGCTTAAATGTTCTCTGTAGAATAAAAAGTACTATTGCTTGAGAAAATTTACAATTTTTAAATTTCACATACCATTGTTATAACATTTTTCTTATTTAGTTTTTACTCTTTTGTAGTTTAAAAAATAGGGCTGGGAAGGTGGCTCAGTGGTAGAGTGCTTGCCTTGCATGCATGAGGCCCTGGGTTCGATTCTTTAGCACCACATAAGCAAAAAAGAAAAAAAAAAACAGAAGTGGTGCTGTGGCTCAAGCGGTAGAGCGCTAGCCTTGAGCTGAAGAGCTGAGGGACAGCGCCCAAGCCCAAAGTTCAGGCCCCACGACCGGACCAAAAAAAAATAAAAATAAAAAATAAATAAATAACTTTCTTGGGAATGGATGGTGTGAAGAACATTAAATAACATACAATTTATGTTAGAAGGTTTCAAAGTAAACTAGATAAGACAGGTCTAATGACACTCACCATTATATAAAGAGCCCCCCTCAGCATATTCCATCACAAGGCACACCTGAAGGAAACGCATATTGAAATTAACCAGAGCTATAACATCTTAAAGCCCTGCCAAAGGTAGCTGAATTCAACCAGTGAGGTTATTAATGAGCTTAAAATCATTCTTTTGGTCTTTATCATGTCACTGGCACAAAAGGGAATTAAAAAAAGGTACCTATGTCTAGTTTTTATGTAATTAGATTGAAAAATACCTGGGTTTGTGAGTGTTTCAACAGATGGTTAGCTCATGAGGTCTCTGACCTAATGAATGAATTAATATCCTAATGAATTTATAATATGATGGCATTATTAGGAAGTTGTGAAAGGTAGGAATTGGGGGAAGCAGGTCACAGGGGAGCATCACTGAGGATTGTCTTGCCTTGGTCACCTTCTGTATTTCTTAGCTTTGTTTCCCATCTGTTATGATGTGAAATGCTCTACCATGATAGATCGAGCCGTTGAAGCCATAAACAATATAAACCTGTCCTCCACTAAAAGAAAAAAGGAACTTATGACCTAAGGCCTTGTCTTCTAGGAGCCCACTAAAAATGGCAATAAAAACATGAAAACAATCACAAGATCTTGGGAGATTTTTCTAATACTACAGGCTATCAAGAGAAGATGAAGTTACTGAGTAAGACTGCCTAAAATAACATTTCCAATGTATTCTTTTCCTAAAAGAGTAGGAACAAATAATTTGCGTAAGATACAACAGTATTTTAAAAAATATAAAATTTAAATATAAATATAATTTTAAAATATAATTTTAAATATAAATATAATTTTTAAAAAATAAGATAGCCGATCAAAATAATGCCATAAATTACACAGCTCCATACATCTGCCATGTCATTCTTCATAGAAAAGAGAACAAGAGAAAAGTGGCGCTGTAGCTCAAGTGGTAGAGCACTCGCCTTGAGCTGAAGAGCTGAGGGACAGCGCCCAGGCCCAGAGTTCAAGCCCCATGACCGACAAAAAAAAAAAAAAGAGAGAACAA
>NW_012267248.1:15630347-15637901 GCF_000151885.1 Dipodomys ordii | reverse complement strand
ATAAACCACTCAGAAAACCAGAAGTGGGGCTGTAGCTCAAGTGATAGAGTGCTCACCTTGAGCTGAAGAGCTGAGGGACAGCGCCCAGGCCCAGAATTCAAGCTCCATGACTGACCAAAAAAAATAAAAAAAAAAGAAAGAAAAAAGAAAAGGAAAAAGAAAAAGAAAGGACATATGCTTTCTCTTATGGGGATCTTAGACCTGAAAACATAAACATGTGGAAACATATGTAAGATCATATGCATATATAAATGATTCAAATAAATAACTGAGTGAGATTCTATGCTATAATCCCATTGAAAAACTGAAAGACAGTTTAATAAAGTGAGTATTAGAAAACTGAAATATGTATTGACTTGGAGCAAGGGAGGGGCAGAGGATAAATAAAGAGAAGAATGGTGGGCAAAGTAGTAAGACTTAATGTATATTTGTGAAGGTGGAACAAGGAAATCTGGTGAAATTGGTTGGGGCAATGTAGGAGGGAAGGAAAAATGATGGAAGGGATCATTCTAATCAAAATGCATTTATACATATAAATGGACATGTTAAGGTGCAACCCCCTTATTGTTACTTGAAAAATAAAAATAAACATGTATTCTCTACAAACTTAATGGGAAAAATATGTTCCTATGCTATTACTCTGATTCAATCAAATTGTTGATGTTCAAGTATATAGAAAAATGGCACCGAGAAATAACTCTTTCTCAATTTTAAATTCAGAGTATCTCATGTAAAGAAATCCAGCAGAAATGGCCTCTCAACTTACCTCTACAATAAAAGCTTTCCGCTCGGATTCACTTTCTATTTGTTTAATAGCAACATCTTTTGCTCTCCACTTAGCTTTGCAAACTACCCCAAAGGCTCCTCTTCCAACAACCTGCATTAAAAGAAAAACCCACAAGAATTATCAGAAGCAAATAGATTCAGTCCAGTGTACAAAACTAAAGCTAAAAGTCTTATTATTAAATACACTAAACTGAGGAGACAAACATACTTTTTTAAAAAAAAGTTTATGGCATAGATACCTTTTTCTTCACAAGTACAACTAAAAACAAAAAAGACAAATCAAGGCATAAGCAAAGCAATTCATCAATTGCAGAAAAATATTTAAAAAGAAACGATAATTGGGTCAGAAGCTAATTCAGAAAAATATAAAGCAAGAATAAATGATAAATATAAAAATTCTAAGCTATTATAGGTAAAGTTAAATTAAAAACAGCTTTCAGTAACGATAGTGTTAGAGAACTGAGTGGAGGGAATAAAACAATAGCTAATAAAAGAGAGCATGATGAATGAAAGACAAAATATACTATCTCTTATCTATACAATGGAATATTGTTATTATTGGTGTGTGTGTGTGTGTGTGTGTGTGTATGCTGGTACTGGGGCTTGAACTCAGGGCCTGAACACTACACCATAACATGTGCACTTAAGGCTGATGTTCTACCACTTAAGCCATAGTGCCATTTCTGGTTTTTGGACATTAAGTGGAGACTTTCCTGCCTGGCTTTAAACTGTGATCCTCAGATCTCAGCCTCCTGAGTAGCTAGGGTTACAGACTGGCATAAGCCAATGGCATCTTTTTTTTTTTCTTTCAGGTAATGGAGGCTTAAACTCAGGACCTGGGTTCTGTCCCTGAGCTTTTGTGCTCAAGACTGGCATTGTACCACTTGAGCCACAGTACCACTTCCAGCTTTTTTGGTAGTTACTTTTTTGTTGGTGGTGGGGCTTGAACTCTGGGCTTGGGTGCTGTATCTGCACTCTTTGGCTCAAGTCGAGTGCTCTACCACTTGAGCCACAGTGCCAATTCTGGTTTTCTGGTAATTTTATTAGAGATAAGAGTCTCACGGACTTTCCTGCCTAGGCTGGCTTTGAACCGTGATCCTCAGATCCTGAGTAGCTAGGATTACAGGCATGAGCTACCAGTGCCCAGCTTGGTAGTTACTTTTATATTAGAGTTTTACAGACATTCCTGTCCAGGCTGGCTTCAAACCATAATCCTTATATCTGAGACTCCTGAGGAGCTAGGATTCTAGGAGTGAGTCACTAATTCTTGGTTTTATTTTTATAACTTATTGAGAACTTAAGTTTTGGGAGATCATGAAATTAATCCATCTGATGTACATAGTTTAGTAACTTGCAAACATACACAGCAGCCAGTTATCAAAGTGATAGGTTTTTAAAATTTTAATTTGATTGTAAAAGTGATGTACAGAGGGGTTACAGTTATATAGGTAAGGTAGTGAGTACATTTCTTGACAGTGTTCTGCCTCCTCATTTTCTCCCACTTCCTCCTCCCCAAATTGTAAAGTTCATTTTCAACATAGTGTCTTGTGAGTATTGCTGTTGCATTGGTTCACCCTTTGTTCTTTGTCTTACTATTTTGTTATTCGTCTTTTCTTCCCCAAATCAGATAAATGTATATACAAGATACAGGATACCAAAATAAAAAAACAGTGACAACAGGGGATAAACCAAAGGAAAAATGAGAGAAAGAAGAAATAATTCCATATAGTACATTAAAAACAACAACAACAAAAACCCTTTAGTTTTCATATCTTCTTGCCTTGACAGGATGCCTACTACACATTTACACTAATATCAATTTTCACCATCGGCACTTGCCTACCACCAGTCTACTCTGTTTTTCTATAGATATTTTTTTTCCCTAGACATTTTGTATCAATGAATCTCTAGTGTCTCGTTGCTTTCATTTACTCTATTTTTTAAGTTCATCATGTTTTTGTATGTATTAGTAGGTTTTTTTTTTTATTTGTTGCTGTTACTTTCTTATGTTGATGCTAGGAATTGAACCCAGGACTTAGTGCATGCAAGGCAAGTGCTATACCACTGAGTTTTGACTCTAGTGTAGTAGAGTCATAGTAGTAGTAGTAGCAGTAGTAGTAGTAAAAAGCTTCCCTTGAGAAGCTTTCACTTTAGACAAACCCACACAAAACTCATCAATAATAAAGCTGGCTATTGCTAGAGTGAATGGCTTATTATCTATATTGAGTTACTTCATAGAGTAAAAATGGGGCATGAAGGAACACACCAGGACAGTAATTATAATCTGGGATACATGAACACTCTAGTTATGACTCAAAAAACTACTTCATAAATCATACAAAGTAATATGAACATTTCTCATATTGTTCAATGTGTAAAGTTACCCAAATTATTAAAATTTATTGAATGTTATGTGCCATGTAGTATTTCATGGGCTTTTTGTAAATTACTATATTTACCCCTCTTCCATTTTAAAGGTCAGTAAAAAGCAAGTAAGGCTCTGAGTTCAGTAAACTCATCTCTAATTAACCACCAAAAAGCTGGAAGCAGAGTTGTGGAACAGTACCCAGACCCTTGAATTCAAGCCCTAGGACCAGCATGAAATAAATATAAATAAATAGATATCAGTCTTATACTATTGTTGAAGCCTATGTGTATCACCTAGGTTCGCTGTTCTGTCAAACTGTTTTATTTCTAGAAATGCTTAAAACAATAGAGCCAAACAAAAAATTAGCTTGATACCTGTTAGAACAAATTCATTAGATTTTTATCACTGTATAGAATAAAGTACCATCTTTTTCCATCTCTCACCTTTCAATTTATATAAGCCCTGTATCAAGGCCTTTATCTCCCTATATTATACTTTTATATGTATCTTCTATGTAGTAGGCACTGGGCTAAGTGCTTTACATTTACAGCGTTAGAAGGCAGGTGTTAATGCTATAATCATTTTACAGCTGAACCAACTACCTTTAAAGAAGTAAACTAACTTTCATGAGTACAGAGCTAGCAAATGATAGAGTATAGTTTAATGTTAGGCAATTTAAAACAGAATGTTAGTAATTCTAATTTATAATACATATCATAAATGTGCTTTTTACATCAGGAAACAGTTATGTCTTCCCTTGAGAAGCTTTCACTTTAGACAAACCCACACAAAACTCATCAATAATAAAACTCATCAATAAATACAGCTAGACTGAATGACTTATTATCTATATTGAGTTACTTCATAGAATAAAAAGGGAGCACAAAGGAACACACCAGTACAAGTAATTATAATCTGGGATACATGAACACTCTAGTCATGACTCAAAAACTACTTCATAAATCATAAAAAGTAGTATGAACATTTCTCATATTGTTCAATGTGTAAAGCTACCAAATTATTACAATTTATTGAATGTTATGTGCCATGTAGTATTTTACGGGCTTTTTGTAAATTACTATATTTCCCCCTCTTCCATTTTAAAGGTCAGTAAAAAGCATGTAAGGCTCTAAGTTCAAATCCCACTACTGTCAAAAGTATTGGCAATGCAACAAAATAAAGATAAGCAACTTACCCAAGATCACTTGGTCAGAAAGTATTCAGAGAATACAAAATCCAAAATCTGAAACTTAGAGCATGGAATTACCAATGAACTCTAAATTCAACTTCTGTCATTGCATTAACAGTCACTTTGGTATGAAGTCACCAGTTACCATGAGAATAACATATGGAACATTCCCTGCTTCGACATGACTTTGGATATAGCTTATCTACTTATTAGCTCTTAATACTGAGTAGTTAATGTCTTTGAGATTTTTTTTTTCAAAGTAAAACAGAGATGCCTATGTTCTCCTTAGTTATTATCTACAGGGTTCATAAGTTATAAACAGGAATTTCTGTAAATACTATAAAAGTGCTCAGAGTTGGGTATGACTCAGAATAAGGAGCTGTAGTACTGATTTCTCTTGTAAGAAATTAATAATAGATTCTAAAACTTAACTTTATGCTCACATTTGGCTGAGACTAGCCTACCTATTGTTATCATCACTAACTACAAGCCAATGATTACAAAGAATTTAATATATTCTTCAGCTATGTGGAACTTTATTAAAGCAACTGGTACTTAGTAAGCCTCCTTTTGCTGCATTTTTATTATGAAAAATGTCTACACAGGCATTTCAGATATTGTCTACCTGTGGTCTGTGTATGAGTCACATTTGGTACATATGACTACTTGTGATCCACAAGTGCCACCTAGTGATGAGATGATGACTTACTCTAAGCTTTCAACTTAAAACCATGAGAATAAAACATGTAACTGTCCAGAATGCTCTGAAATAAAAAACTGGTACATCAAGACACCTCTAGATACCTCTATTGTCATTAGTGATAGCACTTTACACACAGTATAATAACAGGATCTAAAATGACAATAAGGCAAAATGTCCTAGATAGTACACATTCACTAAAATATATGATAGAAATAACAACTATAAATGAAATAAGTTTATGAGCACAGGCCCCAATGCTTAGGAATTAAATTTCAGTATAACAAAAATGACTTCTCAGTGGGTATCAGTGGCTTACGTCTATAATACTAGCCACAAGAGCCTGAGATCTGAGGATTCAAAGCCAGTCCAGACAACAAAGTCCATGAGACCCCAATCTCCAATTAACCACCAGAAAACTGGAAGTGGCATTGTGGTTCAAAGTGGTAGAAAGCTAGCCTTGAGCAAAAGAACTCAGGGACAGCACCCAGACCCTCAGTTCAAGACTGACAAAAAAAAAAAAAAGACTGCTCACTTTTTCAAATGGCATAAATACAGAGAGATCAAGGGTAAAATACAAAAAAAAAAACTTTTTACCTCTTTACCTTTATCATCTTTATAATAATAAAAAAATTTAATAAAGAATCAAAGAACTGTCCCTTACCTGTATGTTGTAAGAAGTAAGGTTAAGAAGTTTAAGACTAACATGGGCAGCCCATAATCCCAGTCCATCTGACAGTGCTGCACGCATCCAGGGCAGGTCTCCTCCCCAACCTCCCTCAGTCCTCTCTGGAAATGCCCTTATAGACACGCCCAGGTGTGTCTTAATAATCTCTAGGTGCTTCTCAATCCCATTAAGCTGACAGTCAAGACTATCAAAGGTAATATGGGAAGACCTGATTCTTGGATGACTGGGAAATCAACCAAGATGAGAACAAACAACCATAATGTAAAACCCTAAGGAGAAATGAAACCATCCCTTATTCAATGAGATCTGGATCATATCTTGAGCTAAGCACTATTCTAAGCACTACTGAGGACATGGCAGTGAATAAACCAGACCCAAATCTTTGCCCTTGCTGTTTTTCACCTTCTCATGGACAAATAATAAATACAAAGCTAAAGATGTTATAAAAGTATGTATGTATGTATATATATATATTTTTTGATTGGTTCTTGGGGTAGAGAACTCAGGGCCTTCTACTATCTGGTCAGATGCTTTATCACTTAAGTCACACACCCAGTCAAGAAAAGCATATTCCTTTTAAAAAATAAGTGTTCCGAGAAGGAACATAATAGTATGCACACATACATGTGTATTTGTTTTCTCTCACATTCATTTTAGATAGAGTAATCAGGCAAAAGCCTCACTGAGACAGATGGTATTTTAGTAATGACCTAGAGAAATACTCCAGAGTGAGTGGAGTGCCGCAGAGTGGGAGTGCATAATAAAAAGTAATGGCAGGTAAGGGTGGAGGGATAGGCAGGACCTGGACCATGGGGCTCTACACACCAGAAAAAGGAATTTGGACTTCAGTCTAAGTGCAGTGCAATGTTAAGCAAATGGAGAATTGCAGGGAAGCTAGAAGACATAAATAAAGGGACTCTGTATTATAGTAGCCCCCCAAAAGAGATAACAGCTATGAGGACAAGGTTGGGGGCAATATATAAACTGGACATTCCTGGAGTGTGTTTTAGAGGTAGAGTCAATAAGATTTCCTGAGGATCTGCAAGGCAGCAGATCATGTGGAGAAGAGATGAGTCATGAATGATGTACAGATTTATCTGAGGTTGAGACTGAAGCAAGCAGATTTTTCTTTTCTAAACAATTTGGTTGAATGTCAGTAACAGAGCTTAAGCTGCCTATTTGATATCTAAATGTAGCTAGCAAGTAAGAAGGTAGAAAGGCAAGTCAGGAGATCCATGGAGAAGCCATGTGAAAAGATAGAAATGTCAGAGTATTTGCCATGTTGTTGATACTTCTAATCAATCAATTGAATAAAATCCCCCCCCCCAAATAATACCTAGATATTAGAGTCTGTGAACTAAGCTTTGGAAAATTCTAACCTTTAGAATACAATAGGGAAGAAATAAACAGCGAAGATTAAGAAGGAACCATTAAAAGGCAGCAGGAAAACCTGAAGAAACCACGAGAAAAAAAAATATTTCAAGAAAGCAGATATAGAACAATAAAAGCATTGGCTCTGAAAGGACAGTCTCTGATCTGGAAGCATCAGCATCACCTAGAAATTTACAGAAGTGTAAATTCTCAGGCTCCAACCCACCCAGAATTCCTAAGCCAGAAGAGTGTCCAATAATCTGTATTTTATCAAGTCCTCTAGGTGATTGTGATGTTTGAGGGTCACTGTGTTAGGCCATAATACTAAAATAATAAAGACAAGAAACTTCAGTGGGGGGCTGGGAAGGTGGCTCAGTGGTAGAGCGCTTGCCTTGCATGCATGAGGCCCTGGGTTCAATTCCTCAGCACCACATAAGCAAAAAGAAAAAAGC
>NW_012267248.1:15581298-15629102 GCF_000151885.1 Dipodomys ordii | reverse complement strand
AGAAAAACCTCTTGTGTCCATATCTTGGGGTTCATTTTGCTTTGCAACAATGAGACTCACAAGACATGATATTGGAAATGAACCTTACAACGTTGGGGCAGGGGTGCGGGAGGTAGGGGATGGAAGGGAAAGTGGGAGAAAAACAAAGGAGATAATGCCCGACATGCAATGTACTCATTAGCTTACTGACACAACTGTAACCTCTCTGTACAGCATCTTTACAAGAAAATAAAATAAAAAAAAGAATGATGTGATGTTAGCAGAAGTATAAAGAGCTTATTGTATGGTCTTTGCACACATGCGCACGCATGCACGCGCACACACACACGCACGCACACAGTCTCTGAGTTCAAGCCTCAGTAGCAACACACATACATACATACATATACACACAGTCTGAGTTCAAGCCTCAGTAGCAACACACACACACACACACACACACACACACACATACACACACAGTCTGAGTTCAAACCTCAGTAGCAACACACACACATACACACACATACATATACACACACAGTCTGAGTTCAAGCCTCAGTAGCCCCCCCCCACGGTCTCTGAGTTCAAGCATCAGTAGCAACACATACATACACACACACAAACACACAAGGACTTTCAAAATCAGGCTCAACAGGCCTAACACCTTCCATTTGCTTTCCCTTGGAACCCATTCACCATGCTGTAAACACAACTTCTACGTAAAGGCTACACAGAGAGTAACTGAGCTTTTGGTTGAATGTCCAAGAGAGGTCCCAGAAGACTTTGGCAGCACACTGGCAGACATGAGTGAGCCGTCTTGGATGCTCTATCCTAGATGACTTGCCAATGACAGTAATAGCTATCAAAATACATTTCAACAGCTGTAGTGTTTTCATTGTGACTGAGGAACCTACTTCTGGAAAAAATTCCCAGCAACAATCAGACAGGTGTGAAAAAAATGCTCATATTAACTTATAGTAACAAAAATTAGAAAACAACCAAAATGGTATTTAACAAGAAAGGTAACAAAGAAATAGTTTCTTCTTAATTCTTTGTCTTCTGTCCACAGCTTAGCTCCTGATACTTTCTAGAGTTCTGTCATTGACTTGTTTTTTCTCTAATTTCATGACTGCCAAATCTTCCCCACCAGATGTTTTGTGAAAGCCCAGGACATACTTTAACCTGTCTTTGGAAGCTACAAGTTCAATAGGTCCCTCAAGTGCAAAGTGCTAAATACTGACTATATTATCTGTTTCTTAACTTTGGCATATCAAAGTTCACTTGATTGACTAAGTAGATCAGTGGAAAAATGGCATGGAAGCCTGTTTCTGAGATATCTTGGCAACTTAGGCAGGCAATAAAACACCTAAAATTCAAATTACAAAGTATTATTTTAAGGGATGGGAAGGTGGCTCAGTGGTAGAGTGCCTTGCATACATGAGGCCCTGGGTTCGATTCCTCAGCACCACATAAGCAGAAAAAGCCAGAAGTGGCGCTGTGGCACTAGCCACAGCACTAGCCTTAAGCTGAAGAGCTGAAAGACAGCGCTCAGGCCCAGAGTTCAAGCCCCAAGAGTGACAAAAACCAAAACAACTTTAAAAAAAAGCCACATTTTACTTGCTATTAAATTTCTAATTCAAACATCCAAACCAAATGTGCTTTTGAGATTATATCTATATCTGAATAATATAATATAGTTCATCTGACACATTATCACTAACAATTATTTTGAATTACTTCCCACAAAACCAATTTTATCGAGAGCAAAAAAGAGAATATATTCAAGTTACAAGTATCTCCACCATACACATTCATTCAAAATAATGAATCTACAATACTTCAGAGTATTCACAATTTTTCGACTAGATAAATGAATAATACAGGAATCCATACAGGACTTTTTTTTTTGTCGGTCATGGAGCTTGAACTCTGGGCTTGTGCACTTTCCTTACACTCTTCAGCTCAAGGCGAGTGCTCACTGCTTGAGCCACAGCGTCACTTCCAGTTTTCTAGTAGTTTATTGGAGATAAGAGTCTCAAGGACTTTCCTGCCTGGGCTGGCTTTGAACGGAGATCCTCAGATCTCAGCCTCCTGAGTAGCTAGGATTACAGGCATGAGTCACTGGCGCCCAGCTACAGGACTGGTTTTAAAAGACATCAACTAAGAAATAGTTTTTTTTTGTTTATTGTTTTTAAGCTAAAATGTATTAGAGTAATTACTTTGTGATAACCCTAACTCTTATCCCTGTACACTTTAGTTCTTAGTTGAGTCTACAACCTTAAGTCATAGAATAATTAAATTTAATTTCTTAATAAAAATATTATAGAAGGATATAAGAGATAGTGTGGAGAATACCATCACACAGCAAAGTCCAACACTGTTAACACAATTACTTGAAAGATGAATTTCTTCAGAATAAAACATTCCTTCATCCCTTCATACATAGTTAAAAAACAAAACTGAATGAAGGGGCTGGGAAGGTGGCTCAGTGGTAGAGCACTTGCCTTGCATGCATGAGGCCCTGGGTTCGATTCCTCAGCACCACATAAGCAAAAAGAAAAAAAAGCTGGAAGTGGCACTGTGGCCTCAAATGGTAGAGAGCTAGCCTTGAGCTGAAGAGCTGAGGGACAGTGCCCAGGCCCAAAGTTCAGGCCCCACGACCAGATCCCCCCCCCAAAAAAAACAAACTGAATGGAAAAGGATATATATACCCTTATGCTCTTAATTTACTACAAAACAATTAATCTTAAGTGTCTCCAATTTGTATTATTTTTAGTTTAGTTGTCAGTTTGGTTTGGCTCTGTTCTATGGACTGTGTGAATAAGCCACTGGCTATTCTGTGATGGCTCTGGCTAGACATCTGGAACATGACAGAACAAGCATAGATCTTACATTTATTAGAGGAGTTGGGGCCTCCAACTATTTCAGAGCTTCAATATCTATTAATAAACTATGGCTGAGCAGAACTGCCATCTGCTGACAAGACAAACTAGATAACATAAAAGTAAAACTTCGATTAGTCTTTTTTTCTGTAGTCTTTTAAAGCTTTCCATAAAACATCTGAGCCATTTAATAAGCCTTTTCTTCAAATACTATGCTCAAGCTATCAGTTAAGCTACACATGTGCAATACAAAATATGATTTGGTGGGGGGGGTCGGTCGTGGGCCTGAACTCTGGGCCTGGGCACTGTCCCTCAGCTCTTCAGCTCAAGGCTAATGCTCTACCACTTAAGCCACAGCGCCACTTCCGGCTTTTTTTTTCTGCTTATGTGGTACTGAGGAATTGAACCCAGGGCCTCATGCATGCAAGGCAAGCGCTCTACCACTGAGCCACCTTCCCAGCCCACAAAATATTATTTCTAAAGCTACTTCTTAACTACAATAACCAATCTGGATTTCTATCAAAATCAATGGTCATATAGTTTCACATGGAAAAGTTAGTTTGTATGCCCGCAAATAAATAATGGCCAACAATCTACACACTCAGTTTATTCAGATCACTGTAATTTTAGGTTTTTCTCTAGTATCAGTTGTCCACATATTTATAACCAAACCATACAAAATATACATCACTGCGGAAGTACATTTTAGCTTTTGAAACAAAACCTTTGTGTGTCTTGTAAATGAAGCTTAATAATACTTATAAATGTCTGAGTGGTTATATGTGCCCAATTTGCTTACTCATATACTACAGTTAGGATCAACATTCAGGATCTCTTTTACAAAGCAACCATTGTAAAAAGAGCTTTTTAGTACTTCAGTGAAGGCCTACCAATGGTTGGCCCCTTCCCAGGACATGGCTCTTCATAGCAACTTTTACTTTTGCTAAACAAAAGTATCTGCTAAATATAACAGGAATGCAATGGAATCAATACTGGAATAGGAACCAGATTTCATTTTGAGGTACTAGGCACTGGGGTTACAAATATGAAAAGGA
Organism: Dipodomys ordii; assembly: GCF_000151885.1. Taxonomy (NCBI): domain Eukaryota; kingdom Metazoa; phylum Chordata; class Mammalia; order Rodentia; family Heteromyidae; genus Dipodomys; species Dipodomys ordii. The sequence goes on along the minus strand of NW_012267248.1, from coordinate 15,625,183 downwards.
CACTTTACATTATTCATCTCACACAACTGATTGCTGTCTCTCAGGCAAGACAACAGAAACAAGGAAGATCTAGGTGGCTTGTGGGGAAGCCTCTCTAGAGAAGAGACATTTGAGGTAGACTTTACCACTTTCTTCATCAGTAGGTGCAAGTCAGCGGTGAAGTTCTGGGGGAAGCACTTTAGGCACAGAGAACAAAAGCAAAGTCATCTTAGTGTCTTTTGCAACCCATGATGTAACTTTATCTGGAACCTAGTTTAAAAATTGTCCCCATTCAATGGAGCTTTTTGTAATTAACTTTCAAATGATGGATTACATGCTCATTTTACTCTTTACTCAAAATTAGAATAAATAGTTCTGTTTATTCTAGTCATGAGTCAGATACTTTTCAGAAGATAATTCTAGTATTCTTTTATTCATCTTTCATGGAACTTCAGTATTGTGTACAGAGGAGACTGCATGTTAAATGTTCAAGACTAACTACTATAAAGGAAATAATATTGTGTATCTCCATTCCCAAATAAAGTTTCATTATAGAGTACTAAAGTGACATTGTAAATCCAGTGAAAAGAGCAAATGACTCATGATGGAGAAATCTCAAGTCCCCAAGCTCTAACATTTGCTTAGACACGCGGCTTCTGGCAAATCAAACTTTACCACTTGTTAATAACAATAAAATGGGCTATCATTTGCCTTGTTTACTCAAAATTAGTCGCCAACTAAATTCCATTGGGAGATCATGATCACTGTCCTCAAAGAACTTTTAAGCTTCTAAGCTTACAGTGGAAACAAACATAAATATCGGAATAATGAATATGTTTGCATTTTAGAAGTGGAAGAGACCTCAAATGATCTTGTTCAATCCTTCATTTTAAAAGAGAAATCACAAGCCTGGACAACTTGCTCAAAATTATAGAAAGGTATCAGTACAAGTATCTAAATTTCCTAAATACCCATCCTGGTACTTTTCACCACATCATATTTATTACTCTTTTGCTTTAGCAACTTCAATGTATGTAGTTCACAATTTATCATTATCTATACCCAGATCTAAGAAGCTAAACACTGAATGACTTAAAAAACAAAACAAAACAGTATTTAGATAAAATTTCTGAGGCTGTAAACTTGCATAATTTGATAGCCAAATTGAATTTTGAAAGTGTCAAATACAGTTCTGAGTCATAATAGTAGAGGTGTACAATGATTGAAAGCAACTGATGTCTAAGAAATATGTATTACTAAGAAATTGCATAGTTGACTGGTTGGAAATTTTATTTTACAGTTTTTAGTTATGTAATTCTGCCTCAATTATAGTTATTTGAGAAATAGAGTATACATATACTTTTTAATTTGAGAAATAAAGTATGATTTTACTATTTTTTTTTCAGAGTTAGGAAATTGAATTCTGGGCCTCAGGCATGCAAGGCAAGCACTCCATCACTAAGATACGTCTCTATTCTATTATTTTCTTAATGTAAAATGCAATATACTTGCCCATATAAAATACTGAAAATAATGTAAAATACTTTTTGTTTGGGTCATCTTTCTTTGTTTTACTATTCATGTTTCAACCTAATATCGGAATATAAGTTAAATAGCGTTGAGTGCCATTTGTGCACCACAGATTACAATTTCAATGTACCCAAATGAAGACTATGAAAGCAAGTAACCGTTTTGCATCAGAAAGGTCTGAACTGAATCTCTGATAAAAAATAAATTAGGTGCTAAAAGATGAAACACAGGTAACAAAAAAAGACAAAACTATTGCCCAATAAAATACATTTTAATCTAAACACAAAGACAAAAATCTACTTTTACTTTCCAGGAATGTCATAAATATGCCAAAACTGAGAAAAGGGTTAGAAATAAAAGAAAGGTCTAGGAACATGAAAGTCCTAACCAAAAGTGAAATAATTTGGGAAGAATAGCACTAAACTGATAAAGTCTCCTTAGTAACTTGCATTGTTCCATGAAGGAAGAATGTAAAAAAAAGCACTGTGCAAAAAAGTAGAGTTGCAAGAATCAAACCAAGTCTTGAAAGCATTTGGTAAACCATCAAGTACAAGTTATTATTATATAACATCCACAAGCATAACAGTACACCATAGTAGACGTAAATGCTTATTTAAAAACTGCAATTCTTGTATAATGACTCATTGAATTTTTATTCTTAAAAAAGAATGTTAGACATGAAAGCTGGAACTACTTCTGAAAAAGAAATTTATTATGGTCTCAATAGGGTGGAGGGGCTAAGACACCAAAAATGTTCTTCCTCTTCAAAATACAGGTCTTCTTTTAGCAATGTGACCTTAAAATAGGTCACTGTTCTGATCTGGAACTGCTTCCTAATGATGTATGTCAGGCACTGTATTGAGTGGTTTGCACAGATTGTTTAATGGGATCTGTTATACAGATATACTAAAATAGTAATCGTTAGTCTTATTTTATAATTAAGGGAAGTAACTACAGTTAAAGAAACTAAAGCACAAAGGAGGTAGGAAACCTGCTCTCAGATGACATAGCTAATAAGCAGCAAAGCTGATGTAGTGAATATTCTTAACATCCCAAATCTTGTTCTTTCCACCACAGTACTTTCTAAGATGTAAATGTTCTCAATGAAGGATGTTCTATGAAGTCAATTTATGTGATGAAATATGTAATTCAGTAATATAATTCAGTAATCCCTTATTCCAAAACGTGAATGGGAAAAATATATTCATTTAATGTTAATTAGCTATCTTAAACTACTATAAAATGCTGCTACTACTAAGTAATTTTAGTTTTTTAGAGATGGAACTTTCAGTATCTAGTATTTCATCAGGATCCACAGCGTAATACAAAGTGCTTTATTAAAAAAAAGAAAGAAATAGTAACTGTATGAAGCAACTATTTCCAACCAAAATTTTAAACAACTTTTGAAGTGTCTAAAACAGATGTATACAGTTTTTAAAACTTAATTTGTTGTCGTTAGAACCGATGTACCCACTGTAATCTGTAAAGCCCATGTATAAAGGAACACTGGAACACCTTGCTCTAATAATAACAATTGAAGAATAAAGAACGGATTGAGCTTTTCTAACCACGATTTCTGGTCTGGCGTTATCTGGCTGTCATCGTCATCATTAATTAACTCTTTAAAATATGCTACTTGAACCATCTCTTCACCATAGACCCATGTGGCTAATAGCGAAATTAAATTAGTCCAACTGGTGTTAAGACTACTCAACAGCACCAGGACTGCCTATGTAACGTAAAGAGAACCACTTCACCCTAAGGGAAACACTTTTATACAACTTAACAAACATGCATCACGCATCCCTACACAAGGGACACTGAGGCAGAAATGAAACGTTCAACAAAAATTACGGTTCTTAATGATATCGTGTCGAGCACACTGGACTTTTCCAGAACTGTCACCGTCTTTGCTGAATTTACCACTTACAGTTAAAGAACTGGTGGACCACTCTTTTGCACCAGTCCATCCTTTTGCTTCAAGTGAATCAAATTCAAACTAAGTAGAAAAGTGAACACGAACGAACACATACACACACTCGCTCTCTTTCTCAAACACACACACGCCTCTCATACACACCTCTCACACACACTACTCCTCCCTCCCACACGGTCTCACACATTCCCCTCCCCCCCCCACATCTCTGTGGAGCAGAAAGGACGTGGGGGGGGGGGAGGAGAGACAGGGAGAGAGGGCGAGAAGGGGAGAAAGGGAGAGGGGGAGAGGAAGAGAAGGGGGGAAAGGGGAGACGGAGAGAGGGAGAGAGAGCGCCAGCCTACGAAGCAAGAGAGGTCCAGCGATGCCGTCTCTGCTGAGACCAGGCAGAGACATGGGAAGGCCGGGCCCCGCTCACCTCTTCCACTTCGATCTCCTTATAGTCGATCTCTTCAAAATTAAGGACCTGGGACGGGGCTTCGATCATCTCACTGGCAGAAGACGAGGAGGAGGAGGAGGCGGCGGAGGCTGTAGACATGATCCCCAGCGGCGCCCGCGGGGCCCGGGGCCCGTGCCGCCCGGACCGCCCGGGTGAGACCCGCGCCCACCCGCCTCCGGGACGGCCCTCGGCCTGGAGCCGTACCGCGCTGCCGCCGGGCGACCCGTGGCGGTGGACCGGAGGGTGGCCACAGCCGTGTCCCGGCTCCGGCTCAGCAGCGTTTTCCGCTTAGGGCCCTGCCCACAGGACTTCCGGTTCCGGTCTAAAATCGGAAACCGGAGGCGGGAGATGAGTTTGAGGAAGGGGAGGGCAGACTTTTGTGACTTGGAAAGACAGAGGAAGGGCAGGACGGGGCGAGGGGGGAGTTGACGGGGGGGAGGTCGGGGAGAGAGACGGGCCCTCGGCACCGTAGAACAAATTCCGCGAGACCTTTGTTAAAGGGCTTCAGCAACCGGGTGTTACCGCGAGATCTGGGGTGATGACGTCATGAAGGTGCGCGGGCGGAAGTGGAGCCGAGGAAGCTAGAGAACTCGGTGGGGTTGGTTCTCGGAGAGCCGGCGGGAAAGATGAAACTTGGGATTTCGTCTCTTTTCCTGGACCGTGCTTGACTTGCAGCTCCTCTACTCTGAGTGGCCAGCAGACAAACGAGATATCGTGTTTAATTGTGGGGTTTTGTTTTGTTTGTTTTGTCGATCGCGGGGCTTGAACTCAGGACCGTCCTGAGTTTTGTCGCTCTAGGCTAACGCTATCCCACTTAGAACCACAGCGCTACTTCAGATTGTGCGTGTGCGTGTGTGCTGTGGGGACATTTACTTAGATCTTGTCCTTAATACTGAGAGATGGGAGAAGTGAGTTAATGCGTGCGACCTGAGTTACACGATGGAAGAGAAGTGCTCACCCACTGTTACAGGTTTTATGACAGGTCATGGGGATCAGATATTTACACCGTAATTTGGCATACTTTAGAGTGTTCATCGGAAGTTAGTGACTAGGTAGAGCATCAAAGTAGTGTTACACATTTGTACGTTAATGTGAGTAGTAGTATCTGCAAGTTAAGTATTTGTCACCGTTTTTAGGACCCGAGAAATCAGATAAATTGAAACGGTTAGAGCTCTACAAGCTCAATCAGTGGGTCTCCAAGATGGATAGCATTTCCCATGTTGTCCTTCCAACACACTTTCATTGTGTTTCAAAATGGGTATTGAACTTTGACTTGAAACAAGTGGAAAGTACGCGACTAGAAATGTGGATTTAAGGACTAAGGGTTATTTCCTGAAAATGAAAAGTTCTGGGACTGAAAAGGTCAATCTGCAAGTAGGGAAATAAATAGTGATCTGAATGTCACCAGAGGAGAATTTCCAATGAAGAAGTAAACAAACAAGTAAATTGTACAGAAGTAAGTTAAATTGCTTGTAGCTCACTACTTGGCAATCAGGAAGTTATTATGAGCTCTTAAAAATGTTCTTTTTATTTGTATGCCTAGTAACTATGACATTTTGTTGACTGGATGACAAAAGGAATCATTTCTTATTGTATATACTGGATGATTTTTCCCAGGATCATGGCTTTCCATACAGCATTTTAAATGATAATCCCAATTCCATCCTAATGCTCAGACATCCTGAATTCTGGACCACATGGACTTTAGCACTTACATGTGGCTAAACTTTAAGCTGCCAAAAGCAAATTCATAAGTTGTCAGCCACCACAAACATGTTCTTCTGGTGCATTTCCTTTTCACTTACAGATCCTGTCACCTACTCCATGGTCCAAGTGAGAAATTTACATTCAAATTAATGGGCAGTGTATTGACAATGAAATAGAATCAAATAATGTCAATAGAATGATCATTTTTATGTTGTTTCTCTTAACATTTCTGAATTCTAATGGCCACTTCTTGAGCTATCACAGAAGGCCTATATCTAATTTCTCTTTAACATCTTGATTTTAGTACTAAAGTAGCTGCTGCCTACTTTAGTAGAAATAATCTGATATATATTTTGGAAAAATCATTAGCTTCTGTAAGTTCTCCTTTTTCTTTGCCTATAAGACCTGTTTTGTTTTGTTTTTATCCCTTTACTCTGGAGCTAGAATTCTGAGCGATTAAAATAAAAGGCTAATCACCACAGTCATGAGAGTTTTGCTTGATCTCCCACCTCAAAATTTTGTCGCCTTAAGTGTCATATACAGAAAAGTCCATTTTTATAGTGATCACCTTATATAGCCATCAAGATTTTACCTTTAACATTTTACATTTATTAGTCTGTCTATTTATCCATACTTATATCCATCTGCTTTTTGTTCAGTGCATTTTCAAGTGAATTACATGATTTTGGACATTAACCCTAGACAACTGCTTTTTGTCCACTGACTTGGACTTCTCCTATTGATTCTAATCTGAAATTAGCTCCATGTGCTGATAACTTGTTTGTTGTGTTTTGTGGGTTTTTTTTTCTTTTTTGGTCTTCCTGGTACTTTTCCCCCTAGGTTATAATAGACCAAAAGTCCCAGTAGTAATCATGTTTCTGTCTCCACGCATTCCCAAGGTGCAATACATTCTATGATTTGGTGATGTAAATTGGTAAATTACAATTATTCACTTAAACTGGATGAAATTGTATTTTTTTCATTTGCAATCAAAGAATACAAAGCAATGTCTGAGTCCAGAGAAATAATAGGGAGCTGAGTTCATCTTGGTTCACCTCAGTTTTGATTTTGCATTCCCTTAATTTCTTTAGCTTTCATTAAATAAGGTCAGAAGCTAGATATGGGAGAACATAGCCTTAAGGAATAAAATGGTCTAGATATGCTTGGAGATCCAAGAACTGCCCAAAAGAATTGTAGAAAGCAGCCAGGTGCTGGTTGTATGTGCCTGTAATCCTAGATACTCAGGAGGCTGAGATCTGAGGATCATGGTTCAAAGCCAGCCCAGGCAGGAAAGTCTGTGAGACTCTTATCTCCAATTAACAACCAGAAAACCAGATATGGCTCTGTGGCTCAAGTGGTAGAGTGCTTACCTTTAGCTAAAGAGCTGAGGGACAGTACCCAGGCCCAGAGTCTAAGCCCCATGACCGATCCAAAAAAAAAAAAAAATTGTAGGAAACAAAAAGTTAATGATGTTGTACAAGCCTGGATGAAAAGAATTTAGCCAAAAGCTAAATCTTAGTGCACCCATTGGATTTAGGGAGTCAAGAGGTCAGTCATATTTATTAGGGCTATTTTCATATGGGGACAGGAACCAGATACATTGGATTGAGGAATAAATGAAAGATGAGCAAAATGACAACAATGGTGGAAACTTGTTGAGACAAGATACAGAGCCTTGTGAATTAAACCCACAACTAAGCAAGGGAATTTAAAGTTTTTGCATGGATCTCTGGTAGTGATTAGAAAATAAGATTCTTGGGTTTTGTTAGTTCAGATGTGGTACATTTTCAGGTGATGGCATAATCAGGCTGTTCTGTGCTTGAGAGACAAGGTAGATCTTTGGAATTTTTTAAAAGAGTGTGAACCAGCCAGGCTCTGCTGGCTCACCCCTGTAATCCTAGCTACTCAGGAGGCTGAGATCTGAGGATTGTGGTTTGAAGCCAGCCCAGACAGCAAAGGCTGTAAGCTATAAGACTCTATCTCCATGGGGCTGGGAAGATGGCTCAGTGGTAGAGCGCTTGCCTTGCATGCCTGAGGCCCTGGGTTCAATTCCTCAGCACCACAAAAGAAAAAAGCCGGAAGTGGCGCTGTGGCTCAAGTGGTAGAGCGCTAGCTTTGAGCTGAAGAGCTGAAGGACAGCGCCCAGACCCAGAGTTCAGGCCCCACGACTGAACCAAAAAAAAAAAAAAGACTATCTCCAATAAAACCACTCAGAAAAAGCTGAAAGTAGCACTGTGGCCCAAGTGGTAGAGAGCTAGCCTTCAGCAAAAGGAGCTTAGGATCAGCACCCAGGCCCAGAGTTCAAGCCTCAGGATGGACAAAAACAAAAACCAACAAGTCAAGATATTGATAACCTTTCATCTAATCGCTGTTGGGCATTGATGTTGTTCCTAATTATTTCCCCATTATAAATATTACTGAGATGAATGTCATATTTGAATCTAATTTTTTACACAAAAGTAAATTTATTTCTCCGGTTATCTTTTATTTTCTTTTTGTTGAAATGATTCTAGTTTCCCTATGCTTTTTTCTTTTCTTTCTTCCTTTTTTTTTTTTTGTCAGTAGTAGGGCCTAAACTCTAGGCCTGGGCACTGTCCCTCAGCTCTTCAGCTCAAGGCTAGCGCTCTACTACTTGAGCCACAGCACCACTTCTGGCTTTTTCTGCTTATGTGGTGCTGAGGAATTGAACCCAGGGCTTAATGCATGTTAGGCAAACACTCTACCACTGAGCCACCTTCCCAGCCCCTCCCTATGCTTTAAAGAGAGATGATAAGCTAATTGCAGTTAGGATTTCGGAGTTTAATTTCCTAAACACAGTTCTTATCCTATTTCTGTCATATAAATAAATTGCATTAACACTAGTGTATTTACTCAATACCTACCTGAAAGATTAAAAATTAAAAAGTGACTGGCTTATAGAAATTAATGAAATATAAAATAATTGCTATTTTTCTTTTCTTAAGGGATTATGGGGAAAACAATCCCTATGACAGATGATGGGGGACATTCTTGTTCCAGGAGAGCTTAGTTGTATAAACTTGGATGGAGAAGGAGGCTGGCTTAGGTAGACTAGTGGAAGGAAAAGAAGCATGCTGGTGATTTTTCATGTACAGTTCTGCCTACTAGGATTCTCTTTAGCCTCATACTTAAAAATGTCTTGCTATGGTTCTTCTGTAGCATGCTTCTCATGAGATGGTAACAACAACAACAACATGCTTCAGTCATGTAGGATCGAAGCTTTACATGCAAGTTTCTTCCTGAGTCAGTCTTCTGGAAGGCTAGACAAGTCTTTCCCTCCCATCCTTTCTCTCTCTCTCTCTCTCTCTCTCTCTCTCTCTCTCTCTCTCTCTCTCTCTCTTGTAGGTTTGTGTGTCTTTCTTTCTGAATGTGTTTGGATGGGCAGGTTGGGATGCACACGTGGGTGTATGTAAGTCCTCTCAATGAAGCTTGAGATAAGAATAAGAGGACAAGGAATATCAATCAGGTACTACCTTAGATGCTAGCTTTGCTTATATTACTATTTTCAGTGAAGAGAATATTGTCAAGATGGAAGATGTTTCCCTAGCCTATTTGTTATCTTTATTTGGAAATTACAAACATTTATACACTTATTATGTGGCCTGGGTCCCCAAATATTAGCAGATGTTTTTGTATTTATTTGATTTGTTTATATGTTCTGTTTATATGGTTTACAGGAAAGACATTCCTGGATTGGGTTTGCTATTTCCTAAATTTCCCACAGTTACCACTTAGATCTCAGCTCAGTCACTACCTCAGAGACAGTCATAGTGTTCCCTAGTTCATTTCCCTTTCATTTTCTACCCGTTACTTGATTTTCTTTTATTATTACATCTTAGCTATTAGACATCATCTTATTTATTATCTTGTTCCATGTTTATTGTCTGCCCTTCAATTCTTCTTCCTCCCACTTCCTTGTCAAACCTGCCAATTGGATGTTAGCTCCACTGAGGCAGAAATTGTGTTTTGTTTTTCAGTATCTCAGGTTTTAGAACATTACTTTAAATGTACACCCCTAAATTTTTTGAAAATAAATGAGTATTATTTTAAGTAAATTGTGTTTAATTTACTTATAAGGATTGAGTTAACAAAATATTTTGTATAATATTATTGGGAAATGATGTGTGTAGTTAGTCTACCAATTATTTGTAATGAATGTTTTAAAAGTATTTGAGGATTTAAAAATACTTTGTTCTCATAGTTAATTAAATGCCTGTCTAATTAATGTAACTTTTTTTTAAGTGCTGGGGATTGAAATAAGGACATTACAATTGGTAGGTAGGCACCATACCACTTGTGCCATATATCCTGTTTGCTTTAGTTTGTTTTCCAGATAAGATATTGTGCTTTTCCCTCAGGGCTATTCTTGGACCATCATCCTCCTATTTCTGCCTCCTGAATAGCTAGGATTGCAGATGTGTATTGCATGCACCACCCTTATATAACTAATATTTAGGTTACTTTCTGTACATTTTCAAAGGGTAAACTTTAATTCTTCTTTCCAAATACTATTATTTAATCCATTTTTAACAATTTGTTAAAATTTAATGATAAGGTGTTTCTATAACAATGACTGCTCTCAGAAATAATTGGCATTTTAATGGAAAATATGCAAAGTTAAATAGATTTTTATTTTCTGAGCTTTTGGACCAAGCTTAAACATCACAACATACCTCAACATTCATTTTTAAAGCAGAAACTTAAACAGTTAAGAACATGCTTTAGAAATATAAATAGTGTTCATAGAAATAGTGCTCTTCCCTACAAAAGTGCATCCATGAAATATATTTCACAGAGTAATATGTCAAATTGGTGTTTTTAGGTGATCTTTCTCAGAAGAAATTCCAGCAGCAATTTAGCTTCATTTTCAGGAATAAATAAGGGTGTTTGATTTCACACAGCCTCAGGGAAGCACAAATTAAAACTTTCCACTAAAACAGAAGCCATCTACTATTCATTATTTCAACAAACAAACCACTCTACTCTGCTGAAGTTGCAATCAGGGGAAGGGATATTGTAGTGCTTGAAACCTGCAAGGCTAAGAGGGCCTACTTTGCATTCTTGTTTGTAAGCAGCCCATTTCACATCTTCCTCTGAGTTCCCCAGCACCCCACGGAGCTACTCTCAGTGTCGAAAAGCTCCATTAAGTAAATAGAGGTTCCCTATTTAGAAGTCATCTCTGGGAATTCAAAGTGCTCTGAGAAGGAAATTGGAACTATCAAGATTAAGGTATTAATGAAAAGTTCTGTTAAATTTCTGTTGGGATGCTAATTAATCTTCTAAAAATTGTTAATCAACTCAATTATATAACACACTTAAACTTTAACACCCAGTACAGGAAAAGTATCAGGGTCTTTTAATTATGCCTAGAGGCGTTCTTAAAGTTAAGGGAGGTAGTCTAATGGGAAAATCATCCTTAAACAGTGCTTTAGTTTGATCATCAGTATTCACTTGTTCTCTCACACCTGATAAATTTGAGAAATCAATATTTAGTGCTCAAATGTTTGAGGAAATATTAGAAGTAGTAAAAGACATTCAGGAAGTGGAATTATGACAAGTATTCCTAATGGAATTGCCTACCTGAAGTACAAAAGACAATCTCTGCATCATCTGTTAAACCTGTGCAAATAGCTTTAGCCTCAACTGTTTCAAGAAGATAAAATCTGATAAACTTTTAATATTTGACACCTGACTAATCATACTAATGGTAAGTATTGAGCTAAATAAGCTATGCTAAATTTCTATCAGTACTGAAATACTTTGACTTGTTAGTAGGAAATTGAGTCTTACCAATTTTGCTAAATATTAAAATATCAAGGTATTTCTAAATCTTTTAATATATAAAATGGTATGTAAAGTTATATAGTAAAGTGCTTAATAATATGTAAATGTTAATGTGAATGTAAATGTGAATGTTAATGTGAAACCTGCAAGGCTCTGAGAGGGCCTACTTTGCATTCTTATTTGTAAGCAGCTCATTTTATTCATAGCCCATTGCTATATAAAGAAATAGAGATAGATGATACAATTCAGCAGAAAAAGTCAGCCACAACCTTTAGAGATTCTGATCCAGTAAGTGTTTGGTATGACCGGGAGCATTATTAGTTTATATTTCACAGTCCAGCTAATGCTAAGATCCTTTGGGGTCACATATTAATAACAACATTTATTTTAGTAAGTAATTTGAATGATTTACTTTATTTTTATTTTGTCATAAAAATGCTGTACAGAGTGGTTACAGTTACATGAGTAAGGTAATGAGTACATTTCTTATTGAATGTTGTTCCCCCTACCTTTTTTTCCTACTATCTCTTACCCCGCTCCCCTTTCCCAGTTCTCCCTGTCTCCCCCCGCCCCCCAGTTGAAAAGGTCATTTCAAACATAGTGTCTTGTGAGTATCATTGTTGCAGTGGGTTATCCTGTGTCTTTGTTTCATCATTTTGTATTCCCTTTCCCCTCCCGGAAATAGATAAATGTAGAATCATTCACTTTTAAGAACTAGAAGTTACTGTTTACATTTTAATCATGGGCCCATTTTCCTTTGTTTAAAACAGATTGGTATTAGTAATTCTATTTTGTTTTGTTTGTTTAAAGTTGAAGACTGTTTCCAGTGTGGTCCATGAGACCTTCCTTGCACAGGATATCCTGATCTTGGCTGTCATTTTTGGTTTTATAAGTTTAGTAACTTTATGTATGTATGTATGTGTGTGTGTGCGCGGGTGTGCTGCACTCAGGGCCTGGGCACTGTCTCTGAGCATTTTTTGCTCAAGGCTAGTGCACTACCACTTGAGTCTCAGTTCCACTTCCACCCTTTTGGTGATTAACTGGAGATAAGAGTATCCTGGATTTTCCTGCCTGGGCTGGTTTGGAACTGTGATCCTCACATCTCAGCCTCCTGAGTTGCTAGGATTATAGATATAAACCTCTGGCTCCCTGCTAGTAACTCAGTTTTAAAGTTTTTCAAAGGGTGATTAGGCTTTCTTTGCTACTTGTTAAGACCACTGGTGACTATTTACTGGTCACGGAAGCACTGGGGGAAGGAAAGCTTAGCTAGAGACAACGAGAAATTTGTATGAAGTGGCAATTTTAAATGATCTCCAGAGGATTCTCTTGAAGTCACCAAAGCCTACTTAGCTGAAAGAGTAAGAGTTAAATTTCCTGTTCTACTAGGCTATCAGGTAATTATATAGCTTTTGGACATATTGGAATCTCATAAGACAAATGATAAATTATAATCTTTTTATTTGAAGAGTTTTTTAATATGCCTTTTCCCTAAAAAAACAAAAACAAAAAACAAAAAAAACCCTACAGGGCTTTTCTGTTTACTTATTTGAGAAGATAATTATATTTTATGGTTTCATCATTGTGATTTTCCTATTGGTATTTTTTTTATTGATCATTTACTACTGATTTAAGGCCACTTGTACTTAAAAGTTGGGGAATACAGGACATAGAGTCTTTGGTTTAGGGAATTGAAGTTGATATTTGAGCAGAGTAAAACATTTTAAAGAGTGCAAGGTTAATTAATCCCTAGTAATGAATCCTTGAGGGTGTTTAGCAAAGTGGCCCATACTGTAATGAGTACATTAAATGTAATGCCATGGTTTTAAGTACTGCATGGTATTAAGTAGAAATAGGTAATTTGGGGAGAGTGGAAAATAGCAAATATTATCATTCTGCTTATGTTAGGACTTTAAATCTCTAAATTTCTTTAACTTTATTAATAAATAGTTCTGGTTTCCTTAACAAAGGACAATTGCTTAAGGTTATTATGCCATTATCTTGATCAACACTGTATGAAATTCACAGCCTAAAGAGAAATTTCATTCTGAGATAAAATTAAGCAAATCTTGATCAATCTAATTGAGAATTAGTTCTACACTTCTTCATTAAGATAATCTAAAAGTTTATTAATCAATATAAATTATCTGCATTAAAAGAAAAAAAGTATATTTTAATTGACATGGTTTTTATTAGACTAACAAAAATGGAGTTGTGTTTCGTCTTAATTTCCTATGATGTTCCTTACCTTCACTTTGCTGCTTGGAATTGATTTCTACCTTTTTCTAAAGGACTCATTATCAACTTTAATAAGCCTGGGATTGATCTTCTTTGGAAAACAAAGAATATATTATATCCTAGGTCTCCAGCTTAATTTATAAAGACATAGATATTATCCGAATTGATAATTCACCTTCAGTTGAAACATATTGAACTAGCATAAAAATAACTTTTGAAAGCAACTGAATTTAGCAGTACTATAACATGATGTGAGATGTGTTAAGAATTTAATTTTGAAATGCCATTGAATCTTAAAGTAGGTGATCGATTTAGTATGTATAGAGAACAAGTAGTTAGAATGATGCCTGTGATTTTTAAATTCATTTTTTTACTCTCAATTTTATTGGCTGTATAATTCTGTTTATATTAAGAAAGATCACTAGGATTTAATCTGTTTTTTGTTTGTTTGTTTGCCAGACCTGGGGCTTGACCTCAGGGCCTGGGCACTGTCCCTAAGCTGCTTTTTTGCTCAAGGCTAGCTTTCTCCCACTTGAGCCATAGGGCCACTTCCAGCTTTTTCTGCTTATATGGTACTGAAGGATAGAACCCAGGGCTTCATGTATGCTAGACTAGCACTCTAACACTAAGCCACATTCCCAGCCTAATCTATTTATTTTATTTTTGTTTCTTTATGGCTAAAAGTGGAGCTTATGACTCTTATTTCTTATAACTACTATCTCTTCTTAGCTAGTTTGTCAAAAGTGAACTTTAAATGATAAATTAGAACTCACAACTCAGAGCAAGTAGGTGGTTATAACTTGTCCAATGTAGCAGATATTCTGATATCCCCACCCATACTTCCTCTGACTCTCTTATTATTTCTGTGTATCAGCTTGACTTCTCAGGGCCAGCAACTACATCTTTGTTCAAGTGTTACCTTTGGGTTACCAAAAGTTACTTCATTCACATTCATGCAGGGAGTGCATAAGGATTGATGTTCTCCATGTGATGGATATAAACTTAGCAACCTGTGGTAGAGGTACAAATACTCAGTTTCTTTATACTCTGCTGGAATAATTTTGCAACTTTCTCATGGCATCTGCTGAAGTGTTCGCTTAATAAGTCACATAGTATTGACTACCTTTCCTTTTTCTGTATCACCTGTGCATTTCTATGAAATATTATGTTCCAAATGGTCTTTTAGAGGAAAACCAAAAACTTTGTATTGTCCAACAATTGATCCTGCTTCAACAATAGGATCCTGATTGTTTCAGTGAAATTCTACCAAATATGGATAGTGGGGTAGGATTTGTATTTTTCAGGTCTGAGAATTTATATATCTCACTATATGACTGTTAGAATCCTGCTAAGAATATTTGCAGATTTATAGCTACATAACATTAGCATATATAAATTCACACTCACAAAATTTACATTCACATCAATTTTTTTGTTGAATTAATTTCTCTTTGAGATTACCAAATGACTTACCAAACTGTTAACTGTAAATAATGGAATAACTTGGTGTGTGTGATTGTGCTCACATGTAATTCTAGCATTCAGGAGCTAAAGTAGAAAGTTATTAGTTTAAAGTCAGTTGGCTCCATAGTAAATTCCAGCCCAGACTAATACAATGAGGCCATATCTAGAAATAATGAATAAGAATAAATAAATAGGGGCTGGGAAGGTGGCTCAGTGGTAGAGCACTTGCCTTGCATGCCTAAGGCCCTGAGTTCGACTCTCAGCACCACATAAGCAAAAAGAAAAAAGCCAGAAGTGGCACTGTGGTTCAAGTGGTAGAGCACCAGCCTTGAGCTGAAGAGCTGAGGGACAGTACCCAGGCCCAGAGTTCAAGCCCCACGACTGGACCCAAAAAAAAAAGAATAAATAAATAAATAAAAGGTAATGGATGGAATGATTGTGTCTAATTGATTAGAATGTACTGTACTTTTACTGTGTGCCTGGTATTGTACTAATCTTTAAAGATAATTACTTAGTTTACTTTTATCTATCTGCTTTCATAGAAGTTTAATTTGAGCTTATTTTGATTTCAGCTATATGTACATGGTCTTCCTGCAAATATATTTTGTTCTTGCAAGTTTCTAATTTATGCATATTTGGCTAGTTGATTAATAAAAGCCTATTGACTTCAGACATTGTATTTAATTCTTTTCCTTAATTCTTTCATTGTAAGACTCAGAGTGGTAGTATATTTTCTCTGCTTACTGTGTAAATATGTTTACTTAGTTTATTTTTTTAAAAAAATACTGTTCATCTTGTACTTTCAAGAATGACTTCATTCTTGTCAATTTTATTTGTTACAAGTTACATTTTTAATCCTATAGTGTCTCAAAAACATTTTTCACAACTTTTATATTTGATTTGCCCATATTGATACTTAAAACTGCTTAAGCCTTTAAGTATAGAAATGCTTAAAACTGAATACATTTTTAATTAAGTAAATTAACCTGAAGAACAAATAATTCTCAATACTATGGTGAACATACAATGTTCATCAAATG
The DNA here is from genome assembly GCF_000151885.1 of Dipodomys ordii. Taxonomy (NCBI): domain Eukaryota; kingdom Metazoa; phylum Chordata; class Mammalia; order Rodentia; family Heteromyidae; genus Dipodomys; species Dipodomys ordii. The sequence continues at coordinate 15,609,051 of NW_012267248.1, read as the reverse complement.
TTGCCATTTTTGGCTTTACATACTGCAATAATATTTTCAGCTTAAATTATAAATATTAAATTAATACTTTCTGTGAAACACATCAAGTTTTTACAAATGGCATTGCTTTCCTGTCATAAGTCAGAATGACATGTATTAATTAAAAGCTATGGCTTTTTTATAGTCATTGGATTTCTGTGCATTCTCAACTGGAGTGCATACCTGTAGTTGCCAGTGAAACCTTGAAGAAACATAATAGAGAGTTTATATACGCATAGTCTGTTGTATGAAGAGGTGGATTCATGTATATCCGTTGAAAAAATAACTATTAGTCACTTTCTGTTTTTCATACTGTTTGCACACAGAAATAATGGCTATCATTCTGTAGTTGATATAAGTTGGCATTAAAATTTTGGTTTTCTTTTGGACAATGAATCCTCTCAATATTATGATTAAAGTTAAATCCCCTTCAGTAGTTAGTAGGAAAATGATCTAAGAATGTCCAAGTAGTTTATTATTTTCCTTTGCTGCTATTCCTTGCATGATTTATTCAGGAATACACACACACACACACACACACACACACATATGCTGCATATATGTAAACCCAATCAGGCCAGTCAGAGCCTGGCTAGACCTATGGGAAAGAGACATTGTCTTTCTGCTAGAATTGCTGGTTAATAGTCTGTAATGCCTTGAGCTGATAATACTTGTGACTATTTTGGAAGAGCTTGCTTGAGAACAAAGCCTGTGAAAGGAATTAGAGCACGGAGGGACAGAGACAGGATTCCAATGACAAAGTCTGCATGTGTGTTTAGTGGTGCTCAACAGTCCACCTCTATACTTATTTAATTGAACCAGTAAGTTTCAGGTACTCTCCTAACACTCTTCCAGGACCTTTCACTGTTCTTTTTCACTTGCCCCTGTAGGTTTCCTAAGTTACTATTATGATTATATTAATCCATTTTCTCCTTTACTCTTCAAGACTTGTGATGCAAATATCCAAAATAACAACAAAAAGAAACAAAAATTAAAGCCCAGATTTCTATTTAGGGTTTTGTGGCTCTTGACCTATGTCAAAGCTTTGCTTTGTTATGGATCAATAAGACTTGTTCTCCTTATGTGGCTGAACACATAGTTAGATGTTCAAAGAGAAAAGGGTTATAAAATGGAGTATTATCTAAATCTGCAATCTTAAAGATCTGTTGTTCTTAGAGATATGCTAAGTCTAAATGTTTATTGAACTCACATTAACTTGGATGATAGACTTGTGAGCAAAGCAGACAAAAATTCCTGTACTCTAGGAGTTAGTATAATTCCAAAAGGCTTGATAATTAGAATTCTAGCCAATTGTGGGCCAGGAAGAACTTGAGAAGACTTCATTCCACTACTTTTAAAAGCCTTCAATGCTTTCCCATTACACTGAAAATCTAAAGGCCATACTACACTTATAAAGGCTATATAATAAAATCCAGCCCATGTTTGCCAAATGCTAGTTACAGCATATAGCTAGCTGTACCTGTCCTATAACATTACTCTATTTTTTCCTTCTGCCTTAACTATCTTCCTCCTATTCCACTCTGCTGAATTCACATGGACACATCTTAACACACTTCTTCAGAGTAATTTCTCCTTCTCCATTTGATGTGAGTCTCCTTAATATCTTCTTAGAACTCTGCTTTTTCCATAGTATTTGTCAGTGATAATACATGTATGCACACACATATCCATTCAAGTATCAGTGTTTATTTACTACCTCTCTAGCACTGTGAGATCAGAGATTATATCTCTTTTGCTCTTCACCAAATTATTTAGTACTTTCCGTAGAACCTACTTCATTGTGGAGATTAAATATATTTTTGAGTAACTGTATGGCTTGACCTCAGGCTCCTTAGAAGTATCCCTAACTCTCTCAACACTTTTTTTGACTCGAGGATTATGAGTCAAAGACCCTTTCTAGCCCTGTTCTTTAGCTGCCTATTCTAGGGGTCATCCTAGTACATCAGTCATCATCTATTTATGTAGTAGGCTAGGCCTCAGTCACCAAAGTGGGAAAGTGACTGAAGGAAACTGATGAGATAACAGGAACCAAAACAGAAACATAGCCCTTGCAACTACAGCTCCCTGAAGCTAGATTGAAAGGGGCAGGGTAATCCCAGAATCTCATTGGTTCACTCTAGGGCACTGAATCCCAATCCTGACTGCAGACAAAAGGGGCCAAAGGCAGCAACATGGAAGCCAATGATGAGACTAAGAATGTAGATGGGCAAGTGTCTGTTTCTATGATGTTTGTCTCACATGTGATGTGTGTGAATTTGACGTGGTTCCAGAGTGTAGATTTTACTGGCCACCTGGTTCCAGAGTGTAGATTTTACTGGCCACCTAACATACAGAATGGCTGGAATATGAGAGAAAGATTGATCTCCGGGTAGAAGCATTATAACATCTCTATGGTCCTATAAGAGTTAGAGACAAGGGAAATTAGATGACTGGCCTTACCCACTCCCACCATTCTTGTTCTTTGTTAGTTTTAAATGGAATGCAAACATTTCTTGTTTTAGCTTACTTTGGTCCATTTTATACTTCAAACCTTCTGAGAATCAGGGAATTCTTGCCAGTATTTTATTATAGAAGTTTTCAAATACAACAGTAAACTTGAAATAATTTTACTGTGACCACCCAAATTTCTACCACTTAGATTCTATTATTAGCATTTCACTATATTTTATCCATTAGTTTAGCCTTTTATCCACCTATTAATGCATCTTATTTTTTTAAGTTTGGCTACTCCTGAGCTTCTGGACTCAATCTTCTTGTCTCAGTCTCCTACCACCTTTGTGCGTGTTCATGTGTGTCTTAAAAAAAATTGCATGTATTGGTATATCTCCCTCATAATGAGGACTCATAGCATTAGCAAGAATTACATAAATTTTTGTGGTAAAATTTACATATAATTACACAAATATTATAAATTCACCCTGTTTCAGCAAATGGATATGCTTTCATAATCTAAACTGTATCATCCCCATATATTTTCTCATTCTTTTTCCAGTCAATCCCTACCACAACCTCTAGAGGCCAGGGTTGTTCTGTTTTTATTTTATTTTATTTTTTCCTACCATAGGTTCAAGGTATTGATTTATACCAGACAATGTCATTATTGAGCCCCCATATAATCTTTAAGTGGCTATATGTTGTTCTCATGATTCTAATAGAACTCTGCTTCTAAAATTCATACTCAACCAAAACTTGAAAGAAGGAACTTAGTCCAACAATGACAATGTTACCTTATCTAATTCACATTTCCTCAGGGTACACAAGATACAGAAGAAAAATAGGATTGTTGGGTCAGAGGGTTATAATAACAGAAATGAAACAGTATTTCTCTGGTTCCCTTCTCTCCTGCCACCCACTCTCTCTGAGGTCATGTCTGTCCTCTTAAGTTCTTACCAGTGCTTTCAAGAAATCTCCACGTATGTCTCATCTAAGATTGCTAACATATCCCAAGCAATTTCTCTTTACTGACATTTACTCATTACCCTTCAAGGGGTCTAACTAATATTCTGGAAGTCTTAACCTAAACATGAGTTATTTTCCTGGTGCATCTTTAGTCACCTTAGAAAGGAACTTGTCTTTTACTTATCTTTTACCTGTCCAGACATGTCTGCATTTTCTGTGGCTTCACAGTTTGTCTTGTCTTGGTAGCTATAACTGTGATATATCTTAGGAAATGAAACCAGTCATACAAGCCACACATTTTACCTAGCTCTTATTCTTTCAGCAGAATAGAAAAGCCTATATTTGATGTTAGATTTTAACTTTTCCTACCAACATTTTCAATGGAATTAATACATTAAACATTGATAGTCCCAAACTATCTTTTATGTACTGGATTTGGACTCTTCTAAACTCTCTTATTAGCAGGATTAAAATATTGCCGAATTTAAAATTGAAAATTGAAAATTTAAATTAAATTTCATCTGTGTTCCTGATTTTATCCAAGTAGATATGTGTGTACTTAGAGCTAAACAAAATATTTTATTTGGAAAAGTGGAAAGGCTGGTAAACTACAAAAGCTTAACTATATTAATATTGTATATTATTTCCTACCATAATTTAATATGACATGTATACTATGTGATTATCCTATGTAGATATCTCCCATCCCACTTATTTTTTTGTGCTTGTCCTGGGTCTTGAACTTGGGAACATGGCTTTGAGCCTCTCTTTGCTCAAGGCTAACAATCTACCACTCGAGCCATGGTGCTATGGATTGAAGCTGGCTTCAGACTGGATCTGCAGATCTCAGCCTCCTGAGTAGCTAGGATTACAGACATGAGCCACCAGCACCTGGTCCATATCACTTTTTAAACTCCCTAAAGATTTACAAAATGGCTAGCACTTGGATAAGATTAAAAAAAAAAGTGTTCAATTAGCAATTATTAACTATTCTTATAGAAAAGCTACCCTTGTTGCTGACTTGAAACATAGGCATAACTGAGTGCTGATAAACTCATGCCTGTAATTACTCAGGAGGCTGAGCTCTGAGAATCCCAGTTCAAAGCCAACCTGGACTGAAAAGCTCATGAGACTTTTATCTCCAATTAACCAGCCAAAAGCCGGAAGTGGAGATGTAGCTAAAGTGGGGAACACCAGTTTTAGTGAAAAAGCCAAACAAGAGTTTGAGGCCCCAGTACCAGTATACAAGAAAAAAATTAAAAGGAAAGTTATACATATTTTAAATATTGACAGATTCAGCCAAATATTTCTTCAAAAATCATAACTCCACTTTTCATGATATTGGAAATATCTAAAAAAAAGTGCCACTAATTTTCTTTCTGAGGCAGTTGGCCTTAAATTTGAGATCCACTGCCTCAGCCTTGTAAATGATATGAAATTCTTCTTAAAACATGTTTTATTGTATTGCAAATGTTCAGAAAGAAGTTGACTTCTTTGTACTGAGAAATTTATGTTTTAGGATTTTGAAATTGTTGCTTCTTAAAAATTGATGGCATGGTCATTCTGAGACAATAACATAAAAAAGAGAGAAACATGTATGTGCCAGGTAAAAAGTGTAGGAAATGTATTTTAAATAAATGGAAGGGCAAGTGTAGACATACAAGAACAAAAATACAAAAATTCAAAAATAGAGATGAGTCCTTACAAGGGGTTTTGTACTGACTGACACAGAAAGATCCTGGAGGAGGAAAACACAGGCATATGACCTTGTTTTTTTTTTTTTTTAAAAAAAAGATCACACAAACACTCTGTGGGTATAGATTCATATACTCAGCTATGTGTGCATGTGTGCACAGAGGAATAAAAGGGAGGATACTGTTCAAAATGCTAACTATGGATACTCATAAAGAGTGACCAGGTTTAGATCGTAAGATATAGATTTACATTTTGATTTAAAAAATTGAATTAAAAAAAACCCAACATATGGGGCCGGGAAGGTGTCTTAGTGGTAGAGTGCTTGCCTTGCATGCATGAGGCCCTGGGTTCGATTCCTCAGTGCCACATAAGCAGAAAAAGCGGGAAGTGGAGCTGTGGCTCAAGTAGTAGAGCTCTAGCCTTGAACTGAATAGCTGAGGGACAGTATCTAGGCCCAGAGTTCAGGCCCCACAACCAACAACAACAACAAAAAAAGCCAACATACATTTTTATATTGAATGACTTAAAAAAAAGAAAATAATACAATATGTGGAAGCAAGGTGGGCTGCTTTTAAAGTGTATTGGTTAATAAACTGAACAAATAATCAGGAACCTCTGTACAGTAATTCTTTTCTAGACATGAAATATGTCTAACAACAATTTCTAACATTTTCATTTTCTTTGCATGCAATCATAGGCAGAATTCCTGTATATAAAAATGATGAAAGCAAAATTGCTTGGTGGAAACTGGAAGTTAAGGGGCTTTTCTCTGTGTTTTTCTCCCCTCATAATCTTTTGAAAGCCCCTAGGGCTCTGCTGAACACAGTTTGAAATACACTGGTCTCTTCCCAGGATGCTTTTGATTTAGTCCTTCTTGAAGGTCAGAGGGATATACCAGCCCTGTGATTCTAAAGCACAAAGAATAAAGAATGCCTAGAGGTAACCCCTGAATTCCCTCTTGCCTCACAGAAAACACGTTAGAGCAGGAAACATTCATGTCATGTAAGATATTACCAGATGTTCAATAGAAGAGGAAAGGTTTTTATTTTGCATTTCTTGGTTTTGGATTCTAATGGTTTTGCTTCTTAAAATATAAGTGAATGATCTGTGCCTTCTCTATATCCTGAAAGTGAACAGTTTGGTTAAAGTAATTTTTGTAGGTCTTAAAGTGGCTTCTGTACCATTCTCAGTTGTAATGAGACAAATAGCTTTTTAAAGTAAAAACCAAAAACAAGCAAAAACCAACTTAGTATTTATGTAAGAATATGCCTTTCCCAGGCCAAAACAACTAAACCAAGAGTCATAAAAAGCACAAGTATTAGTGACATATAAGTCAAGAATTATATTTCTTTTAGGATTTGTATATGTTTCTATTTACTTTTTCATATATAACATTTGATTTCTGGCATTATTTGCCATATTAGGAGCATAGTTTCTCAGTCCTAAATATTGCATTTGGCTGGTTAGTACAATATAAGCCTGCTGGTGTATTTAAAATAATATAGAAAACATAGCGTCACTCTTTATGTAAACGTACATTTCTGCCATAAATGGCTTTATTTTTATTTAAAATTTGTCTGTTTGTGTATAGTAGACAAATTTAAAAACTGTAATGATGAGGAATTAAAAAGAAAATCTCTGTTCCCCACAAGGTGGTACTGTGGTTCTTTTACTCTTTAAAATCTGTGCACATAACTAGCATTTCCCCCCTTGTCTTCCTCCCCCACCCTTTACAGATGATCTTCAATTAGATTCTAATAAAAATGAGAAATAATTTCAAAGGAAACCTGATACTTGTAACTTTGAAGTAACTTACAAGCAAGTAAAATTCTCTATTTAACTTTCTTTGTAAGAGTTTTATTTTCCCCTTTGCTGTTAGCTTTCTTTTTTTTTTAAAAAAGAAAAGTTCCCATACCAACTTTGAGTATAGTTTATGGCACTTTCTGTCCTTTGTACTATATAATGATGGCAGTGCCTATAGACTTTGTGGTTCTAAAGACAGTAACATGCATGGTTAGCCATCTTTAAAATGTTTCAACAAATGAACACGAACACAGCTTGGCATCGTTTGGCAGTTGAACTTTGTACTGTTTTAATTTTCTCCTAACCAACTTTCAGAATTAAAAACCTGCTACGATTCTCAACTCTACATGTAAAAATTACAGAACATGTCTAAAAAATAAAGCCACCTCAACACTTTAGTGGTCTTGTGCTAGTGGTTGTTATTTTTTTACGTCCTATCTTTCAGCTTCAAAGATTTTCAGATATTTAATATTTAAAAATATGTTCACATTTGGATATAAAAACGATATATAAAATTGTTCTGTTCTGCCCGTCTGCCTCCGCAGGCCTACTTTTGTCAACGCCCTGCCTAGGTTTCCGGAGTAGGTGCTGGCAGGCAGCGACAAAGAAGCGCTGTCGACTGCTGCCCTGGGACAGAGGTGGCCTCTGGGGTCTCACCATGCGCAAATGTCACATCTGGAAGCGGGGCGAGGGGACGTGTGTCTTCGGCATGCGCTTACATAGTGAGCAGAGTGCTTTCTTGCCCGCCTGTGTGTTTGGGGCAGCCGGCGGGCGGGTTGATGGATCGCGACCATCACTTAGAGGAGCACGGGGTCTAGGAAGTGGAAATTAATCTTTAAATTTGTGGATCACAATAACGAACACTGGACGAAACGAGAAATGAAAGGAGAAGAAAAAGAAAAAAGCTTCTGTGACAGAACAAGGAGACAAAACACAGGTTCGTAAGAGCCAAAAGAGACAGGGCAGAAAATAGCCGAATCGCATGCAGCCGAAGCCAGCCCCAAGGAGCTCGAGGCTGGGCATCCGTCCTTTGATTCCATCTCCCCGCCGAGCCCGCAAAGGCGTCTTCGCCCGCCTGCTTAACGGATGGGAAAAGGTGGACCTGGAGTGGTTAGGGTAACCGCTCAAGGTCACGGAGCTGAAGGGCTAGAGGCCCTGTGTCCGCCCTGGCACCGCGCGCCGGACCCGCGCGCGCGGGGAAGAAGACGCGCGGGACTGCGGCGCGCAGCTGGGGCCGGGGAGGAGCCGCCGCGCCAGCGCGGCCGTCGTGCAGACCAGGCGAGTCGGTGGGGAGCCTCGTCACCCTCAAGCCAGAGCGCTTCGGTGGGCGTCCCCCACCCGGCGGGGGAGTCTCGGCAGGGAAACCTAGGTGGAGACGCTTCCGAGCTCCCAGGAGAAGAGAAGCGCCCCATCCCGCCTACTGCGCCACTCTGGGGTCCCCCCTCCCCCCCGCCTCCCCAGCAAGCCATCGCGGGGTGCCTCGCTCCCCGGGCCCGCACTACCTGCCCTGGACTTTAACACACTGAGGGGGTTGTGGGGGGCGAGGGCGGGGGAAGAAATAGGAGCTGCGTCAGATCGATGTTGAGTTAACCACAGGTCCCCGGACGTTCCGGGCGCTGAATCTGGCGCTACCAGGAATCATCCCGGGCACTGAGGCCAAAGACAGCAGGGCCAGCAGTACTGAGAAACCGTATGTCAACGTATATGAGCATATACAAATTTGTAAGACTAGGAGGTAAAAACAAAACAGTCTCAAAGAGGAATAATGCCCAGTCTATATTGTAAATCGATGGCATTTCATGTTACAAGCACTCTCTTCAATGAATAGCTCCTGTCAATCCACAGTGATTATTTAATGATTATTAATTGACGAGACACCTTTCACCTGAAAATGGCTTGTCTGAATTGTCTTTCTTCGCAGAGAACTGCGAATTAAAGTTTCTTTGTTAGGGAGAACAAAGAGGAATCCAAACTATTTTAAGGAGGCTTTAGCATTTGACTTGGCAAACCATTTTGCTAAAGATCAAAACCTTCGCTCTTTGACTCGCCCCCTCTCTGTCACAGCCTCTGCAGAGTTGTCTTTGGAATAAGCCTGGTGCTCCTGGTGGGTTTTGGCGCTCTCCTCCTCCCCCCTCTTCTAGAGATTAGCAATTTGGAGTTAAGAAGAAATGTATTAGTCTTGCAATGCAACCTTTCACATTCGTATCTGAGCTAACTGAGGCCTGGAGAAGGCCAAGCCACTATTGAAGTTTCTGCCTACGCTGGGACTGGACACTGGGTTCTGACCCTAATGCCTAAGTGTGTGGATTCGAAAAGCAGCTCCACTTCCGTACCCCTCACTCATTTTCCTTCTTGGGAGTGCAGAAAAACCTCCCTTCTTGAAAGTTTGTCAAGAAGGGAATGTCGTCCTCCTTTTCATTTTAAAAATTATTTTCTCTTGCTGTCAGACTCATTCTGACATAGATCAGGAGTGGAAAAGTGTGTGGTATAGAATAGAGTCATTAGTAAATCCATCTCGTTTTTTGTTTCATTTGACAGCAACACATTAAATTAATCCCTGTCCAAAAGAATCACATTAAGGGAGCTGTCAGTGCTAATCCCCAGCTCATTGTTGCTACCTAGCTCGGGGTTGACTTTAATAGGTCGCGCTGACATTTGTTTCTTCAGAGGTACTTCAGTGACTTCATCCAGACCCAAATATATTCCTTTCAAAAAGTAGAGGCACCACAAGTTTCTTACCATGATTTTGCTGCGCTTCTAGCTTTAGGATTTGAGCTGTTCCTGGAAATGTTGATTCCCACTCACCCTTTTAACTGAGCGAAGATACTTACAACAATAAAAGGAAATGAGAATCCTCCCTAAGAGGAAAAGAAACTGATTAAAAAAATTGAAAGTAGGATGATTTTGCTATTATTTGTGTACTTCTTTTTAGCATCCTCTGTCAGCTAACACAGTAGTCTATGTACACTTGATTGTGTATCCTTGAGTGCATCCACACTGGATTGAAGGTAAAAAAAAAGGAAAAAAAAACAATGGAAAGGAGAACAGATTATGTAGGCCAATGAAAGGAAAAGGAGAAGTGTCAGGGATGAGATCACTTAGAAAAATATGAGTAAAAGATCTGTAGCAAGTATAGAGAAAAGCAAGCATGTCTGGTAAATCCAGGCAGTAGTAATTTGTTGGAATAAATTTAGGCAGCACAAAAACTAGGAAAAATACAATACGATTAAAACATCTTTTGAGCCAACATTTATAAACTGTGTCTATAAAAATTGTTTTCATGTAATCTGGCCCCACCCCCAACCTCACTCCATTCCTGCACAATGATGTGGATTACCCAGCTTCCAGCTTTGTGCTTATGACATTTATGGATTCCACATCTGACAATCATATATTAGCCTTTGTCTGGGCAGCTAAGAGAAAGCAGAGGACTGGTTCAATCTTAAATCATTTAACTCATTCTTAAAATATGCTTCTTCTTTGGTTATTCTTATTTTGCTAGGTATTTGGCAAGGCTTAGACAACAGAATGGGAACTAAAAATTGAGAAATGACCGTCCATTATTTAGCAAGCTTATATTGAATGACTAATGTGCAGTAGTACAGATTTGCTGCGTACATGCATGCAAAAAACTAGGTATCTACGCCCTATTTTTTTTCAATTGAACCATGCTTTCTTCATATTGCAAATACCATAAACCTTTTTGTCAAGCTAAAGTTCCTGTTTGCTCTATTCCCCCCTCTGAATTTCCTTCACATTTTTCAAATGACTTGGCAAAGTTGTATACTGCTTATTCTTACAATCTTATCCATTCTAGTTTTTATTTAATTTCACTTTTATTATATTTTTCTCCTTTTGCTCTTAATGTCACCTCTGGATTTTAGAGCTGGAAAAAATAGCTGAGAAAAGAGAAAACGAGAAAAGCAGACAAATGTATCTGATACAAAATTTACATGACATTGTAGCCTTCTTAAGGAAATGAAAGCTTGAAGAAAACGGATACAAGTGAATTTTTATTTTTTAATTTTTTGAGACAGTGTCTCCCTACATAGCCCAGGCTGCCCTGGAACTTTCCATCTGTCCACAACCCTACCCCCTCCTTCCTCTTCTCAAATGTTGGGATTATAGCCAGGTACTGTCATACTTAGTGTAATGTAAGTGTTTTTCTAATTGTAATTTTAAAAAATACTTGATGAACATGTCTTAGCTGTACAAAAGGGTTTTATTTGGATATTTCTGTATGTTATATACAAAACTTGATGAAATTCATCCCTTTACCATTCTCCCTCATTCCCCCTTTCTCACTCTGAAAACCATTTTAACAGATTTTGTTATTCTATTTTGATGAAGAATGTTCAGTCATGGAGAACTACAATGGGATAAATAAGGTATGAGCTAAATGTAATAAACTAGGGGCAAACTTAGCAACATCTTTTTATTTTGTCCCTAAGTCTTTGAAGATAAAAATGTTTCCTGACTCTGGGTACGGGGAGGGCATCTGTTCCCTGTCTGTCATACGAAGGTCTTAGGACCTGCTTTCAGGAGAAGGTTGGAAAATCCTTTCTAGGTTTTATTTTCAGCTCCAAGGTAAAGGGTAGGGGGAAATTTTCCCAGTTTAAAATATTTCTTCAGCTAAAAATAGTTCAGTGTTCTATATCTATAGTAACAGGTCCTGAACTCTATCTGGACATAACCATCTTTAAAGTTACTTTTATGCAATCTCTGAAAAACATACTTTTCATTGAAGACTATTTCACTTATTTCAATGATTGGACAACTGTATTTTATTCAGAGAAATTGGGCGAGAGTTAATGGTTTAAACAAGATTATAGAGAACTAGTAAAAAAAAGAATATGCATGCATTCGGATTTTCAGGCATAAGAATAAGAATTTAGGTTTATATTGCATCAAAGGACTAAGAACCAGTTGACATTTTAGAAATTGGTGGGTTAGAGCAGACATGACTGTATTGCAAAAACTCCAGGAATTCCAAACTGAGTGGTTCCTTGTACAAAGCACAATGTTTTGTACATGGTGGGTACTCAGTAAACAATATTTCAAAACTGAATGTGTATTTCTGAGATGCATGCATGGAGAGAGAATGTAGGATGGAGTAAATATGGATAGGAAACCAAAAATGTTCAGAAGAAGTGCGAGAGTTGAATGTTGTTAGTGGTAGAGGTGGGCAGAGGTGTGGTAAGTGGGTTGAAATAATTGAGAATCTGGCTCTGTGTGAATCAAGGTAGAGAATAAAGTCAATAAACTAGAAAAAGTGCAGATACTTACTCTTTGGAAATGTACTCATATGAACTGTTCACTATATTCATGGAACAGATGTTTTAAAGGAAAATCTTAATATGTTCCAATTTAGGAAATTTAAATATTCTCCCATAGAAAGGTATGTATGTGTGGAGGTTCTGGGTCCAGTCCTTGTGAGAGGTAAAACTAATATAACTATGTTTTGTCAGGAAGGGACCTTAAGTCACTTCTGATGTATATGAATTTGCAATAGATAGCATGGCTCCCCTTCATACAATGGGAATAAACTCTTCCTCTTCTCCTTTCTGCTCTTCAAAGGAAACAGGAAGTGCCCTCATGATAAACTATTAGTGGTGGAAACACTATTGGCAGAGGCTAAGATAGGATTTAGGAGTGTAGCTGGTTTGCAAAGGTAGTGGGCTTATGGAGCATTTCCTTACTCTCTTTTCCTTCCACTAATACTTTGGCCCAGGAGTTTGTAGCTGCTTTCTTTTCCACTATTATCACCTATGATTTTCTCTAGGTGAAAACATGTTTTGTGGAATAGAGCTCTGAATTCACTGTTTTTACCCTATCATCTTCTGATCATGAGGTAAACACAGCATTTTTTTTTTATTTTTAAAGAACATTTTGTTTTTAGTTTATTAGCAGGTGGGAGTGAAGTAAAGACTTATTAGCAGAGATGGGAGAGGGGTAAAAAGTATAGGAAATGAATTCTCCCTTTTTCCTTTTCCTGTGTGCCTAGACTTTCATGGAAATGTAAAGATAGCCAAATGAGATTTTTTTTTCAGGATATGTAAAGGGCTGAAATGAAAAGCACTGGTACCTCAGACCCTTTTCTCCAGAGAGTCTTCATAGGAGTTAGAGGAGAAACCTGAGATAAAGGCCTTTGAGATGATAAAAGTTTGAACTATGGGTGCTGGTGGTTATATTGAGGCTTCCCCTGGGTAGGGTCAGGAAAAAAGGCAGTGTCCACTCAACTCTCCTCCCTTGCTACAGACTCTGAACACAAGGCCCTTCCTGGGAGAGCAGAGAACTGGGTGCGAAGCAGGAACACTGGGAAGAGGGAGAACAGAGAACACTCAAAATGGTCTGTAAGTGCTGATTATGTTCTAAGGCGTTGATGGCCTCTGACTACTGACCCATGACATAGTTCTGTGACACATTTGTCTGTGTTAGTGAACCAGATTCTGGATCAGAAAGAAGACCCAAGGTGTGTGTGGTGGAACAAAAGAAGTATATGAACCTATATGCTTTAAATTTTTTCCAGTTGCTTCAACGTCCATTGGAATGTTGGTAACTGACATCAACTTGTTTTCAAGCTTAAATTGTATCTGTGTAATGTAGGGTAGAAAGCCTTTGGGCAGGTATAGTACCTGTGCTTGTCAGGGTACTAAGCATACTGACAGTATTTAGCAAGTAATGATAATAATTTAAAGCAATGGGAGCATTGGGTGTATGGGGAGATACGAAACTGAAAGACTGGGGCCCCCTAATAATTAATAATGTCTCAGGAGGTGGTCCACTGTTTTTGGATTTCAAATCTCCTTGTTCAATTTCTTGCTGGAGTGAATTCCACACACAAAAAAGAATAATCTTTAATTTGATACTTAGTCATTTTCAGTGTCCTGTGCTAAGCTGGCTATGATTGCATATTCTTATGAAAATATATGCATTCGTAATCAGTCTGATACTGTTGTTCCCCAGGGATTCTAAATGTAAAAGCAACAGATCATATATTCAGATATGTGGCTTCAAAGTCATGGCATTGCCTGAGAAGTCTGCATTCCTTACGTTTTTACTTCTTATTCTTGGAATTGAAAGGAAAATGACACCGTGAAAACTTCTAATTAAGTACATAATGAAACAAGACCTAGCATCCACAAGTTTAGGCATCTAGGAATGAGTTCTTGTCCTTCTGCATAAACAGCTGAATTGACAGACATCTTATTAAAATGACAGGATAATTAGAGTTTGACTTTAATCAAGGCTTAATTGCCAATTATTTTATTGCCCCTTATGCTCATCTCCCAAGGAGCTGGGGTTTACCATTATTTACTTGGGTTAAAAATATTCAGAGACCATAGATAGGCTAACCTATCGAAAAACTGGGAAGAAAAATGTATCTAGTACACCTAGTACTTGCTTCTTCCCATGTCTGCTTCACCTGCCTTAGGTTTGTCTTAAACTTTCCTTCTCATATCAAATTTTGACTATCTTTTTTTCTGAAACTCCACTTTCGATTCTAGTTGTTTTTTAGTTTATATTTTTGAATTATTCCCTTCTTCTGCATCATCTTCATTGTGGTTTTACTTTGAGGCTACACCAGCTTTCCCCCCAAAAAAATTACTGCAGTAGCTTCTTGAATGTTAGCTTGATCTGCTACTCTTACAGACCATCTTTCATTCTACTGTTTTTTTTCTAAAACACAAATCTACATTTGTCTTTCCTCTGCTTAACAACTTTGTTTCCCCTCCATCATCTCTAAGATAAAGACTTCTTAAAAGAGCATAAAAATGCTTTATCATCTGGTCTTTAACTATTATCCTAGTTTTATAAATTGCTTTTTGTTCAGAGACCTTTATACATGAGTCTTTCTGTACTTTGGGTGTCTTGCTCCATTCATGCCTTTGAATGTGGCTTTCTCACTGGCTTTGAGTGTTGAGTATAGACTTAAGGTCTTCAGGGTTTTTATGGTCATACATGCAAGCCAAGGTAGGAAAATGGAGTAGATTGTAGGAAAAAAGCATAAACGAGAGATCCTTTGGGGCATAGGGAAGAAGTGGGGCTTTCTCTTATCTCTTATATCAATTCCTATGTGAGTCTCTTTTGAGACTGCAATTGCTTGTTAGATACCAACTCTTTATACTAATATCTTCTTTATTTAGCTGGCCCAAGCAATTTTCTGTTCCTTGTTATCAACATATTTCTTAAGGCTCATTTATCACGTGCAGGAAAATTATTTGAATAGATGTCCACCTTCCTCACTAACCAGTAAACCCCTGGGAAGAGGCACATTTTAAGAATTTATCTTGAGATTCCCAGCAATTAGCCCATCTGTGGTTGGTTGGCAATGTATGTTTAGATGTATGGAAACTAAGCTTGTTTTTCAATACCCTTTTGTTTTTAACAAAGAGCTTATTAAGTTACAAAGTTGATGTTGCTGTCACAGCAGATGATAAAATGTTTGGTCTTCAAGTAATGTTTTTGTGTTTTAATAAGTGATTTCTAGTATCAAGCCTTTTAGGTACAAGAAAAGCCATAAGTGTAGCAATTTGCACTATAGGATGTCATGGGGTGGGATTTGGGGGATCTTTTCAATGTCTTTGAAATTGTAACATACATCTGTTCAGAGCCAGCAGAGCAGCAGAAGAACCTATGTATGGGACTGGAGGAATACTCTACTAGGACTGGAAGTACAAATAGTGTTTACAGTTTCCAATACATTTACTCATATGTCTTTAGATAGCACTTATCATCCAGGAAAAACAATCGTCCTGAACCAGTTGAAGCACCTGGTTACTTGAGGCAAATTTTATTGTGGAATATTTCACTCTCTGAATCAGTATATGGCTCTTACAATTCTGTTGTCTCTAATAACCTACTGTCTGGACACCTTCTGTGTTAGTGTTACTGATAAAACAACACTTAACAAACATCAAATAATGACTCCTTTTCTATGGTGGGGATTAAAGGAGACTCTATCATATCACAGCTGAGACCTTACTACAGGAAAATCAAAGAGATGGATCACTTACACAGCTTGAGGTGACTGTTTCCTTTCCCACAATTTGACCTTCCAAGATATTTAGGACATTAGAATGTTTGATCTTTTCTTTTAATCATGTTATAAACTATATTCTTCTCTTTTTTCTTTATTGTTATTAGTAAGCCTCTTCCTTTTCTGCTATGCAAAAACAAGGTGGCAAAAGTATAATTTCTTAAGCTGACATCTTCATCAGCTGTGATTTCAGGAGGGGGTTAAATGCCTTAGAAAACATCAGCCTTTGCCAGAATGCTTGTATAAAGCGAAACTTCTAGAAAAGCCATTTAAGGGCAGCTTTCTTCATACTGTTTCTGGCGAATAGATCATGCTTTAGGGGCTTGCTTTGTTTGGGAACTTAATAAATTCTACTTTGTGGTTAGAGGTGATGTTCCTTTTAATGTTAAATGTAATTATAATAGGGTAGAGGTGCAGTGTGGGCATGTTGTTGGATAAGCACATAAACTTACGGATTCTTAACAGATTCTGGGCTTATTGTAAGGTTTATTTCTCCCTTGTGAAAATGTTGTTAAGCTCTAGTAAAACATATATGCACTATCCTCCAGAGAATCTATGAATACAGACGGAGGCTAAACGGCTGGACAGAGTGCCAATGTTTTAAAATATAGCTCGAAATCAAAGCTGAGAAGTAGCTTCAAAGGTAGCCAATTAAGTTGCAAACACTATTGATAATAGTTCCTTTATTCAGAGGCTTATGATATAAAACACCATGCTGTCTTGAAACTGAAGAGGTTGCTGTGTAGTCATCTCCATAAGCCATAATTGAAGGAATTATAAATGTAACAATTATTTTTCTCTCCGATTGCTTTCATGATTCCTTGTTCTCTACAAGATCCTTGATTTCTTTATCTTTAGCTCATTGGAACAATCAAACAATTGTGGTATGATTAATATTTAAGATTAAAATTTTATATCTACTGAGGAATATAAAAATCTCAAATTTTCATAATCATAAGCTATATTTACATACTCAACTAACATTTAAAGTAAATTGTATTGATGGAAATATATGTTTTATAAGTGATGTGTATTTGGTTTGAAGTTTGCCAGTTTTATCAATCTATGACTTATAATAAAACAATGCCAGGTTGGAGGTGGAACTCAGCGATAAAGCGCTTACCTAGCATTCCCAAGGTCCTGTGTTCAGTTTCCAGAACTTGTAAAAACAAACCAATATGATTAAAGATTGACATAGAGTAGTACAACATTCAAATCAGAAAAACAATTCTATGTGATAGAAAGAGATAAGAACTAAAAGAGATAAGAAGACTTAATATATTAAGTCATCCTCCAGAATATATTTCTTGCTTTATCTGCTTTAAAATATTTAGTAACAAATTAAGCAAAAAATTAATCAAGCACATTACTACTGTTCATATTCAGTATTATCATTCTGGCTAGTGTTGAGCCATGATCCTCAGCTCTCAGCCTTCTGAGTAGCTAAGATTACAGGTGTGAGCCACCAGCACCTGGGAACAGAGAACTTTTGTAAATCTATTTTTCTTCCCTAGATTTAAGAGTTAATATTTATTGAAGAGGCTTACAGAGGATTAGCTTTTACAGGGAACCCTGATTTAATAAGGCTCAGGTAGAGTTTAGGAAGATAGGAAGAACTCTCTCTGTCTCTCTCCATCTCTTGCTCTCTCACACTCTTTCCTGCACCTACCAGAAGGTAAGAGAATAAAAGCATAAAGAAGAGGAAGAAGAGGTGAGAGAGGAAAACAGTTCCAGAGAACCTCTGATGCATTTTGAACAAGCGAATAAAAGTAACTCTTTACACGCTCATTAATTCATGGAATGTTTATTTAAAAATTAAAAAGCCATCAAATGATGCCATTAGTCCAAGCTAACAGCACTTTATAAGATTTTAGACTTTTTTTTGGGGGGGGTCCAGTCGTGGGGCCTGAACTCTGGGCCTGGGTACTGTCCCTCAGCTCTTCAGCTCAAGGCTAGCACTCTACCACTTGAGCCACAGTGCCATTTCCGGCTTTGTTTTTTTGCTTATGTGGTGCTGAGGATTCGAACCCAGGGCCTCAGTCATGCAAGGCAAGCGCTCTACCACTGAGCCACCTTCCCAGCCCCTATTTTAGATTTTTTGAAAAGCATTTAAATGTCTATTTTTATCTATAATCTATATATTTTCACAAACTCCTCATTTATATATATATATATATAATATTTTATTTCACAACCTTGTCATTTCTACTGAAAAGGATAATTGAATGTCCTATATTATCACTAGAATGGTTGCATATTTTGTTGTCCAAATCTGAACATTTTGAGACTAAAAAGTGTTGCTATTAATAATCACCTCCACATAAGCACCCTAACTGTAAAAATATACGCTAATATTGCCAAATGGTCAAGTCCTTAAAAGTAATTTTTTGTGTTTTTGGCGTTTTGCCACTGTGACTAGGGACAAAAGTACTTAGCCATTCCAATAATAGCCAACATTTTCAATAATTGTTTTTGTGTCAAATATTGTTTGGATCATTTTATTTGTAGAATCATAATTAACACTCCATGAAGTTGCTACATGTCTTCTGTTTTACAGATGGAGAAATGGAGATGTTGAAAAGTTATGCTATTTCACTCCAATCACAGAACTAGTAGGTAAATGATGGGGGATTCAAACCTGAATATTTTGGCACAAGGGTCTATGTCTCAACAGGCACTTTATTCTGTTTCTTATATCTCCAGCATTGATGACTTTAGAGATAGATCCCAGATGGTAGCAATATTTGATTAACTGAGCAGATCACAAAGGTTTACCATTCTAGAGGTTATAAAAAATTAGAGAGCCCAGAGAATAGAAAGTTGTATAGTAGATTTTTAGAGGACAACACAGATTGTCGAATATCAGAGCTTAGAAAGTAGAGAATTAAGCTATGGGTATTGAGGACCTTCAGTGTGCATTTTAACGAGTGTCTTACATGATGTGAAGGAAGAAGGAATAACACCCAGGTGGTGAGCCTGGGTCAGTAGACAGTTGTCAAAGTAGCATCTGAGTGAATTCAAAGGTACAGGTAAGGAATCGAGGTTGCTGATCAGGGAATGGAAGTTGTGATCATCATTGCTGATCACACGAGCTGCATGTGCAACTTTGCATGAGTGAGAAGGGAAAGAATTCCTCTCACTCCCAGAAAATGAAAGAATAAAGCCTTAACAGGGATAAGGGGATGTGTTTCCAGCCAATGCACTGAGGCTAGTTGGTCACCACTTCCAATCCCAGCTACCACTAGACCTCAACCCAGGTTTTACTAGACTAATGCCATGCTGAAAAACCACACAGGAACCATTAGGTTATATGACTTGACTTCCATGCTGTCTTTGCAGTGGAATATACCATCGGTTCTTATTCTGCATAATTTGCATTGTGTGGATTTTTTTAGATATTTTCATTCTTACCATCAACATATTTCTAGTTACAATCATTTACCACACTAAAGATTGTAGTGCAGACATACTTAATGCATATACCATATACTTTGAAACCCTTTGGCATATTTTTAAAAGAATATGAGAATATATTCATTCATTTCACCTGTTGATAATTCACTCACCTGGATCTTAGATGTATTCTACTTATGAAACTGGTAAAGTCCATCTTGACTATATTGGCAAATGTGAATAGTGGTACCATGAGAAACTCATATGGGGGTAATAATTTCTGTTTTCAAAATATAGAGTTAAGAGCACACACCAAAACAAAATAAATGACAAGCAACTTCAATGATGGGACCTGAATGTAAAAGGGGGCTACATGTGGAGGAAGGATCCAGCAGGAGGGGAAAGAGTGATCAAGGTACTCAGAGGTACAAAAAGATTGAAGTACCATACATGTGCAAGTGTGCCCATGCATAAAATCTCCCTGCAAAGATAGCATAATATCCACCAGATATTGTTTGAAAAAGGGAGGGAGAGTGCTAGGTAATATAATGGGATGAATTTGTTCGAACTATACTCTACACAAACTATGAAATAGTACTATTTGTATTATTGCACTATAATGATTGTTATATATACTTGTATAGCAGACCATTGTATTATTAATACTATTGTGCTTATACTTTTTACGCATACTAATTAAATAAGCAGCTTAAAACAATATAAGCAAGCTGGGTGCCAGTGGCTCCTACACACCTGTAATCTTAGGATTGTGGTTCAAAGCCAGAAAATCTGTGAGACTCATCTCCATTTAACCCACCAAAAAGCCAGTAGAGCTGTAGCTCAAGTGGTAGAGCTCCAGACTTGAGCAAAATAGCTCAGGGAGCTGGGCACCAGTGGCTCACACCTGTAATCCTAATTACTCAGGATGCTGAGATTGTGGTTCCAGGCCAGGCTGGGCAGGAAAGTCCGTAAAACTCTCCTCTCCAATTAACCAGAGAAAAATCTGAATGTGAGCTCAAGAGATAGAGTGGTAGCCTTGAGCTAAAAGAAATTCCGGGACAAAATGCAGGCTCAGGGCAGTGATGGGGAGAATGAGAAAAACACAGGGACAACATCCAGGCCCTAAGTTCTAGCCTCAGTACTAGCTCAAAAAAACCAAACCAAACCAAACCAACAAACAAAAACCCCCAATATAAGCAATGGCATTTGACAGTAGAATTACTTACTTTAAGTATCTCGATTCAGTAGTCACTTTATCTGACCATATTTTTTACTATTATCATGTATTTTTGTCAAGAACAACAAAATTCTAGAAGAAAAATTTTGAAAAGCTCAATAATAACTTACAATTTTAGAATATATATATGCAAAATGCTTCTATATTCTCATGTAGTTTTTTTTAAACTTTTAAGTTTTAAATGCGGAGAGAGCTCAGAGGTTACATAATTTAATTGCCTCTTTCATAGCTTTTGCTCAAGGTCACTTGGTAGCACAAACAGAACTAGAATTCAGGATGCTTGTCCCTCAGTCTATAGTCCTCAGAATATTTTTGTGTTCACTTAGAAATTAATAACATCATACAATATATTTTATAGTTTGTACATCTGTTAAACTGATGGTGAATGGTAATTCAGGAAACCATGGAGAGTGTTTTCTTTAATGAAATAACAGTTTGGAAAATGTGAAGTGACAGGATGGAGGATGATGGAGAAGGTGACACTGGCCAAGGTGATTGTAACCATGAAAGGACACTGTAAAATGAGACCCCTTTGTACAACTGATTGATGCTACTAATAATATAAAACATTCCTGTAATGTATATGAAGTACTAGCATGAATTAGCAAATTGCATAAATAATTCTAAACTTTAATCTTGCTTTCTTTATAGACTTTGTGCAGTATTTCTAGGTCAGTTCGCCTCAATGACAGTTGCCCCCCCCCATGTATATAATATACGAAAAAATGGGCTGGGAATGTGGCTTAGTGATAGAGTGTTTGCCTAACATTTTTTGAAGCCCTGGGTCCGATCCCTCTGTACCACATACACAGGCACTGTGGCTCAAGTGCTAGAGTGCTAGCCTTAAGCAAAAGATGATCAGGGATAATGCATAGGCCCTGAGTTCAAGCCCCAGGACTGACAAAAAAATGTATTCACTTTTTGAAGCAAGTAAAAGGCTGTTTTTCTATTTTCCATCAGCAAGCAGAAGAGGATTGAGACTTTCATGTGGATTTACTCTCTCACTTCCCATTAGAAGCAAATAATCCTAAGTGCCAGCAATGATGGTTAAACAAGGCAGAAAGTCTTTAAGCATGCTAGTTTCTGTTTATGTATTAGATTTCAGTTCTACTCTTCTAGGCAGCCAGAACTAAATACATTTTCTAAACATATGTTTTTCTATCACTATCACATTCTTGTTAGAAATAAATTGTATTATAAAATACAATTTTCTTGCATTTAGCAAACCAAACCAAACTATACAAGCAATCCCTCCACAGATCTTGCCTTAGCTCAATAGATAACTTCCACTGGTCAAGTTAACTGGATAATTAATTATTCATTATTTTCTAATATTAAATTGAAACTTGAAAGAGATGGACGTTGAAAATAAGTCATGAACATAAAAGCACAGCTACTTAACTATTTTGTGCATTTATAACTTTTGGAGGTGATAGAAAACTCTTCATTTCAGATTAGCAAAACAAAAATGAAGAAAGAATCAAAATAATTATTTAGGAATAATATTCCCCTAAATTAAATGCTCAATTTGTAATAGAATAAGCACAACCCAACTCTGTATTTTGACATCAGCAATAAAAGATTTAATTATGTATATCCTTATGAACATTTGATGCTTTTTCTTTTACAAGAACTGACATTCATTCATTTACTATTTTTGATTTATAATACATTTGGAATTGAGGAGGCTACATTGTTATATATTTTTACATGCACATAGTACATGGTGAGCAAATTCATACCCTCCACAATATTTTCATTCTTATTCTGCCTCTTTTCCTTTCAGACAGTGTTTGTTGAGCTTTATTATGCTATATCCACACACCTACACACAGAGAGATACACAGACACACAGTCACAGAGAGCAAAAAGACACAGACACATACGCAATGTCCTCTGATCCTCTTTGTCCCTCACTATGGCCTCTTTTCTCCCTCCACAGGAACTAACATTTAAATCTTTGTGATGAATGTGAGATATACTACATTTTCATTATCTACTATCAACAGAACAAACAAAATGTTTAGTTTTCTTGTTATTTATTAAAGACATCTGTTTTCACCATGATGGCTGAGGTTCAAGTCAAAGAAGTTACATTAAAATAGAAATATCCCTTATAATTAATATATTGGCCCTCATTTGTGGTTCTGATTCCATTTTTATTTTAACCATTAGAGGGCACATTGGTTCAAGAGAAATTAAACAAAAAGCATAGCAATCAGATGGAAATAGACTTAGGAATGGTGGAGAAAATTTATGTGTTAAACTGTGCATATTTTCACTCAGTTCATTGTCATTTGCAATATAATTTATTAGAAAAATGTTAAGCTGTAAAAGAATTCCAAATATAAATAGTTTCATGCAAGAAATAACCCTTCAGTTTTTATTGCCAGCTAGTACTCCTAGGAGAACAAGGCTGGTCTAGTCGAATTTGACGAGGTTGACTATTATGTGAACAAGGTGGACATAATAAATCATAGCATTTGATAAACATCCTGAGTTCAAAGGTATGTTGATTAGGTTATTATGAAGTAAGTAAATGCCAGTCCTTAATCTTGTAGTTAGTAATAACATAAAAAAAGGCACCAAGTGTGAATGAATGTGTCTCAGCAACGAGGCTTTACCACAAGTATTTATAACCTTTAAAATTTGGTACAAATTACAGAGAGAACAATAGATGGCCCCAGAGTGAACACAGGCTTTATTTCACTAGAAAGACTCCACTGAGGTCATAAACTGTAAGCCGGCAGGCAGCTCAAGTGGCTCATGAATGACTGCAGAGTCTCAGAATGAGTTCATTTGTTTTCAATCTACAGCAAATGATTAGTATTTCTTATGTTCAGTATTTTGCTCTAATGACTGCAGGTTGTTAATCTGTAATGGCTGAAATAGATACTAGCTAGTATTCAACAACAATACTTTTTTTAATGTCCAGTTAAAGTTATCCTTTAAATGATTAATTCATTGATTTATTTTATACAATTTATTGAGTATCTACTAAGTTTCAAGTTCTGGGCTGGGTATTAGGGAATAAAAACAGATAATAAATTGTCCCCCATTTGAGAATACATTTCTTTATTGCCTTGTGATTTATAAAGAAATAAATCAACAAATAACAGTAGTATGTAATAACTTTATGTATTAGTTGGAGAACAGGAAAAAGATTTATCAAACCTATTGCAAAAGATATTTCACATATTTTCCAGGGAATGGAGCAGTTAGGCAAAATCATTAGTATATCCTACTTTCAGTTTAAGACTGTAGAACTGCTCTGGTGATATTTTTCTCTGAGAGTCAATTATACAATAAATTGTAGTAATTAGTAGCATAAAACAAGGTAATAATGTAATTAAAACCAAAATATTTGCTTGCTATAGAAGATACTTTTATGCATCTTAATTCTGCTTCTTGCAAGCTAATAATACTCTATAGGAATTTCTGTGTGGCTTTTACATCTGCTGGTAGTGGAATTAGCATGTACAAAGAGAACTCAGAATTATGCCTTAATTATGATTTGAATAATGATTTGAGTCTAAGCATGAGTTGTCAACAGAATTGTGAAGCTGGGGGAAAAAGAGATAAGGCCTGTTCTTGGGATAAAAAGTATATTTGCAGCCACTTTAAAGTGCCTTTTGTTTTAAAAGAATTAATCAATGTTAGGAATTAATTGGTTCAGATTTTTGATTTTAGAGTTATCACTTGGTTGCCAAGATGAAGCCTTTTCAAAATTACTACATGATATGCAATGACAGGAACATTTCAGTTGAAGGTAGAAATCATAATTGAAAAGCTAGCTTTTGAGTGCTTATCACCCTAATTGATAGCAGATGAGCTTGAAGAAATAAATGCTCTTGCAGTAAAAAAAATGTATTTAGCAGGATTTCCCATTATGATGCATAGTTTCTGTTAGTGCTAAACATTATTGTTGATATTTTGATACAGTGCTAGGCTTTAAATGCATTAACTATTCTGAAGCAATCATTATGTCAAAATTACATGTACAAAAGTGCATGCATACAGCTATAATAGCTAAAAATCATTTAAGGTTAAGATAACATACAGCTATAATAGCTAAAAATCATTTAAGGTTAGGATAACAAAATTAAGATGCTCATAAAATTAAAAAAATGTAGTTTTAAGAAATAATGTCTTAAGTGTATATTTATCAGCATAAATACACAGCATAAAACATCACACAGTACAAGTCCCAGTATTAAAAATAACATCTGTAAGAAAGGGAAAAACAAGAAAGAACATCCACTAAATGTTCAGTAATTGTTATTTTAGGCAGTGAGATTGGGGAGATTTTTACTTTCTTTAGGCTTCTCTGTGCTTAATTTTTTAGCAGCTAATTTGTTTAAATATATAGTAAAATATTAGTATCCAGTCTGCTCAACATTTTTATATGGTTTTAGATTATACAACAAAGTAATTTTACTTATAATTACTTGCTCCTAACATATTTACAGTTGCTACTTATTCATTTTTTCTGTTTTTATATTAACTTATTTTTGTAGAAAATATTAAAAATTCAGTAAAATATAACGCAGACAATCTCTAATTTGTCTCATATAAATGAAGTGCATAGTGAGTTCAGAAACAGAATATAAAGGACAGTTGAACAATGCCTCAGGATTTTAGCTTTGCAATTACAGGAGCTGTGAGTATTTAAGCTAATATAAAGGAATTGTATATAAGGTTTGTCCTGGGTATGTAGGAAAATGGAAAGGAAAGTAAAGAAATTAAAATTAGACAACATTTCCAGTCCATAAAAAAGGTAGAAAGGATGATGAAACAGTCAGGGCAGAAGGTAAGAATGTTTTCCTTTGAAGAAAGAGTGAGTCTTCAAATACCCTCACAGCCCATTCTTCTAATATTGTATTCTTTTTAGAGGGAAGAAAAGTTCTACTTAAGGAAAATTTATTTATTTTTTAACTTATTTATTTACTAGTTTTTATTTAAAAGAATGTCTTTGGCAGACATAGTCTCAGGGAACTATAATTACTAGATATCACATCAGGGTGAACCACACATATAGAAATCAAATGAGATGGGTGAATATGAGTGGAAAGTAATCAGGATCTCACTTTAAAAGGAGTCACAAAATGTTTTCAACTATTTACTAAGACCCCTCACCCCCATATAGATACACAAATTTTAACATTAGGCCATGAAAAAAAATTGACTGCTTTGCATGTTGGAATTAGTAGCTAAACATGAGGTAAGCCTTATTATGTGGTTGCAATGAAATGTTAGAAAATCAAGGTTTTAGGGATGAAATTATGTTTCTGGTGACAGAGTGAAGTTTCACTCTTTTCTGATAAATTAAATATTCCAGTGGGTGCTGTTTTTTTTTTTTTTCCTGCTTCCTACACTATCTTCATTCTGACATGTGGACAGTAGCCTTTAGCTATCAGTGAATAATCAATTTTTCATTACAATTTTATTAATAGTAAGTAATTAAGTCTCACAATTTTATTTGGAGTGTTGGTTTAAATATCTTAGCTGCAATTTTTTTCAGTCAGTCCAAATGAAATTTTGTAAACTGTCCACGTCTCAGATTAGTCCTTTAACTGGTGAATTGATTTTCTTGGGGTGGGAGAGAGAGAGGGATCAGGAGAGAGATTGGGAGAGGGAGGGAGAGAAAGATTGAGAGGCAGACAGACAGAGACAGTGAGAGAGACAGAGAGACAGAGACAAAAAAGAGAAACAGAGAAGGACAGCTAGAAAAATTCTTATTAGTAGCAAGACCTGATTTTTTTGTGGCTCACTGCTTCCTGTCTTCTACTTCTTCAAATTCTTTATGAACTTGAAAATAATTAGACCAAGAATTTTAACCCATTATCCAATGGAGTCCATACTGCTAAAAAATGACAATGACAGGTAGATGATAGATAGATTCTAAATGTTTGTGTGTGTGTGTGTGTGTGTGTTTGTGTGTGTGTGTGTGTGTGTGTGCGTGCGTGCGTGCACATGTGGGCACTGATCCTGGAATTTGAACTCAGTGCCTGCTCATATTCAAAATGTCTTTAGAGCTTGGTGTTTTCTATTGATCTCTATGATTGTTCTCAGTAATTTAGAAGTTAACTAAACAACAATGTGCTAGAGCCTTAAGTCAGCATACAATCATCTCCACCAAACCAGGGGACAACATCCTTGTAGCCTCCTACCTAAAGGCTCCATGCAGAAGAGTAGGTTTGCACAGACTACATCTGCCAGTTCATTTTCCTTCTGTAAACTCTTCCTTTCACCCCTGGTTCATTACTTAAGTGATGCTTCTCTCATAAAGAGGTGAGAAGGGAGGTATATAGCCTGAACTTACCTGAAAACCCTGCACATCGTTAATTAGGAAAGTGCTTCTGGGCTACAGGAAATTTTCCATTGGAAAAGTTTCAAATCTATGAAAGTAATTAATTTCTCTGTGGAAGAGAATCACGTTTTTTTAGAAATCTCCTGGTGTCCTTCACTATTGCAACTGAATGGTTTAAGGCACAACAGAAAGAACTCAACTGCTTTCTCTTTAATCCTCAGATTGTGCCTCCCATTTTTCTATCTTTTTCCTCTTTCTTCTTCAATTTGGCACGAATAGTGCTTTCTCAGGATTTTAGGGAGTGGTGTTTTATTTTCTTTTGTGAGGAAAAATTAAGGAATATGTCAAAATTTAATATGTTATTTCTTAATATACATCAATTTTCAAGGATGAAAAAAACTCCTTTGTTAAGAAGAAAATGACAAATTAGGAAAAGTAGTTTTAATAGATATGTTAAAGGTTTATATCATACACATATATATATATATATATACATACATAGATACATTCAGACATATGAGAGACACGGACTTATATATATTTGTAAACGTAGCTACTGAGAAAAGCTGAGATGTGAGGATAGAGGTTGGAAGCTAGCCTGGGCAAGAAAATCTGTGAGATTCTTATCAGCAATTAATCAACTAAAAGCCAGAAGTGGAGTTGGGGCTCAAGTAATAGACTGCTGGCCTTGAGGAATAGCACCAGGCACTGAGTTCAAACTCCAGGACCAGTGCCCATGAGTATGTGTCCATGTGTGTTTGCCCATGCACACACACAAACATTTAGAATCTATTACCTTCTTGTTATTGCCGTTTTGTAGCAATATGGACTCCATTG
>NW_012267248.1:15580599-15581018 GCF_000151885.1 Dipodomys ordii | reverse complement strand
CATGCATGCAAGGCAAGCGTTCTACCACTGAGCCACCTTCCCAGCCCCATGAGTACATTTCTTATCAAGCATTGTAGCCTCCTCCTTTGTTTCCCCTCATCCCTTCCCAGACTCCCCACCCCTCCCCCCACCAAAGTTGTAAAGTTCGTTTTTCAAAATAATGACTTGTACATCTCATTGTTGCAATGGGTCCACCTGTATCCCTAAACGATTTGTTTTTTCCCTTCCCCTCCACAAATTATACCAACATCAAATACAGTGAAAGCAGGGGTTATACCGTGGGGGAGGGACAAACAAAGCAACAAAGAAATAATCTTATAAATGTGTTAGAAACAATCGCATAAAAGAAAAAAAATATTTGAATACTTATCTTGGGGTTCATTTCCCTAACATCAACTTATCTGACCTTTTCTGCTTGA
>NW_012267248.1:15569430-15579067 GCF_000151885.1 Dipodomys ordii | reverse complement strand
GGTTCATTTTCCTGACATCACATTATCTGACCTTTTCCGCTTGTTGATTCACCTTTTTATCTTTATACTTTGAGGTTTTCTGTTTTTCTCAACAATATTGACTTTAAGCTTTCCAATATAGAAAACATTAGTATGCTCCCTAAATGTACACTCTGGAATAATCCTTCTATTTATTTTTTTAATTTAATTTTATTGTCAAGGTGATGTACAGAGGGGTTACATTTACATACATAAGGTAGTGAGTACATTTCTTGTCAAACATTGTTACCCCTTCCCATGTTTTCCTCCCACATCCGTCCTCACCCCCAAACTCCTGGCCTCAAGTTGTAAAGTTCATTTCCAACATGTTTTCTTGTGACTATCACTGTATTCGATTTTGGTACCCTGTGTATTGTATATATGTTTATCTGAATTAGGGAAGGGAAGGGGAACAAGAAAATGGTGAGACAAAGGACAAAGGGTGAACCAATTCATCCGCGATACTCTTCTATTCATTTCTGTATTCCTTTTATCCCGTCCACCTACATCATAATAGTAACCAATATATTTTTGAAAAGGAAACCTGCTCTTTATATTTTAATTTTGTCTTTTGCTTTTGAGACAAAGTGTCCTACTGTATTTGCTATCCTTGAGCTCTGCGTCTGCTTCCTCATTCTTGCTTTTACCTCTGTATCTTATTTCATTGTATTCTGTAATTATACCATCATTTGCTTATTGGATCTCTTATTTCTAATGTGTTTCAGTAGAAATGAATAGCCTCTTGTTGTTGGCAATGTAACTCTTGGGTAAAGTATCTGCAAACTGAAACTGTTGGATTACAAAGTATATGTGCATTCAGTTTGATTAGACACTGTCAAAATTCTCTCCTAATGAGTTGTATCATTTGTCATTTTCCATTGGTGTTGAATGACAGAGTGATATTGACTCTCATTGTCAGGCTTTTGAATTTGTGCCAGTTTGATGGAGAAAACTGGTATCTTAGTAGAATTTTAATGTTCATTCATCTGCTTTGAATGAAATTGAGTATTTCTTTTTTTAAATAAGTTTTTTATTGTGAAAATACTGTACAGAGGGGTTACAGTTACATGAGCAAGGTAATGAGTACATTTCTTATGCAGCATTGTTGCCTCCTCCTTTGTTTTTCCCCTACCTTTACATGGGTAGAGTAATTCTTATTCGTATTTATTAACTGTACAAAGTAAAGGTTTTTATTGTGACACTACTAAGCATGCAAATAGTTTACTTTGATCTTATTCCCTCCTTTATTGCCCTTCCGTAACCCTTTCACCTCCCGTATCCTTAGTAACCTCACTTTCATGTTATTTTTACCCTCTCTCTAGATTCCACATACAAAAGAAAACATGGAAAACTTGTCTTTGTGAGACTGGCTTTATGTTGCTCATTACAATACTCTCTAGTTCTATTTTCTTGAAAATGATGTAATTTTGTTCTTTTCTGCAGAACAAAACTCCATTGTCTATATATACACCACATTTTCTGTACCTATTTATCTGTTAATGAGCCGCAAGGCTGCTGCCATAGCTCGATAGCTTGGTGATTATGTGAATAGGGCAGCTGCCTCTGGAATGTGTAGTTCCCTCTGGAGTAAACTGACTTTGATTCTTTGAGCATATGCCTACAAATAGTGTACAGAAGGTCTATGATTTAATGTTTTGGAGAAAACTCCATACTGATATCCATAGTGGGGTGACTAATTTACATTCCCATCGGTAGTGTATTAGTTTCTCCCATACCTCACCTTGAATTCTTTCCAGCATTTGTTTTCTATTTTTCTGATGATAGACATCATGGCTGGGGTAGGAATCCCAACGTAGTTCTGATTAATATTTCCCTGAGGGCTAAAAATGTTGAGTATTTCTCATCTTGAGTCATTCTTATTGACTTTTTTGTAATTCTTCATTTAAAAAAATGTCCATTCAGTTCATTTGCACACTTATTGATTGGATTTTTTGCTCTTTGGGTTTTTACTTTTTTGAGTTTATAAATTCTGAGTATTAATCACCTTTCATACCAATAGCTGGCTTCACTTTGTTGATTATCTTTTTGGCTGTGCAGAGGCTTATAAGCCCGATGCATTCCTATCTTGTTATTTCCTGAGCTATTGGAGTCCTATCCAGAAAGTCATTGCCTCTGCCTATATCCTGGTGTGTCTCTTATGTTTTCCTCTAGTAGTTTCAAAGTTTGGGGTCTTGTATGAAGATGTGTGATTCATTTAGAAAGTTGTTTATATTTTTGAAGCTTTTCCTTTACCTTTTTGCAGTATGATCTGTCAATTTTTTAGTATTGTCCTTTTACTTCCTAGCACCTATATAGTGACTTCTTTCTATTTTTCAGTTTTTTTACTTTCTGCCAATATTTAGTTGTGTGTATTCTATTTGATTAGAACATACCATTATTTCTATGCCCCATTTTTTTGTTTTAATTTTAGCTCTTTGATGAGTCCTATTGCCTGTTTATCACAGTGTTTTGCAGAACCTTTATTATTTGATAATTATCATCCTCTTTTTACTCAGGATGGATATGTATATCTATATATATACATAATATATATATATATATATATACACACACACAAAACGTGTGTGTGGTGTGTTTGAGTGTGATTGTGTTTGTTGCATCTTTTGAGTCTCTTCACATTCAGTATTACTTTCTATAGCTTCAAAGGACAGACTTGAATGGATATAAAAATCTTTACTTTCTCTGAAAATTTCTGGGAGGATAGATGCCAGTTGTTTACATGTGTAATCCTAGCTACTCAGGAAGGTGATATCCAGAGGACTATGATTTGAAGCCAGAATAAAAATCTTTGAGATTCTGTCTCAAAAGTAACCAGTAAGAAGTCAGGGTGGAGCTGTAGCTTAAGAGATAGAGCACCTGGGGAGGGGAAGGGGAAAACCAAAATGTTTAAATAGGGATACAGGTTGACCCATTGTAACAATGAGATGTACAAGACACTATGTTGAAAAAAGAACTTTATAATTTGCGGGGGCGAGGGGGTGGGTGGGTGGTAATTGTGGAGGTTGGAAGGAAGGGATGGTAGGGGGAAAACAAAGGAGGGGGCACCAATGCTTGATAAGAAATGTACTCATTACCTTGCTCATGTAACTGTAACCCCTCTGTACAGTAGTTTCACAATAAAAAACTTATTAAAATAAAAAGAAGTAGAGCACCTGCTAAGCAAACAAGCCAAGCAAGCGAGATGTTCTGAGTTCAAACCATTATGCTCTTAGTTTAAACTCCTATGAAGAAAAAGTTCTTGAGAATGCCATTCCCTTTTGTTTTGCTTTATGTGTTGCTCTTAAGAAACCGCATGCCATCTAATTTTCTTTTTCTTATATAATTTGTAATGTTTGTCTGCATAACCAAGATTTTTAAACATGAAGTCCACTAGTTTTACTTAGGTTTTCTTATTTAGTTTTACCATACATATTTTAGGAACTTTCAGTGTATGAGATTTAAGTTACCCTTTTTTCATAGAAAATTTTCTTTGCCTATATTTAAAAATTTTACTTCTGTTTTGTCATTTTGTGTTTGATTTTCAGAGACTCCTATTACATGTTTACTGATTTATTTTGAACTTCAGGAATTTTTTTTTCTGATCTTTCTGACTGGTTTTTTGAAAAAAATCTTACACTCATTTTTTTATTTCTTAGTCTTCTCTTTGAACATCCTATATTAAAATTTTAGTTATTTTTCTTGATTGTAGCCATTTTAACTGGGTGAGGTAGAATCTCAATGTTGTTTTGATTTGCATCTCTCTCTTTTTTTGTGTGTGTCAGTGTGGGGCTTGAACTCTGGGCCTGGGTGCTCAGCTTGAGCACTCTTCAGCTCAAGGTGAGTGCTCTACCACTTGAGCCACAGTGCCACTTCCGGTTTTTTGGTGGTTTATTGGAGATAAGAGTTTAATGGACTTTTTCCTGCATGGGCTGCTTTGAACCGTGATTCTCAGATCTCAGCCTCCTGAGTAGCTAGGATTATAGGCATGAGCCATTGGTGCCTGGCTTTTTTTTTTTTTTTTTTACCAGACCTGGGGCTTGAACTCAGAGCCTGAGCACTGACCCTGAGCTTTTTGCTCAAGGCTAATGTTCTAGCCTTTTGAGCCACAGGGCCACTTTTGACATTTTCTATTGATCTTGCTAGCTATGTCTTTTGCCATGTAGAAGCTCTGCAGTTTAATGCAAACCCATTTATCCAACCTTTCTTTGATTTGTTGTGTTTCTGGATCTTTATTAAGAAAATTTTGGCCTGTGCCAAGGAGCTCTAGAGTTTCTCCTATTCCTTCCTGTAATGTTTTCAGGGTTTCTGCTTTGGCTTCGAGGTCTTTGATCCATTTGGAGTTGATTCTGGTACTGGGTGATAGATAAGGATCTAACTTTAGTTTTCTACTGGTGTTTAACCAATTTTGTCAGCACCTTTTATTGAAGAGCCTGTCTTTCTCCCATCCTATTTTTTTTTTTTTTTGGCTCCTTATCGAAGATCAGGTGGCTGCAGGTCTGCAGGTTCATTTCTAGGTCTTCAGTTCTATTCCATTGGTCCTCAGGTCTGTTTTTGTGCCAGTACCAAACTGTTTTGATTATTATGTCTTTGTAGTAGAGTTTGAAGTTTGGTATTGATATTTCTCCAGCAGATGCTAGAGGGGATGTGGCCAAAAAGGAACCCTACTGCATTGTTGGTCTGAGTGTAAACTTGTCCAACCACTCTGGAAAGCAGTATGGAGGTTCCTCAAATAACTACACATAGAGCTCCCCTATGACCCAGAAATCCACTTCTGGGCATTTACCCAAATGATCACAAACAGGGCCATACTAAAGCTATCAGCACAACTATGTTAATTTCAGCATTATTCACCGTAGCTAAGACGTGAAACCAACCCAGATGCCCCTCAGTAGATGAATGGATCAAGAAAATGTGGTACACACACACACACACACACACACACACACACACACACACACACACACAATGGAATTCTATTCTTCCATTTGTTAGGAAATAAAAGAAAGAGTTGGGAAAAAATCATTAAGTAAAGTAAGCCAGACCCAAAGAAATACAGGTCCCATAGTTTCCCTTCTTTGCAATAATTAGTATAGGTCTAGGATAATCTTATCATATGAGCAGAAAAGCTCAAAAGCTATGTACGTATGACCATGTAAGATGATGCTAAGTGAAATGAACCCCAAGATATGGATACAATAGGTCTTTCTTTGTTATTTTTATTATACTATGTGGTTTATTTTGTTTCTTTTGTGTGTTCTTCCCCCTATTGTCACTGTATTTGATTTTGGTTTTCTTTTCTTTCTTTCTTTCTTTCTTTTTTTTTTGTAGGTCATGGGGCCTGAACTCTGGGCCTGAGCGCTGTTCCTCAGCTCTTTAACTCAAGGCTAGTGCTCTACCACTTGAGCCACTGTACCATTTCCTGTATTTGATTTCGGTACTCTGCATCTTGTATATACATTTATCTAATTTGGGGAGGGGAAGGGGAATAACAAAATGCTGAAACAAGGACACAGGATGACTCATTGCAACAATGATACTCACAAGACACTATGTTAAAAATGAACTTTACAACTTCTGGGGGAGGGAGAAGAAGTGGGGAAGGTGGGGGAGAGAAGGGAGAGTAGGAGAAAAATAAAGGAGGGGCAACAATGCTAGACAAGAAATATACTCATTACCTTACTCATTTAACTGCAATCCCTCTGTACAGCATCTTTACAATAAAATAACATTTTAAAAAATATAAAAAATTATTGAAGCCAGGCACTAGTGGCTCAAATCAGTAATCCTAGCTACTCAAGTGGTTCAGATCTGAGGATTGTGGTTCAAAGACATCTCTGGCAAGAAAGTTCATGTGATTCTTATCTCCAATTAGCCACTAAAAAGCCCAAAGTGGAACTGTAGCTCAAATTGTAGTGTGCTAGCCTTGAATACCAAAGCTCAGGCACAGCTTTCTGGCCCTAAATTCAAGCCCAGGACTGAAAAAATAAAAAAAAATTAATTGAATTTATTCTATCTTCAACACATTACAATTTATTTTCTCTTCTGACATGTTTTGATTTTTTTTTTTTTTTTGGTCGGTTGTGGGACCTGAACTCTGGGCCTGGGTGCTGTCCCTCAGCTCTTCAGCTCAAGGCTAGCGCTCTACCACTTGATCCACAGTGCCACTTCCGGCTTTTTCTGTTTATGTGGTGCTGAGGAATCGAACCCAGGGCCTCACGCATACAATGCAAGCACTCTACCACTGAGCCACCTTCCCAGTCCCATGTTTTGAATTTTACTCCAATTTCTGTCCTATGTTTATTTCCCATACATGGTTCCCTGCATTTTTTTAACCTTCCAAGTTTTTGAATTTCTAAACCTGGTTTTATCTCATCATAATTTCATGTAGTTTTCAAAATGCTCATTTGATGTTATTAACTCAGTATAAGGTATTATGGTCTATTTTCTTCTATTGTATAACTTTGCACTAGGGGAGATGTGGGGAAGAGAAGGGAAGAACTATGTTCATAAGCTGAAGTGTATTTCTCTCTCTCTCTTTAGTTTAAGTACAATTTATTTTTATGGAATGAGCTTTATTTTTGTCCTATCCTAAGCATTTTTGCCTAGGAATTCAGAACATTCTTCAGCGTCCCCTTCCCTGAAGTAAAATTTCATTAGTCTCTTTAATCAGAGGTAGTAGGAATGCTGCTTACAGATGAAGGAATTGACATTTTGTTGTTTGTCTACAGGATTTTAAATATTCCATTCTTCCTTTCTTATTTCTCTTCAAGAAGGAAGGTTTTCACAGCTCCCAACACTTCTATCCTTTTTCTACATATGTGGTTCTCTCTCGGAGTAGTGCTTCCCAGTGGCCATCACTTCCCATTCAATTTGCTGCCAAATTCTTCCCCTATGCTGCCTCTGTGAACTATGAAGCTCTGTTTTTCCACTATGATAATACGTGGTGCTGCTTTCTTTTTCTAGGAGTTAGTTACGTATGTGCTTGGTCTAAGCCTTCTGTTCTTCTTTTCTTTTTTCTTTTTGTTGGTCGTTGGGCCTGAACTCTGGGCCTGGGCACTGTCCCTCAGCTCTTCAGCTCAAGGCTAGTGCTCTACCACTTGAGCCACAGCACCACTTCCAGCTTTTTTTCTGCTTATGTGGTGCTGAGGAATTGAATTCAGGGCCTCAAGCATGCAAGGCAAGTACTTTACCACTGAGCCACCTTCCCAACCCACTCTTTTTTTTTTTTCACTAAATATTTTATGTCATCATTCTTCGCTCTGCAAATCTATAAGATGGGGGCGATCATAGAAGTTTTGTTGAAATGTGAAATGAGTTTATTTCTCTGCTTATGGCAATTTTGAGTTCATGGCATTCTCTTAATCTAATGGTGATGCGGGAGGCTTTGAGACTTGTCCTTTAAGTCATGTCCTTTGTGTTTATTTGTTCAGTTCTTCATTCATTTGAGTATTTGCAGAGGGTTTAGATTCAGATCTAATATTTTCCCAGATCTAAAAGTATGTATCTCGGAAGATCCTTTCGAATTCAGTGTTTCAAATAGTTATGCTATACTCTGTGTCTCCTTGTCAAGGCAAGACCAGGTCTTCTGGTGGGTTAGAGCAAAATTAAGATCCTACTAAGAATATCTTATTAAAAGTTTGGGCTCTTTAGTAGAAGCAATATATAAAGTTGGTAAAGACCCAGGATTGGACAATATTTCTTTCTTATTTTTTCTTTTGGATGTCTTCACAAACTATCTTTTGGAGGTGCTCCTTCTTTGATCACACTTGGCATGAGGTATCTGGGAATGCTCTGTAAGAATACTAGTATTCTCTGATAGTCAACTAGGAAAGGAAATTCAGCTTCCCTATCATGTGTCAACTCTAGGACCAAAGAAATGAAAGTGTATTCATTTTCCTTTTGTCTCCTGCCGGAGAAATGGTAAGAGCCCTGGCACTGAGCTCTCTGTGTGTGTAGTCAAAGAGACAAGGATGTGTCCACCTGGATTTGTGGCTGCTAGGTGAGATGGTGAGAGCAGTCTTGGAGGCTTTTACGTGGCTGGAAAGGATTTAGGGGAAAAAAATTGAGAGCCTTTTCTTGCTGTCACTTCCTTTTTCCCATTTTGATTGTTACCTCCATTTTTACTCAACTTCTCAAGTTTCCTCTCATAAGACAGTGTTTTCCTCCTCCTACTGAAGGCCGATTCTTTTTAGCTGGATCCTGACATGGCTACTATTTCACCCTCTCTGGTTTTCCTTTTTTAGCTCTCTCTTCTTTGACCTGAACCTTCAACATCTACTGTTTATCAATGCCTTGTCTTTTAATGGTTCCTTCTTCTTGATCGACAAAACTGCTTTTTTGTTGTTGTTGTTGGTCGTGTGGCCTGAACTCTGGGCCTAGGCACTGTCCCTCAGCTCTTCAGCTCAAGGCTAGTGCTTTACCACTTGAGCCACAGTGCCACTTTTGGCTTTTCTGCTTATGTAGTGCTGAGGAATTGAACCCAGAGCCTCATGCATGCAAGGTAAGCACTCTACCACTGAGCCATCTTCCCAGCTCACAAATGTGTTTTTTCAAAAAATATTTTTCAATTTTCTTTACTTGTATAAAGCAGTTGCTGTTCAACAAAGCAGTTTATGAATACAGTACCTCTTGGCCAATGTTGTACCTTTTAACATTCTTACCCACTCTTTTACCCCACTCCTTCCCTTACTTTTCTAATTAGTATGTTTTGTATTGAATTTTTTTGCCACTTAATAAAGCACTTTATGTATACACTATCTCTTGATCCGGGCCATCCCTTCAACATCTTCACCTTCCTTCCACTCACACTTTCCCTTATTTGTGAATTCTGTGGTATAGATGATGCAGTCTAGGCTGCATTCTACTCCTTTTCCCTTTCATTCTTCTACCCAAATCTGCTTATTGTTATTATTGTCATTATTATTATTAACATTATTTTTGTGCAAGTATTGGGGCTTGAACTCAGGGCCTGAGTATTTTAGCTTTATCACTCAAGGTTGGCATTCTACCACTTGAGCCATAGCTCCATCTCTTACTGATATTTGGAGGTAAGAGTTTCATGTACTTTTCTGCCCTGGCTGGCTTCAAACCGCAACTCAGCCTCTTAAGTAGCTGCATGACAGGTATGAGCCAATGGTGCCCAGGTTAAATCTGCTTTTTACATTTTCTTTTCTTTTCTTTTCTTTTTTTTTGTCAGTCACATCTTGAACTCTGGGCCTACGCGATGTCCCTCAGCTCTTCAGCTCAAGGTGAGCACTCTACCACTTGAGCTACAGCACCACTTCTGGTTTTCTGGAGGTTTATTGGAGATAAATGGACTTTCTTGCCCGGGCTGGATTTGAACCCTGATCCTCAGATCTCTGACTCTTGAATAGCTATGATTACAAGTGTGAGCTACTGGCACCGGCTGCTTTTTAAATTTTTTTAAAGATAAATTATTCCTCCTGTTGCCTTGCAGCAGTAATTCAGTATGCCTCTTCCACTTTTTATTTAGGCATTTAAAAAATGTTCTATATAATGGGCTGGGAAGGTGGCTCAGTGGTAGAGTGCTTGCCTTGCATGCATGAAGCCCTGTGTTCAATTCCTCAGCACCACATAAGCAAAAAGAAAAAAGCCGGAA
>NW_012267248.1:15548879-15569325 GCF_000151885.1 Dipodomys ordii | reverse complement strand
AAAAACAAAAATGTTCTATATTTCTGCCATTAATTTCTCTCCTCCTTTTGGTGTCTCTGCTCTGTGCTCTTGCACCTATATTCCAGCACTCGTCCAAAATGTCCCTTGGTAATGTCACTCATGAATCCCTCATTTCCAATTCTAACAACATTGTTCAGTCCTGTGTCCTTGCAATTCTATGGTTCCTTGACTTCTATGCCACGCCACAGTGGAATATTAGTCATCGACTTGGGCCTCCCCAGTTCTCCAGAGGAATGGCATGAGAAATATATTATTTAATAAATGTATTTTTAACTCCTACTACTCTTTGGTTTGAGTGCCTGGAATGCAACAGAAGTTCAGTGTTTAAGAAAAGCATTGCAAACAAGGTCATTGTATCTCTATGGTGTGATCTTCAATGTATGACATCTTCTGTAATGAGGCCATCTATGGCTACAAGCCACCAATTATGCTGTGGTCTCATAATTTGCTCAATAGTTATTTAAAATTAAGAGCTTTAGCAGATAGAGTCCAGATTATTTCCCGAATGCTAAGTTCCAGCAACACTGGCCTGGCATTTCTTCAGAACAACATGCCACAGAATTGAATAGCTCGGCTTCCTTATGAACAGGTGTGTGCTCTCAAGCCTGATTTGACTCATTAATTTATCTTGCCTTCCTAAGACATTTTAATTTGGT
Organism: Dipodomys ordii; assembly: GCF_000151885.1. NCBI lineage: Eukaryota > Metazoa > Chordata > Mammalia > Rodentia > Heteromyidae > Dipodomys > Dipodomys ordii. The sequence continues at coordinate 15,568,648 of NW_012267248.1, read as the reverse complement.
CTTCCTGTTTCAATCTGTTATGTGCACCAGAACTTCACTTTACATCAGGTGAAGGGTCCCAGGAAGTAGTATTGATGGTGCCTCCCGAGTATCTGATTAGGAATAAAGGCTTCTCAACACATTTGCTTTGAATAATTAGATGTTCCATATGTTTATTGGTTGGTTTAGTATGCAGATAATTTATAAAGAATATTAGAAAATTATAGTCTAGGGAAAGTGACTAGTAAAAGTACATCTTAAAGAGAGGGCAATTTACAAGCCTTGAATTAACATTTATGTTAACCAGTTAAGTGTGCCTTAAAAAAAAAAAAAAACAGACCCAAAACATAAAAAAAACTTGAACTTACAATGCAAGGGCATCCTTTTCCTTTTTAAACATTTTGTTTATAAGTAACTATTTGACCTTTAAAATTTTAATTAAATACTAACACCCATTACTTTAACGATTAGTAGTTAAATGTAACATGTTTCAGGAAACAATTATTTAATTTCTTTATTTTACTGCAGTAACTATTTTCCCCCGTGTGATTTTAAAGTTCAAGTCATATATCTTTATATGGCTATAATTAATTGGCCCTATCTCCTTTCCCTCCCTTCCTTCCTTTTTCTTTTTTCCTCTCTCTTTATCTGTTTTTCTTTTTCTTTTGAAATAAGGTCTTTCTTTGGGTCTAGGTTGGCTTCCAACCTCCAACTTTCAATTATTCTACTCTCACCTCAGAATACTGGGATCACAGGTGTCTGATTTTTTTCACCTAATTCTCATATGTATGTAATGCATACAGATCTTTATTGACTATGACCTTGGTTTTCTTTTATGAGATATAGTGATACAGAAGATATGGCTTCTAACTCAAAGACCATCTAGTGCTGGGAGTATAGTTGAAGTAGCAGAGTACCTTCCTGCCAAGTATGAGGTCTTGAGTTCAACCCCTAATCATACTGACAAAAATGAGACTATGCAGTTTAGAAGAGCTAATAGGTGTTCAAGCATACTTGCAGTAAAATAATTTAAGTTATATACACAAGAAAGCACAAAGAAGAGGCTGATAGATTCTACTAGGTGAGAGAAGATCAGGGAAGGCTATAGAGAGAAGATATAGTTATGTTCAGTATAGAAATATAGGTAGCTAGTCACTAGTTAGGAATGGAGTCAGGAGTCAGGAGGGTGTGAAGAGAATGAAATTCTAATCAGAGTCACCCACTAGATAGACATTCATAGACAATTTAATAAATTTCTATTGGTTAGGATTCTTGTGTGTGTGTGTGTGTGTGTGTGTGTGTGTGTGTGTGTGCCAATCCTGAGGCTTGAATTCAGAACCTGGGTGCTGTCCCTGAGCTTTTTTGCTTGATGCTAGCAATCTACCACTTGAGCTATAGCTCCACTTCTAGCCTTTGGTGGTTAATTGAAGGTAAGAGCATCAGGGACTCTCCTGCTTTTACTGGCTTTGAACTATGATCCTAGATGTCAGCCTCTTGACTAGCTAGGATTACAGGCCTGAGCCTACCTGGCTTGGTTGGGATTTGTGAGAAGAAAACCACAACAAACAAAGCTGGAGCTCTGTTGGAAGGATGACCTGTAAGATGATGGAATCCAGCCACAAGAATGGGCATGGAAAATTGAGGAACAGAAACACTGTATTAAGTAGAGAATTCTCTTGGACTCTTTTTGCACTGTTTATACATAATTGAAAAATTTGGCAAGAATCTTGTTCAAGAATCTTCATCAGAAATCATGCATGGAGGAATTAAATTGTGCTATCGCAAAAGCATTTCAGTTTTAGTGATACCATTTGGAAGTACCAGAGAAATTTAAAGCATGTTGAAGTTATAAATTGTTTTAACAGTTCTAAGTTTGAAAACAGATCCCATGAATCTGTGAAGAAAGCAGCCACAACATTGACCATAAAATATTTGGTTATCTCCCTAGGTAATATTTAGCTGAGATTTAAAACTCAAATGTGGCTTTGGACTTCACAATTTATTTCTATTACGCTAGGTTACAAAAGAAGAGAGAACTTACCTGTCTTACATCATTTTTCTCTGTATCTGTCACTAAATACTTACCTGGTATTGTAATTATTATTCAGAACTTTCATGTGTTGCAAGGCACCTTTAAATAACTTTAATTACTATAGCAAACATGTTACAGAAATGTTGCATGATTTTTATCAGACTTTCTCTGGACTCTGTGTTCTTGTTATCTCTTACTTTAGATGGAAGTTTACTTTGCCATTGTCACTGCCTCCAGAAGGTTTAGTCTTTCAAATTAACAATGCTCCAAAGAGCAAGGAAAGGCCAATCTAGATTCAGATTTTAAATTTAAGCCCTCATAGGCTTAAGACAGGATACTAAAGAGAGCCATGATTCATATTCTGTGTTCCCTAAGGTGGAGCCAGTGTCTAGACTCATGAGAGCTGCATGTCAGCAGGTTTTAACACAGTGATTCTCAGTGAAGCAAACGTGGTAGAAAGCCACATCAAGGGCTGAAAACCTAAGGGGGAAAAACTGTCTTCTAAAGCACAGGGGATCCAAAGAATATGAAGTACGGCAGAGACCTTGTGGTTTCCATCTGTTCATGAAAAACTTGTATAAACATAGTTGGTTTCCATTCCCCACTCCATCTTGCTACTCTCTGCTTAGTCTTCACTGTATCTGCATTGTTTATTCCTATTTGCTTGGAGTCTGCTTTTCCTTGATTTGGCTCACTGCCTAACTCAAATATAATGTTAATAATACCATTGTGTGGATGTTTCACACTTTACAAAGCATTGGTGTATATATTATTGTATCTGATCTTCATCAAAATCCTTAATGGAGCTAGGAAAGAAGTATTTTATACATGGATAAGTTGAATCTCAGAATAGATAATTGATGAGTTCCAAGGTTACATTGCTTCTAGAATGATGTTAGGATTGGAACCCAGGTCTCCTGATCCAACATCCAAAGACCTTTTGAGTATTCTTTATTTTTATTATCAAATTTATTAATGGTGACATTCATAGGTGACTTTGAAAATGGCATTAAAGATGTAAAAGGATTTGTGTTTCATGGAAGAATGAAAACAAGGACTGAGAAAACCCCTGTGTTGCTTTTCTAATTTAATTGTAGAATAGTAGGATTTAATAATCAATAAGGCATTGAATAGTTTGTCTGTATTCTATACAAAGCCTTATAAGCTATGTTCTCTCTCTCATTTTGTCTCCCTCTCTTCAGATTTTTGTAATTTCTCTTCTTCTTCCTCTCCCTCTCCCACTTTTTCTACTTCTCCTTCCCTTCCCCTCCCTACTTCCTTTCTGTGCTGAGGGTCAAACACAGGGTTTCACAGGATTTTATTACTTGAACTATTGATTTATGAGATTCTGAACAAAAAAAATCACATTTTAAATAGTTTCAGAGAAGGAGGAGGGTTCTAGTCTCTGCCAATACAACTCTTTCCAAAGTCTTAACTTCCTGCATCACCAAGTATTTATTTCTATCTAACCTGAATCTTGACTGCTGTCATTTGAGCCCCAACCCTTTTGTTCAATAGGTGCTAGTGCAAGATTTTTAGTTATAGCATTGGAAGGGTGCAGGGAATATATTTGAATGACTTCTGACTGCTGACAATCCCTAATAACTGATAGTCCCAGACACTGAACTAAATGTCCTTTGGCAGGTATGGCTATTTTGAGGAGCAAAAGATAGAAACTGGCAGAAAACTTTTTTTTCAAGCAGGTGTGATTTTATGATGGAATTTTATGACAGAAATCAACCAAGTGTCCTTTTATATAGTTTGCAATATTATCAACTCCTAAGGTAAGGGATCTTTCTCATTATTCATGTTTATTTATTCATGTTGTCTTAAAGCAAATGAAAAACCAGACAAGAATATTGGGATATAATTTTGGTTTTGCAGGTGTAATCTGACACCCAAATAACCTCAGAGAAGTTTGCTTTTTATTGGGCTTTTAGTTCTGTTCTTTAAAATGCTTTTGCTTTTTCAAAGGCAAAAATTATGCTCATCTGTATGACTCATGTAATTCTGAGCACTCTATCAGTAATGACTATTAACAGCGAACAAGGACAGATCTGCATCTTGTGCTTTTCTAGCCTCAATGATTTTTAAGGATGGGATTTTAAAAACTAGTCCATTCTTAAGAAAAATCTTCAGCTAGAGCTCCCTGTCTGTAGTATATTATTCATGCTTTTCCTTGATACTTTTCTCCACTTTTATAGTAAATGGGGAAAAATTTATGGCAGAAGTTCCAATTTGTTGCCACACAGGCTAAGTGCCAGAAACAGAGTTCTTTTAAGAGATTGTCTTAGACCACTTTTCACCTTCACAGCTTTCTCATGAGTAGTCTTCTTTCTATTATAACATGTGACCTTCCTCCTAACCAAATCTAAATGGTGCATTTGTGATCATCAGGCCAAAAGGCAACATTTATAGCTAACCAGTTAAACAATTTACAGTGCTTATCTCCCAATTCCTCTGTTTTTTATGCTTTGCAAGCAACTTGTGTTCTCTTTCTCTAATCTTTCTTACTCTCTCTTTTACACATACTCCTAACATCTAAGGCCACTACCTTATTTTATATTCTCATTAAAGTGACTGATTCTTTTCATTGTAAATCTCCTACTTGGTTGCATTGACTTCTTTTCTCAAGCCCTTTCTTATGTCTATCACAAGCATATCCAGGTTTTCATGAAATTTATTATATATCAATATCTGTGCATATCTTTTCAAAGTGACTATGACTGGATTGCATCCGTGCTCGGCGTCCATCCATTAGCTATCTTTCAAACTTGAATGATGAGCATAAAAGGCATGGGTTCAAATCTATATTGCTTTTTCTGTATTCCTTCTTGTTAGAGGTTGTACTGTGTTGCTCCCTGATATGGAGAGGCCTCCATTTTGACTGTATTTGAAGATAGGGTTTTTAGGGAAATAGTTAAGGTTAAATGATTCTACCAGATTCTTCCTTCATCCAATAGGACTATGTTTATAAGAAGAGGAAGAGACACCAAGAACAGGCACATGCAGAGCAAAGGTCATGTGAAGACATGGTAAGAATTATACAGATGAACTATACATATGAAACCCTTCTTCCAAATTTCAGGCCTTCGACACAAGACCGATATTGACTTTGATTAGAAACTGTAAATATTCATAACCTAGCACACTTACTTAAGAGGATAAATGGTATGATTGATCTTGCTTAAGATTTCAGGGTGGTGGTTGATGATTATTCAACTAATGATTTGTTTTTTTTTTCAAACTTGAGCCAGTAACTTCAGGCTTAGCTTTAAAATGATAAAGTAAGCAATTTTAAAAAATTAATTGTAAATTATATCTCATGTATGCAACACAAATAAGAGGCCAGGACAGTGAATGGTGATTTAAGTTTTAATTATAGTCCTCTGCAATGAGAAAATGCTTGGTGGTTATGATTCATGCACAGATGAGCGGCTTTGTGTGCTCAGGACATGGCCTCTATAGAGGTACTCCACAAGCAACTAAGGATTTAGTCAGCTAGGAAGCATAGCTGTTGTGAGGATTAAGGGAATAGGAAATTTCTAGTAAGGATTATACCTGTCACAAATGTGGGAGGAACTAGGGAGGAAAGAGCTGGAGGAGAAACTGAAGGATCAGAGTGAGTCACTAATCAGTATGGCTGAAGTCCTGACCAAGAAGGATCAATCAGATGGGAAAACTATGAGTTCATTCACCTCAGAAGCCAAGTATGTCCCGATTCCAAAATGGTATCAGAGAATATCATTGTGAATCTAAAGCTTGGATGGTTACCACTTCCCATTGGTCACACCTGAACACTGGATGACAGGTCCAGAACCACTGCTGGCCAGCAGGATCAGTACGTGGGACGATGAACTGGACACAGAGCAGAGGAAAGTGAGGACAAGTGGGACCTTGCAGGCACTTCTGAGTGTGTTACTACCGTGTCTTGCTGTGGCTACTTTGCAGGAGTGAGTGCTATGTTCTACTTCTGTCTTCCAAATCCCCCCGCCTTTCTCTTTTGGCCAACCTGAAGACTAAACCTTCAAAGTTCTCAGCTTACCTAAATTAATAGCATTGGAATATCCATTTTCACAGGGATCTATAGGAAAAAGGAGTTACTGCTTGTGGTTTAGAACCAGTAACATCATAAGAGTGTCATCTGAAGATTGTTGATGAACCAACTGACAAATGTCTCTTCTATCAGCCAAGTTGTATTCATTGGTGCCCAGGGATCTCACCATTAGTCTCTATTTTTGGTTACATTTCCAAGTTTCTAGTTAACATACAAAATCTTACTGAATGAATAATTAAATCCAATTAATTTAATTATATAAATATATTACTTTATTTCCTTCATGGGTAACATTTGGATAAGACCTTGAAAGCTCCTGCATTATATTGTATTATATTTCATATTCATTTATTTTATTATTATTTTATATTATTTTTAAGTAGTTGTACTAAGGAGTTTCAATTTATCATGTCTATGAGTTCAATGCTTCTTGATCAAGGTCATGCATTATTTTAAAAGGTAAGGGTGAGTGGAATATCTTAGTGGAAGCACTTAAGCCTATAGAGGGTATATGAGTGGAGAAGAAATTGTACAAAAGTGGAAATTGCCTGTCTCATTGTGCTTGTAAGTATTGTGTCTTACATCAGCATCTCTGTTATACTGATGAATGATGAAATTATAAATGAAACTCATGATATGTTAAAGTTCATGTTTATGTTTATGAAATTAACACCAGAACCATTTTCAGTTTGAGAAGGTGTGTAACTCTGCAACAATGTGCTCTTATTTTCCTGTTTTCCAGTTCTCATATATGTTCTTTTCATTTAGATTTGCCTGCTTCTATATAATTCCCGGGATGAAACTTGAAGACCTGAATGTTTATTACATTTACCTCCATAACTCTTCTCTTATTGTCTTTTCTTTTCTGATGGGGTTATTTAAATGAAATGCAAAGATGGTGTTTGTCTCTGACTTCTACAAAACAGCTGCCTCCTTGTCCTTGGCTTGGATACTCTCCTTTCCATGGATAAGATTACAGACACAATCAGGGTCATTTAGAGGCAGTTACTCATACTCTGGTCAGTCTGAGATGTCATGTACAAGAAAACAATTAGGTGTATATCATAGATTGACACCGAGAACATTTGAGGCATGAAAATGAGCTAGGAAGGTAAATTAATAAGGGAATTCACAGTCACTTACACCTGCGGACATTAGTTGGCGTCTCTGCTAAGCTGGTGACAAAGGTCACAGCTCACCTGCTACAGAGACAGTCAATAGTGAGGTTAAAAATAACTCATTTTCAAGTGTTGTTTAGATACTTTATACTTTGTGGTGGGTGACAGAGGAGCATCTCATTTCTTCTCCCTCAGCTTCCCCATTCCCGACTCTTTGGCACACTTTGGGGCATACACGTGCTCTCTCTTTCTAAAAACATGCAGAAGCAATAAATCAGCCAGTTTAAGAAGACCCAGCCAGTCCAACACAGATCGATTTCACAGGCAAGTCGATGGGCTGCTAATAGAATTACAACTACCTGTCAAAACAGGGAAAATATATCTGTGACAGTGACAAAGGGCAAATCAATTTAAGAAGAGGTTTTTTTCCTTCCAGAAACGTAGATGTGGAGTACATGGATGTCTTGGAGAGTCTGTAATTGTGAACAGAAACCATATACTTGTACTGTTAAAGCTCAGGTTATGTCAATGGCTTGGGGAGAGCACACTAACTTCTTTCTTCCTTCTCTCCACCCCTGTGGGGTTTGTCTGGTAACTGTAACAAGTATTCTTTTTAATAGAATGAAACAGAAAGTGGATGCTTGAAAACACATTTAATAACTAAGGAAGTTGGTTTTGCCCAAAACATAAATTATATTCCCACCAAATTTGCATTCACATTAACTTCCTAGTGGGTCTCATTTTAGACTAGGAGCAGTGCATGCCAAGGACATCTATTTGGCAAATCCTTATCTTGTTAAATCAACTTGATCAATTTCAAAGACCTCATAAAACTGTTGACAATATAACTTCTGTGTTCAGGCTTCGATTCTTACAAAGGGAATCACAAGCATGAGTACAATTCCCAGCTAAACCTGCTGTGTGCTAATATAAGGCTCCTTTAGGTCGAGAACTTATTTTTTAAAGATAAATTTATGCATTAGTTTTGAGTTGCACCATGGATTTTCTGCAAAACAAAGAAAGAACCAAATAAAAATAATCCTATATTACAACAGAATCTACCCTCTCATTGCAATCAGTAAACATACTGGGTCTCATATCACCAAAGCTCACTAATCAAATGTATTCCTGGCAAACATCTGGACGTTCTTTCATTGGAAAAGAGCTGGTGCATGACAATATAAACTAAAATTAAGAAACCTGGTTTTGGAGTCAGACTCATTTGCATTCTGGTCTGCTACTTGCCTCTTAGTTGGGTGACATGGTTAAGCTGTATAAACTCTCCAAGCCTGTTTCTTGTCCTATATACTTTGGGGGGGTATTAATAGTGTTGACCTCATACAGTGGTTTATGAGAAGTAAAGGAACTAGTGTATTAATCCCATGGTTTTGTTACCCAACGCAGAAGGCAGAGACGTGACATTGTTCATTCATTTTTGTAATCCCCCTCTCCTTATTACTGGGCCACAAAGATGATGAAGATGATGATCCATTTAGGTATCTATCTATCTATCTACTATCAAGGTTTCTGTGTTTTGAACTTAAGTGAACAAGTGGATAAAGAGTCTGCACACTTCCATATACATATCTCTTCATTTTCATGGATTTTACTATTCTTTTTTAAATATACTTTTGTTGTCATTTCAATCTCAGTTTTGATAATTTTTTCCTACTGCTTGGAAAACTGGACTATGGAGAAAGGCCATGAAAATATGCTGTTGTATCTCTTATACTTTGTGTTTGCTGAATAATAACTTTTTATTTATTTATTTATTTTTTTGTTGGATGTGGAACTTGAACTCTGGCCTGGGCACTGTCTCTCAGGTCTTCAGCTCAAGAATAGTGCTTTACCAGTTGAACCACAATGCCCACTTCTGCCTTCTTCTGTTTATGTGGTGCTGAGGAATCGAAGCCAGGGCCTCATGCAGGCGAGGCAAACACTCTACCACTGAGCCACCTTCCCGGCCCCTGAATAATAACTTTTACTGCCTGATATGAAGGGCCAGTCAATCAGTCTCCTGGTTCAACCTGACCTCAAATTCATTGACATATTTCCATCCCCATTCTTACATTGGTGTGGGGGCTGAAGGCAAGAGCAAAATCTTAATTACCATTCAAAAATGTTAATAGTAACCATAACATGAAAAATTTTCCTTCTTCTGTGGACACTGAATGGAGCCTCTAGACAGAAAACTCACTGGAGATGTGTTCAAAGACTTAGTAATCAAATTCTAGTTGCTCCTGCTGTTTCACAATGAGGTCTACAGAAGCAGAGGAGCAGACGCTGAGTAGATTCTCTACATCAACTCATATTTTCATACTTCTTGCTTGGGCTCAAACTCCATTCATGTTTTATAGCTGCAGGTCCAGGAAATGTGTCTGGGAGTCGTCCTAGTTTCGGAGCAGTAACAGAAGAACCATTAGGTGAGCACTATGGTGTATCTGTGTTGATAAGGGTAATCTTGTGATGATTTCATACTTACATTTTTACCTAATTACCCTGGAAACACGTCTTCCTCATCCTAGTGGAATAAAGGGTATCACTGTCTAAGGGATGTGGATCAGTGGCCTATGGGCTCAGTATTGGATACTTTAAATATGATATATCAGAAGCAGATTGTTTGTTGATTTGAAGTCTCCATGTTTGCCTCTTTTCTGATAGTCTTTGTTTAAGTTTATGTCCCCTGACTCCAATTCCTTTTACTTTTGTGAGGAGAGAGACTTCAGATAGTATTTGAATGGGTTGTCATAATCTCTGTGGTAGAGATATTATATGCTAATCTTATCACCTGAAATTAGAACAGAGTTGTGCCCAAATGGAGGTTGATAGGGCTGACATACAGGTTGATGTCTAGCCCTTCTTCCTGGTTTCTGACAAGGCAGGTGAAAAAGATCTAGGGTTTGGGGCCAGGTACTGGTATTTCCCTCCTACTTCTGTCTCTGGGAGTCTGTGTATAACTTGCTCTAGCAACGCCTTGGGTCTTTAACTATAGCAAGTGTGGGAAAATAGTTGCTGTATTGTAAATGATAAAAATCATTTAAGAATGGATAAATTGTATAGTGTTATTTTTTTTTAGGACCAAGAACCTTAGGAAGTACTGTAATTTTGCAGCCTTTGCAGTAATTTCCTTCTCTGTAGGGTCTCTTTCTCTTTTCCTCTACCACAGGGACCTGTTGTGGCTATCTCCTCTAGTGCAGAGTTAAAACTGTCTAGGGAATTGGTTAATTGCTGAGCAGCTAATCAGAATTGTAAAGGTCAGTGATAACGTGCAACAACTTACTCATGTTTAAAAACAGCAGGATGTGACAAAAGCAATTTATCTTGATAAATGCACTTCGGAGATCTGTGGAGCTTATTTTTGTTTCCCTTAGGCTCTGTCTGTCCATCTTTATCTCCCCCTTTCTCCTTCTGCTTGTTTCTTTCATTTTTGTTTCCTGGTATTACATATCTGTGTCTGGTTCCCCTGTGATCCTCCACTCATAGTAACATCTATGTAGAGAGAACTAAGCGTTATTCTGGAATCTTCCTTTCCTTTTCATTCTCCTCTCGAATTTTTTTTTTCATTGATTTTCATTCTTTATCACCTTCTTCCATCTCTTAACTCCAACATTTGTCTTTTCTCACTAATAAAACAGAAGTACTTTTGGGACCATTGGCATGTATTTCACCTGCTTCTGTAGGACTCCCACTCTTCACTTCTTTTCCAGGGCCTAGTTATTTCTATAAAACCACGATTCAGAGAAGGCAGGAGTGAAGGCTCATGTAAGCTCCAATGAAACACCTTTGTGGTCCTTGTGTCGGGCTTTGGTGCCAGCACTGGAGTCCATGAACACTCTGTTTATCTGAGTGATGCATGATGCCTGCGGTGGTCTATGCTAAGTCTTTCTCAGAAATCCCATATTGGGACATTCCAACTTTTTGAGTCCCCATCATCAGATGGGCTTTCAGCAGGAATGAGATGGCAGAGGGTTTGGGGAGAGTTTGAGAGAGATGGTAGTGTTAGTTCATCAAACATTTATGGTTCACACAAAGGTTCTTGAAGCAAATGTCTTACCGTGATGCCTTATATATAATTACATAATAGCAATAAACCACATTAACTTCTACATGTTGGATAGACACACATGAGACCACTGAATTTTTTTTCTTGTAATTCAGAATCAAATTCCCAATTCTTTACACATCTTACCAGACACTGACCACTCCCTACCTATGCAGCGTGAGCTTCAGAGTCTCCCCCAACCCTCAAGCTCTACCTTTTCTTTGGCAAAGTCAGCTGACCTGGACTTTTTTACTCCCTAGGGCCTTTTTACCATTTGGCCTCTGCCTGGAGCAATCTCCTCTTTTTTTCTCTTCTCTTGGTTAGTCCACTATTCAGGTTACAGGGTCATTTTCATGCAATATTGCTGCTCATTCATGACATCTTCTCCATCTTTCTCATTGGATCCCAAACAAACATATCCAGCCATGGGAGTGACTAACTTAATTCTGAGCATGTGAAATTTGGTAGGAGGTGTGAGTGGAATGACTTTATTTATATAATGTGTGATTGTTTACTGTCCATCTCCCACATTACACAGGACTTCAGGGATCATGTTTGGTTTGTATTTTGGTGTTTCTTTACGACTAGCATATAAACCACTTATCTAGTAGGTGTTTTACTTATGTTGTGTGAGTTATTTCCATTTTCACCATCATTCTGTAAGGCAGGATCAACAAGCTACTGTTATAGGCCTAATCTAGTCCATTAACTGTCTTGTATTTATGACACTATTTTGCCTACAAATCCAAGAATATTTATTATTAGGCCCTTTTTAGAAAAAGTCTGCCAGTGTTTTAAAAGGAAATACCAAATCCTTTATTTCATTGGTACGGAAACTGAAAACCAATGATTAAAATAAGTTGTCAATACCTAAATTACAAATGGAAAAACTGAGATTCCAAATCACCATACCTTCCTTGTCACTTTTCCCTTCAAACTTGATTTTGTAAATGACATAGGTTTGGTTAAGGAGAATAGAGAATTTACAAGGAGAAATGTCATTTTCTTTAGGTTTTAGAGAAAGGGTGAGAATTCTCTAATGGTCAAGAGAGGGTAAATATTCTTGACTGAGACAAAGAGGTAGAAGGAAGCTTGGTGTGTTTTAAGGAGTTAGTCAGATGGACCAAAACATGGTGGTGGTGGTGGTTGTGAGGGAAGTGATAAAAAACGGACAGCAAAGAGGCGGGTAGGACAAAAGGAACTTGCAGTATAGGAAGCCTGAAGTTGAACTTCTAAGCTTTTAGTCTCTGCTTTACCTATATCTTCTTTCTCAGTTAAATAGTTAGAGTTCTTGTTCCAAATGTCTTTATTTTGTAAAAATTATCTACATTTGACATCATATGAATATTATATTGTGTATATATAAGACATACAAATATAGATATTTTACGAGATGTATTGTAGAAAAATGACTATTTAAAGTTATTTTTATTTGAGAACGATTCAGTATACTTTTTGGCTGATATTTAGTGAGTGTAATGGTAATAAATATGTTAACTTTATTGGAAAATTATGGCTTAACACTTAGTGACTTCACTATTTAAATAGATCATTTTAAAATTAGTTTTCTTTAATGGATGGTTCCCAACAGTGTGCCATCTGAAAATAATAACTCAAAAGATTAATGGATTCAAGTGAAAGAGGTTTATTGTTTCACTTACAAATTAGGATAATAATTAAAAAAAATAATGCCAATGTATCAATCAGCTAAAAGTTTTTTTTTCTTTTCTTTAGTTGCTCCTGGGGCCTGAACTCAGGTCCTGGGTGCTGTTCCTGAGCTGTTTTGCTGAAGGCTAGTGCTACACCATTTTGAACCACAGCAACAGTTCTAGTTTTCAGATGGTTAATTGGAGATAAGAGTCTCATGGACTTTCCTGTTTGGGCTGGCTTTGGATCATGAATCTCAGTTCTCATGAGTAGCTTGGATTATAGGTATGAGCCACTGGCACCTTGCTTATGCCATTCCTGCTGTCAACTTGCTGCTGTCAATATGAATTCAAGGAGTTCATAAGCCACTGACACTATTTTCTTGGGAATTTCTAGGCAGGTTAGGAGATTGCCAATTTAAATACCTATGTTTGGCAGTTCTTGAAGATGATACAGACCATATCTAGCAACAAAAATCACAGAAGGAAAAAATAATTTAGTTTTGAAATGCTCTCCTTAAAAGATGAGTTTCCTGGTAAAGTTTTATCTTCCTCTTACCCTATATTGTCACTTTTACCTAGAAGAAACAAATGTTGTGCTTGTCTTCTGAAACTAAGTGTATGCAGTGATGGGTCTGATTCTCTCATTATGCTTTTCTCCTCTGGTGGGTGACTGAGAGAATAAAGTGGATATAGTAGATGTGCCTATCTTACCATTCTGTTAACAGTTTTGTTACTGTGTTCTTTTAATCTACAGCTTTATTTTTTTTCCCTTCTGCTGGTTCTGGGGATTGAACTCAGGGCCAGCGCACTGTCCCTTAACTTTTATACTCAAGTCTGATGATTTACTATTTGAACCACAGCTCTACTTCTGGCTTCATTGGTAGTCAATTGGAGATGAGTCTCATGAAATTTTCTGTCTGAACTTGGCTTTGAACTGCAATCCTCAGAGCTCAGAGTAGCTAGCATTATAGGCATGAGCCACCAGCACTCAGCTTACAGTTTCTTTGGAAAGTTCTCTTCAAGTCATTTGTCCATTCTGTGATGGTTAGTCTCACTAAAAGTAATTTGTAAATGTATAGTCACAGAATGTGGAAACTGTCATTATGTGCTAATGAGTGACTGTGCGCTCCAGGATAAAATCCTCCAATATGTATATTAAATATTATAAATCTTTAATTGTTTTGTTACTTTTCAGGTAAGAGGTTAGAATATATTCATGTCACTCCCCAATGGCTTATCTCACTCCATCCAATGAGCACATACTTCTTATTTTGGAGATGGCAAGTATCACAAACACCTTCAATTTATTTAGGGGATTTTATTTCATGGTTTTGAGTCCAGAGACTTTAAGTATGCTCCAAAGGCTTTTAATGTGTGTATGCTTGTTGTACATAATATTATCAAAGCATCTTCAAAATCGGCAGTCTCTTGGAGCCTCATGAAGAGCTGGTCTTATTAGTATCTCCAGCCTGAAGGCTGGAGAAATGAGATGTTTCAGGGACAAGGAGAGGACTGATCGGTGGAAAAAAGAATAGTTTGTGTTCTGTAAGAGACAGGGCAAATGTTTTGTATGACCCTATTAAAACCAAAGATTCAAGAGAGAATTATTAGCTCTGACTACATTTTTTTAAAAGGAAAAGGAATACACAAAATGAGGAATGACTTTAGGTTAAAAGTTGCTTAAGAAGTTATACCCTTTTCAAGTCTTAATGAAAAAAAATTCCTTTTTTTTTTTTTAAAAAAAAGTCTAAGCATATTAAGATAAAGAACTAACCACTGACCTTGAAACAAGAGAAAAATAAGAGCTGGTATCAGAGAAATAGAAATTGTCAAAACAAAACTTACCCAGGCAAAATTTAATACCATTTTTGGATAAAAGTGCTGTGCTATTTTTATTTTGCAAATTGTATACCCAGTGCATGAGGGACTTCATCCCTTGTTCAGCCTTCAGAATTACTTTTGAGAGAATTTTCATATCTCTTGAGAAAATAATTATGTACAAAGTTTATTGCTTCACCTCATGATTCTCGCAATTGCTATAATTGTGTGAGTTTAGAAGACCCAATAAGTTGGAAATCTTAAAGACTATTTTAAGTGCAGCAAATGGCAAGGTGGCATTCACATATAAAACCATGTGTTCTAAATTTTTGAGTGTTTGGAGAATGTATTTTATGTCTCAAAAAGAATGTATAGTGATCCAGAATGTTAAACTGGATTTTAACCAAGGCACTAAGGTATAATTGATCTTTGACACTAGAATAAGTTGTGATGTTATACTGGGAGAAAACAGAGATGCCACATTTTGAGAGGTCAAATTGGGAGTCTTTATTAGCATGGCAATGACTACAGGGGACTCTTGTTGCAAAGACCTGCAGCCCCACAAATACACTTAACACTGTCAGAAAACTGAGCTATGAGAGCTGGAGAGGAAAGGAAAAAAACCCAGAGAAACACCACCAACAAATCAGATCAGCTCCAGTGGAGAGCTGAAGTGGGATGCCATGGTGACCGGAGAAGAGCCAGGAACCAGGAGACAGGACAGAGGACAGGAGGCATGGCATCCCCACACCTGAGCTGGTCTAGGACTAAATAGGGTCAGGCCAGGGAACAGGATTATAGGGAGCTTGAGACTTCATGACCAAAGACTGGCAGGTCCAATAACCTATTGTCCAAGTCTCTCCCTCTGCCTCTAGGAATTCAGGCATGTCTATTACTTGGGGGTGGGGCTGGGGGGTGGGACTTTCCTGCCCCCACCACAAGATGGTGCCTGTTAAACCCAATGCCCTATCACCCACCATGTGGCCAAGATAGTGCCAGTTAGATCCAGAATCCCTACTTCAGTGAAACAGAACATGTTTGGAATTTCAAGTAAGTTATTAACTAACTACTCAGTTGTAGGATTCTTCAATTTTGTACTCATTTAGAAGATAAAGAAGAGTAGAAAGAGGGTATCTGTGGTCAGAGTTGTTTATTGTTTGTTCTGGAAAAGTTGTCTTTGGAGAAAGGTGTTGAGTGAGTTACAAGTTTTGCTTCCTTCTACCATCAAAGAGAGATGTAAGACTGTCTAATCCTTGTGATAGCCTTAGACAAGATACTGTCAAGAGATTTTTGATGGGGCTGGGAATGTGGCTTAGTGGGAGAGTGCTTGCCTAGCATCCATGAAGCCCTGGGTTCAATTCCTTTGTACCACATAAACAGAAAAGGCTGGAAGTGGTGCTGTGGTTTAAGTGGTAGAGTGCTGGACTTGAGCAAAAGACGCTCAGGGACAGTGTCTAGGCCTTGAGTTCAAGTTCCAGGACTGGCAAAAAAGAAACAAAGAATAAAAAAAAAAGTGATCCTGGTGTGTGTACTCTGAGCTTTTATAAATGTCTAGTGCCTTTGCACTAGTCTTCTATAAGATTATCGTGTTGGTCATCAATTTTTTTTTAAAATAAGGAAATGAAGAAGGCAACATTGAGGCATGAACTCTTTGTGATGTAGGGCAACTTTTATCAGTCGTTAAGGAAAACAATGAGACTTGATCTAGTTCAGGGGTTAAGATCACAGCTTTTGGAGTTGGCATCTGAATTTGAGTCTTTGGATCTTAGTAAATCTGAGCCAGTCTTTCCTCATTTATAAAAGGGGAAATACTTATCTTATGGGACCATTATAGAAACTAAAGGAGATAATCTCTACCAAGTACCCACTATAGTTCTTGGTACTTGAGAATATCTAGTAATTGTCAGCTAAGATTTTGGTTGCTTTTCTAACCTATATACCAATTCTCATTATTCACAGATTTTATGAGCTAGAAAGTTGTTTGAATACTGAGTTAGTGCATATTGAGTCATTATTCCAAGAGAAATACAGGGTTGAGCTTCTGTCAGCCTTTGGCCATATCTTCATCAACCAATGAATTCCTGACCTTGTTTTCTATCTGTTTCCATCTACAGCCACCTCTGTTTACAGACATGAATATATCTTAATGATTCATTAGCATTATACTCATAGGAATGAGTAATAGAACTGGTGACTAAGTATTATCTAACACACCTATTTTCTCTATAGGTACATTCTTGAACTCAGTGACCTTTGAAGGCTGCAATTGGGGGTCATTTAAAAATCACAAAATCACCAACAAAAAGCACAAAAAAGTGGAAATTGTGACACTCAATAGACTGTCAGAAGACACTTTTTTTTTTTAACAGTTTGGCAACTGAAATAAGAAAGCAGAATATTAGTTTGCTTGTCCTCAGTGGGAAAGCTACCCATTGGGTGCTTCCATTTTTTTAAATTGCTCTGCAAGGTATAAAAATGACTGTGAAAGTTGCAGAGCATTGATTTAAGTACAAATAAATTTTAACCCAATTTGCGACTGCAGAATCTGTGAGTAATGATGAGGGACTATATGGGGGCAACCAGCAACGTATGATTCAAGAGCTATTTAGCTCACTCCAGCAAAGGAGCATGATATGCAGAGGTAGCACATTCTGTCCTTGGCTAGCTCCCATTTTTACAAAGCTTGCCAAATTCCATCCCATAGGACCATGAAAGAACACTTTAACACTTCTTCAGAATGACAGTCATTCATATACTAGAAGACAGCTATTGTCTCTCCTTCAACTCAACAGTAGGTTAAACAGAGCCATTTCCTGTAGCTGTTCTGTATATGATAATACTGTGATTGACCTCCCATCCCTGTTGCCCTCCTCAGATGTTCGGTGTTTCAACATCTCTTTTACAGTGTGAAGCTTAGTATTAAAGCTGTGTATCTGAATGCCAGGTGAAGTCTGACCGGAGCTTCAGAGGAAAGCGACCATCACTTTCATGTCCTAAATGTTATTCTTTGTTAAGTCTTTTTAGAGCTTTGTGGCACAACTATTTTAAAATACATTGTGTGCTAAGTATTTTCAGAGTGTGTGCACAGCAAATATACACCATACCTCACATTTCCTTGGGCTCATGCATCTAGGTGGGGTCATGTGGCTTTAATTCTTACCAATAGGATAGAGGTAGAAATAACTGAAGTTACCTACCTGCAAGCCTGATCCCTAAGAACATCTGAAGGAATTGTCCATGGCATCACAATAAAGGAGAAGAAGCTCTTGGGCCTGAGTGACCCGATAGTAGAGCACTGTGCAGAAGAATAATCCATCTAGCCACAAGACTTAGATGAGTAAAATAAAATTGGATTAGTTTAAAAATGGATTTTGGGTGGCATATGTTAATTACTGTAATGACTATAACCTATAAAAAAGCTTTTTTGTCATGGTCATATTAGATGGCTGATTCAAATCCAATTTGCTATCTGCTAAAATAGATTTTTTTAATGCTGATTGATACTAAAATATATATTATCATGAACTTGTTAGTATATTTGGATATAAGTCTAAATTATTTAATTCACCCTTACTAGGCTTTATTTATTTATTTATTATTTTTGTTCTTGCCCTGGGGCTATACCTGAGCTTTTGTCAAGGCTATCACTCTACAACTTGAGTTACAACTCCACTTCTGGCCTTTTGGTGGCTAATGGGAGATAAGAGTCTTATAGACTTTCTTGCTTGGCCTGGATTCAAACTGTGATCCTTAGATCTCAGCCTCCTGCATAGCTAGTATTACAGATTGAGCCACCAGTGCTTGGCTTAGGCTTTACTTTTTCAGATCTAGCAAATTCTTTTCTATCTTTTTGATAGGAAGGAGTTGCCATCTTTTCAAGTCCTTGTATCTTCTACAATAAGTAAACCTTTAAGTTCATGCATAAAGATTTTAATATCTCAAACCATAGGTTTAGTATTTTGGCAAAGAAAATACAGATAATACTTCTTACCAGCAGCATGTTATTTTTCCATGGGCACATACCATACTTTGGTCAGACTGATCATCTGGATATATACAATCCTTTATATGTTTACCTATATGTTTATATTTTAAATCTAGTGTCAACCTATGAGAGAGCAAGTGATCTTTGTCCTCCTGAATCTTGCTTACTTTACTTTATAGAATGGCTTCTGATCCATAAATTTCCCTGCAAATGACATAATTTCATTTTCCCTTGTGGCTGAATGATATTATTCAACCGTAAGATTTTAAACCTTGGCCCATATATTAGAACATTTCTCACTCTCCATCTCATTCCACCTTTTAATTTCAAAGGCAATGGGTTCTTATACTTGGTTTTAGCCTCGCTCATACACTAGGGCATCATTTCTTACCATTTCTCTCTGTCCTTTTTTCTGACCAAACCATTCTCTTCTTTGACATCTTAACATTTAATTACTTGTGGTCCATTTTATATTCATATTTCCCTAGAGCATTGGATTTCTTAAAGGTGATTAATGATTTCTTTCTTTCCTGATCTAATGAGCTTTTATTAGTTCTTAATCCACTTTGACTTCTTCAGACAGTTGATGCCACTGATTGCCCATTTAAAAATTCTCTCTTCATTTACTTTCACTACAAAGTACTTTCTTGTTATTTTCCCCCCATACTCTCAGCAATCTATTCCTCCCAGTCTACTCCTGTTTTCTGGAGTCAAAGCTGTTCCCTGCTCTCCAACAGTATCTCTCATGATTTCTATGTTGAGTGACTTCTAAATCTGTACTTGCAATCGACATCAGCCCTCATTCCAGTTAATGTGTTTCCAAGAGTATACAGGACAACTCTACCTGACAAGAAAACCACATGCTTTTAGTTGCCTCTAAAATACTTTTTAAATTCTCATTTTATTCTGATAGTGATCTCAGTAATATCAGTACCAAATAAGTTTGAATCAGTATTTATATTACATCCTTCATGCAATGTGCAATAGCTTTGTCATTTATTTCAAAGTGTCTTCCTTCCTTCCTTCCTTCCTTCCTTCCTTCCTTCCTTCCTTCCTTCCTTCCTTCCTTCCTTCCTTCCTTCCTTCCTC
>NW_012267248.1:15524702-15548829 GCF_000151885.1 Dipodomys ordii | reverse complement strand
CTTCCTTCCTTCCTTCCTTCCTTCCTTCCTTCCTTCCTTCCTTCCTCCCTCCCTCCCTCCCTCCCTTCCTTCCTTCCCTCCTTCCTTCCTTCTTTTCTTCTTTTGATGATACTTGAATTTAAACTTAGGCTTCACAGACACTCCATCACTTGAGCCATGCCCCAAGCCGTCAATGTGTTTTGATATTTTTCCCATTTTCTGTATGTCTATACCTCACCTGAATCCTGGGTCAAACTAAGGCACAACATTTGTTTCCAAGAGACTAACTCAAGCAGATCCGTACCCTGACCCCACCCCATCAGTGATGTCCTTTTCCTTCACATTTTTTTCAGTGTCAGTAGTCTACCTTCCTTCCCTTGGTCAACATTTCTTTTTTTTTAAACAAAAATAAAATCCTAAAATCTTTTAACATTCATCATTCCCAGGGTTAATGAATTTAATCAAACTTGTAGACTATTCTCTAATAACAATCTATCTCATAGTCCAATTCTACTACATCAAGTGTTGGTTCTTTCGTTCGGAGTGGAATCATGGCTTTGAACTGAAATGCCAAATCTCAGCTGTCATCCTCTGTGAACAGGAATCTTTGCTAATGTAAAAGCCCAGTGTGACTGTCCTTGTTATAGTTTTACTCTTGTCAGTTCTGTGTCTGATCTGTTTGAATTTAAGATCTTCTTCCAGCCAATCCAGCCAGCAACTTCTTGCAAACTTCACTCATTGCTCTTTTATCATTTTAGTTTCTTCCAATATTGCTTAGTAAATTTAGGTCTAACTGCTTCTCTTTAACATTTCCTGTGGACCATTCTCTCACTAATTTTCTAACTTCAGTCTTGCCTCACCAATGCTTCATTCTTTCCATGTTGTCTTTTGTTTCTTTGGCTGTCATTTTTCTTCATCTCTTGGAATTGGATTTGGTTCTTGAGGACAAGCATATATGTACTTTCTTCATAACAGCACTCTCTCACTTATTCAATACCACATTCTCTTTGTTTTGACCTACGTTTGTACATATTTATTATAAATTGTCCCAAGGTGATAAATAATGATAACTATTTGAATATATTGCTAAAATTATTCCTTCTTCCTTTGATTCAGTTGGATATGGATTTATTTCTTTGAATTAAAGATGTGAGCGTATATATATGTATATATATACCCATTATATTCATAATATTTGTATGAATTCCACAGATATTATTGAAAATGCTTGGTTTACAATAAAAGTTTTGGAATTCAGTTCTAAATGATAGGCTAGGGTCTAAAGAAGTTTGATAATTAAAGTATTTAAAATAAAAATGTAAATGAATGTATAAATATGCCTCAGACTGAGTTGGACAACCTTTCCAAAACGAACGCAAAAATAAGGATCAAAATAATTTCTCAGGCACTTACTGTTAAATTACAGAGAAATGAAAGCATTTAGATGGGGTTACAGGCGTCATATTGTTAATTACAGTGGTTGCATTTGCTTTTGTTCCAGTGGATTGTAATTAATGAAGATCTACAGCTTGGTGCTTTGTCTTAGAAAACATATATTGTTTCCATAGCCATCAATATAACTTCTTTTTCACAAATAACTTTTTTTCAACACAGGGGAGTCCATTGTTGAGGCAACAACAGGAAAATCACAGCAAGATTTGAGCTTTCATGGATCAGAGAGCAATCAACTCTATTCATACATGCCGAACCTTGTCTCAGTGTCCCACAAGTGCAGGCTATAATGACACAAAGGACATTTGTTAGACCAGCTCAGTAGTGATAGTATAATCGTGGCTTTTGAAAAAATTTCAAACACTAAAAATGACTTCAGAGTACAAATGAGGAAAAGTTAGCCACAGCATACATTAAAATATGTATGTTAGACCTAAATTTTGATTCAGCCTCTGTGATTATATATGTTCACCAATTTGAGTTGGAGAATATAACAGACTTTGGAGGGGAGGGAAACAGATAGCGGATACCTAAAAGAATTTCCAGTCAAAGATACCAATGGTTTGTATGCAATAAATTGAAGAGCCAACAACAGCGGGAGGTGAGGGTTAGGTTTCTGTCTCTTACTGCAGGTATTGCATAGATGCAAGTCATGATAAAGAAAATAATCTCATTTTGTTCTGTTATCCGGTTCCATTGGCTAAAATCCTTTTCTGAAGTGCACTAATTCTAAAAGCAAAGGCAATGGTTGGACTTTTCATGTGGCACAGTGGAATCGTGATGGTTATCTGCTTACGGTGTTCATGGATATCAAGGTCTTTGCACTGCTGTTATGTTTAAATACTGTGCACACAAGAGTGAACATACAAATTGTGCCATTTGATCTTTCCTCCCTGCTCTGCAGGGACCAACAGGGCATCCTATGGAGATGTGGATGGGAGACAATCCCTTCCCCGTCTCCATCCCAAATTCCCTGTTGGAGTTGGGCTTCCAGCCTGGTAGGTGTTGGGAAGCACTGGCAAGTTTTCAATACCTTCCTATGAGGCCATTGGCTCAGATGTGACTCTTCTTCTCTGCTCAGAAGTGATACCTGCGTGGTGTATGTAAACCTCTAAGAATTCTCAGGCCAAAGAGTGGCAGCAAAATGGACATCATGTGAACGATGAGGAGTTGAGTCCTCTTTGTCTTAGAAGGCAGCGATGACTTCACCATGAACTCTCGCAAAAATCCATAGAGAGTTACAAGCTACGAGTTTCTAAGTGTTCCATTTCCTTTCTGAGTGTTGAAAAACGGTGCTCATTTTGTATTTTGAAAAGGAGTTTTAGAATTTTGTTGTAAGTGCCACTTAATGGTTCTTTTTTTAAAAGCACTTCCCTGTTTGTAGAGGGAAACACTCCCTACATAATATGGAGGAAAAATCTCTCAGATCTGGAAAAAGTTAATTGACTTTAGACTGTCTTATCAAAATATGAACGGATATCATTGGACTCCAGCAGATTTATCCACTACAGATCTTTTACTTTAATTTATTGGTTACTTCACACAATTGTCAAGCGCATTACAGTCCCGCGTGTAGAGGGAAAGCACTATCATCTAGCTCTTGAGCAGATGTGCTACAAGAGTCTTTTCATTTCCTTTCTTAAACCCAAAGAATAATGACACTGCAATATCATGTGGCGAAAAGAGCAATAATTTGATAAACATTGTCTTTCCATTAGATTAGAGCAATTAATCTGATTCTAATTTGGCTGAAACATTATCATACTGGAGTCCCCAGAGCCCTGTGAATAATCTCTAAACACATTGGCACACTCAGTAGACAAACATTATCTCCACTCGCACTGTTCCTCCATATGGTCTCCTCCCATGGTGATGGAGGGCACCCTGCTGCTTCAATCAAATAAATGTCAATTATCTGAGATAGATTTTTAGTTCTTAAACCCTGGCTTGCAGTGCAGCCAGAGTGAGTGCCTAGAAAGGTCTGCATCTCTCATCTGTACGTGCTACTTGCATTTTATAAGGAATTCACACCTTGCTACATCGCCCTGCAAGCATTCCCCAAACTACGTAAATAAAATGGTTGATTCCAGAGGCTGTATGTCAGATACGTAAGGGGGGGGGAGGAGGTGTGTTTGTGAAAGAGAGAGAGACACAGAAAGAGAGAGACAAAGAGGACTCAAATCTTCATATATCTCTGCTTATTCTGGAAGCAAGAGGAGTTTGTCTTTGTTTTGTTTTGTTGTTGTTGTTTTGTGTGTGTGTGTGTGTGTGTGTGTGTTTGCCATCCCAAGGGCTTGAACTCAGGGCCTTCATGCTGTCCCTGAGCTGTTTTTGCTCAAGGCTAGTGCTCTGCCACTTGGGCTACAGTAGCTTTGCCTTTGACCTTTTGGTGGTTTATTGGAGATGGGAATCTCACAGACTTTCCTGCCTGAGCTGGTTTTGAACCGAGATTCCCAGATCTCAGTCTTCTGAGTAGCTAGGATTATAGACATGAATCACTTGCAACTGGCAAGGGAGTATTTTTTAATTTGAGGAAGAATGCTCTTAATCCTCCAAGGCCTGAAGGAGGCTTCTATGTATATTCTTACCCTATGTAGACACCTCTGTTTTGTAGCATCCTTTTTTGCCCCCAGATGGAAAGTTGTACATAGGGTATCAAGGGTCTATATCTGCCCATCTGGCTTTTATTGCAGGACTTTCCCTAGGATCTCCCGAGTCTGACAGGCCTTGGGGATGGGAGCTAGAACATTTCTCCACGGGGCCTTTCAGGGAAGGCTGATGAGAGCAGCTGCAGCTCTGGATTCCAAATGGCAATGGAGGGCGGGAGAAAAGGGGCACACTTTTCCCATGGCTGGAGGATAGCCCTGCTAGGTGCCAACGAAGAGAATCTAGTGTTATTATAAAGAGAGCTTTGGATACGAAGCTGACATTCTTCAAGCAAGGCAAAAGTACACAGGGTGAAATGGTATGACATGCTGGGAAAGCTGTCAGTTTTGTATTTCTCTGCAGAGCTCTCTATCTTTGGGGGTGTCAATTATCAGGTGTTGGTTTTGTTATCAGACAGGCCCTTGTCTCAAAAGCTTGTAAATTTGCCCAGAGCCCCGAGGGCCTCTGATGACTGTATGTCTAGACTAAAAGCACTGGGTCACCCTCCTTGCTGCTGCTACTGTGACAAGCTGGCACAAAAAGAAAAGAAGTCCACAGGGATCTGGACTAATTCACTGTGGCAATCCAGCAAACGTTGTCAGAAAGGATTTCGACTTCCACGTTGGCTGTGATCCCAAATCAAGGAGGAAAGCCACTGAATGCTCAGGGTGAAAAAATAGAGAAGCATCAAACTCCTCCTGCTTTGAACATGGTTTAATTGGAGACCATCAGCCACTGACATCAAATGTCAAGCTGTGGGTCACCTACTGCATTTAGAGGGCAGGAAGTCCTAGGCTCCAGAGGTGGCCCAGTACACCTGTTCTGCAAGGTGGGAGGTATAGAAGATGAATATTGCAGTAACAACTGGAGCATTTGTGGAAGAGAGTGAACTTCATGCCAGGCTGACATGTGGATGAGGATCATGAAGAGGAGTTGGGATGAATTACATGGAGTCAGTGGGTGCAGTGGTTAAATATGCAGGCTCTAGAGGGTGGTGGCTTTGGTTCAGAGTCAAACATCATCACATAGCATGTGCTCACAGGTGAGTGCAATCCTCAGTTTCTACAAAGTGGGGATTAATGGTGACTGCTACCACATGTGCTTGCGGTGGGACTAAATAACGTAATGAATATAAAGTTCACAGCATAGTGCTGGTACATAGTATGTGCTCAATTAACATTTGTTCCCATTCTTAGAGCATGAGGACTCAGCTTTGGCTTGTATGGTCCCTCCACTTACCAGAGCGGTGTGTGACTGTTTGTGGGTAGGTTGGTAAATCAGCCTAAGACTGTTTCATAGAGGACATGAGTTCTACATTGCTGCTTTGAGGCTTAAGTGAAAAGATATGGTATTGTAATAGGGATATTCCAAATTGTGTATAAGATCCACACTAGCAATAACTATATTTCTCTAGTTTGCACACCAAGCAGTGCCTTGTGTAGTATACAGCTGTCAACTAACGTGATGCACCATACATGAGAGAAATGGCCCTAAGTCTGTGTTAGTTTTCCATGGCTGCCATAAGAAAAACTACAGTGTTGAATAACACAGTTTGATTTCTTTGGAATTGTGAAGCCTAGAAATCTAAGATCAAAGTGTCAACAGTCCGGTTTTTCTGAGAGCCTCTCTCCTGGGTCTGTAGGTGTCTTCAATGTATTTTTCTTCTTGTCTCCTCTTCTTATAAGAACACTAGTTATATCGGAGTAGATCACTCCAAAAATCTCACTTTATCTTTTAAAAGACTCGATCTCCAAATATACAAGAGAGTAAATTTATATTTAAAGGAGGAAGAATTCAGGAATTACGCCAAAATATCTTCTTCCTACAAAGTCAAATTTTCTTGATTTTTTTCATTCAGAAATTTTACATGGATGTCACATGTTTCTATAATAGCTATATTTGCATTCATGGTAAATAACCAAAAAGTTCTTTCCAGTGAAATTGTTTATTTAATTTCTGTGTTAACTAATGCTGGCTATTAACAAACAAGTCCTCAAAATCCAGTGATTACATACAATGAAAGTGTTCTTTCTTACTCCAGAATCAGTCAGTGATACTGGAGTGATACCAGTAAGCTGTTTTAATTCAGAAGCAATATTAAAATTCTGCATGTCAGATCCTTTTATCTTTTGGCCTTACCATCTAGATTAATCTGCCCAGGCTGTCAAAATAAAGTGCCACAAATTAAATACCTTAAACAGAAATGTATTATTATTTCATAATTCTGAAGCTGTAGGTCCAAGATCAAAGGGTCCTCAGGGTGGGGCCCTTTTGAGATGTTAGGAAGGAGAGATGTTGACCTATAGAGCTCCAGCTTCGTCTTATGCCTCTTCACCCTACTTTCCTTCTATTTTGGACTGTTGAAATTTCCCCATTCTATGAGAACACTAGTCATTTTGGATGCACTCTCCACCAATATGACTCAATCTTAACTAATTGCATCTGTAATCCCATTTTTCAATGAAGGTATTGTAGATTTGGACTTCAATATATAAGTTTTTAGGGGGAAACAACGCAGCCTAAAATTCTATAGTAGCTCTCAGCCCTACCAGATTTGAATAGAGAGACAATGGAAAGAGTATTTACAAGCTATTATGGTCTAGCAAGCACTCACACACATTAGCTGAGGCCTACAGGAATTTTATTTTATTTTTACTATTTTCATCTCAGTACCCTCTTTCTAATGTTCATTCTCATATTTATATCTTCTAATGATTTAAATGCTAGGTATCCATTGGATTGTCTCCTTCCAGATCACCCTTCATCCCACCACCATCCATCCATCCATCTTCTTATTCAATCAACAAACATTTATTGAGTACCTATAATGTTCCCCAGCACCAAACCAATTTCTGGGAGTACAATGATGAATGAGACACGATCGCTTCCCTCAAGGCATTTACTAGTTTAATGGAAAAGACAGGCAAGTAAAAAGTACATAGATGCCATTCTTTCTTCTACAGAATAATCCTTCACATATCTGAGGAAAGCTTACATTTCCCACTTTTGTTCTCTGACTTCTTATTTCTAGATTAAATAAATACAGCACAATTTCTTTCTTCCTCACATAACATAGTCTCCTCACCCTTTTAATGTTCTGTGGTATTTTTTAAATAAACAATTCATAAACAAATAAGAACTGCATGAAGATATTGCTACTTCAGAAGTATACAATAATCAGACTTTGTCTGGGCTTGGACACCACACTGATTTAATCTGGATCAAGACAGGATGTTGTAAATGACCCTGGCTTTTTGGCTTAAATTTCTCTCCCATTCTCTCCAGTTACTTCCAATACATTTACTGATTTCTCATTTATTGTGGAGCACTGTATTCAACAAGGTCAGTAGGTATCTTCTAGCTAAAGGTAGAAGTCATATAGTGACACAAGGGTCACAATATTAAACAAAATGTTAGACTTGTGAGATGAGCATTCAGTCACAATGATAACAGCTCTCTGAGATATTCATTGTTCTGATTTTGGCCTATGGAGTTTCGGAGGTTACATGACTCACCCACAGCCACACAGCTGGCAGGAGGAGCCAGAATTTATCCTTAGATCTCTGACTCAAAAAAATCTTAGATCTTAACTCTTCTGTTTAAGTGTCTCTCTTGAGACTCTCTGTTCAATTAAAGATCAGGGCATTACTTTGTGGATTTTCTGTTGGACTGCTCATGTATTCAAGCTCCCATTGAAGGGAAAATCAGCTGACAGATTTAGGCCGGTCCTCATGGGGATTATACCTTGATGGAGATATTGTAGTCCTGTGTCTAGGCTTTTCCCTTTCATGATCTCCCTTTTATTATTTTGTCAGGGGGAACAGGGTTTGAAGGATAGAATCTCTCTAACGAAATACAAAAGAGAATGATTTATAAGCCACAGCTCCAATTTACCATGGGAAATAGAACTGATTTTTAAAATCAGGAGCCTTTCTTCAACTAGGCATTCCCTTGTTGAGGGGTCAGTCACTCAGAAGAACAAATAATAATTCAAGAGCTTGCTTGGTGAGCATAGAATTTTCAGCAAAGAGATTAGATATTGCCCAAGGGAAGTCTCCTCAGGCTAATATAACTTGGACTTAATCCTTCTTTGCCCTATGGTTATTTCTGCTTAAATTACTGGAATCCATCTTCTAGAATCACAGCGTAATTTTCCTTGGTCACTGCTACTCCAAGATACACTGACAGTATAACCTCCCAATTCTCTTTGGACAATATTTCTCTTTCGGAAGTATCTATTATCAAACATCCCTTGTGACATTGCTTTGTGTTATAATGTTCTAAATTACTGTTTACCTTTATTAGTTTCCACTATAGGTTGTCTGCTTCTTAATGAGGCTGGGGTTTTACCTTGTACTACACACAGAGTTTGGAGTCACCTGTTCTACAGCAGCTGGGAGGTGTGGGGCATTGACTTCAGCAAGAAGGATGAACTCTAATTTGTCTAAGAAAAATCCCAGTAAAGTCTTGCTTCCATGCCAGTGTCAGTTTCTGTTTGAAGATCCTAGGTCTGAGTTGTCATGCCATTTTCGTGTCTAGAAGGATTAACTATAGGGTTCGGGTAAACTGGATAGGAAGGTAAATTTGAAGAAGGGGCACTAACACTTTTAAGAGCCACGGAAGGAGTGTAGATGTGATTTCAGAATCGTTGGAGCTGCTTTTCGTTGATCTCAGGTTGTTCCCAGGACAAAAGGAAGAATCTAGAACAATGCAGGGAAATTGACCTGGAGTTATTATATGAAGTTCATGTAATAACTTGGATTATCATTAAATCCAAGACTTGAATTTGTGTGATTAAATGAAGTCCTTTGTGAGAGACTCTGTAATTCACATTTTCTGATACAGACAGTTGAAAGCATACCAGTGCAAGGATGACTTAAAGCCATTTTATATTCACAAAACTTCAAAGAAAGTTCTTAAGATAGCTAAACTTATCCATTTTTTCCTTTCTCTTTTTTTTGGATACTTTGTTCAAGGAATGAGATCTTTTAAACAGATATTATCTTTTGTGCAATCATTACAGATTGTCATGAATCCCTCTATAGCTTCTAGAAATATCAGCAGAGCCATTTCTCTGAGTTCAAGGCTGATACTTTTCTGTACAAATACAAGATATCAACCAAATGCATTGTTTCTTAAGAGCATCGTTTATTCTCTCCAAAAGTCTGCCCTAGAACTTGTTCTGGCACTGAGAGTGCCTTGGTCCAACCCTGGTTCCACAGACTCGTGAGAAGACTTGAAACCACTGGGTCCCTATCTGAATTAAATTTAACATCCTGTTGTTTAGGATTTAACCAGAGCTACATATACCATCAAAGTGTTGATTTCTAATGAAGTTAAAAGGTTATGCCGGAATGTATTAATGTCCTGCGTCCTTCGTAGAAGTAATCAGACTATGAAAAAATTTAGCTGAACTGAGCAATATGCTTTGTGACCTAATTAACTTATTTTCTAGAGTAGGCTTCTTATCTTTGTGATAGATCAAATATTTAGTCATTTGACAGCTGGTCCTTAGACCTCACTTTGAATAGTGATGCATATGGTTTAGAAATTCACTCATTAATTCAATCAACATTTACTGAATTAATATGTGCAAGTAACCCAAGAATAATCTTGAGGATTATGTGAGAAATCTTTGTCTTACTCTTCCTATGTAACAAGACATTATCCTTCCTTTATAATCCTGCTTCCATTAGCTTGACTCAGGCTTCTGTAATTTTTCCGAAATGCTACAATTTCTCTGCTGCCAGTTTTGTCCTCTGAAGGCCATAACTATGCTTTTAAAATATGTACTTTTTGCTGTTGTTATTGGTCTTGGGGCCTGAACTCTGCGCCTGGAGCACTTTTGCTCAAGGCTAGCTCTCTACCATTTGAGCTAGAGTGCCACTTCTGGCTTTTTCTGCTTATGCGGTGTTGAGAAATCGAACCCACGGCCTCATGCATGCAAGGCAAGCACTCTACCATTGAGCCACCTTCCTAGCCCACAAATATGTATTTCTGCAGGGTAGGTGGCTCAGGCCTATAATTATAGCTACACAAAAGGCTGAGATCTGAGGATTGAGGTTCAAAGCCAGCTCTGGCAAGAAAAGACTTATCTCCAATAAGCCACTAAAAAGCTCAAAGTGGACATGTGCTTCTAGTGGTAGAGTACCAGCCTTGATTGAAAAAGCTAAGGAGAGAGAGAGAGGCCCTGAGTTCTAGCCCCAGGATCAGCACAGACAAAAATATGTGTGTAGCAAATATATATGCATATATTCTTACCAAATATATATGTATATTGAGCAAATGTGTATATATGTTGAGCAAACATATAAGGATAATCTAGCTATCTATCTAATTAGCTAGCTACCTACCTACCTATATCTCAAGGATGTCCTAGCTTATGTGCCAAGATAACCTACTATGGTGAACTCTGTTAAATATGCCACAATGTTATGGTGACCCATGCTACAATTTTTAAAAAAATTTTGTTGTAAAGGTGATGTACAGAGGGGTTACAATTTCATAAGTCAGATAATGAGTACATTTCATTTTGAACAGTGTCACCTACTCTCTTTTTCTCTTCCAATTTTTCCCCTCCCATCTCCCCTCTCCCCCAAGTTGTGTAGTTCATTTCAGCATAGAGTCTAGTAAATATCACTGATGAATTGGTTCAGCCTTTGTCCCACCATTTCTGTCCTTCCCTTTTCCTTCCCCAAATCAGCCATATATAAGACAAAGGGTATAATATATAATAATAATATATAATACAGGAATAAAAGCTAATAAACCAAAGGAAAAAAGGAAAGAAAAACTTACAAACAATATAATAAAAAACCCTCTTGTTTCCATTTCTTAGAGTTCATTTTGATAAACATCATTTTACATGGTCTTAAATAATGAGATTTTAGCATGATGTCCTGAGATGCACATATTTTACAATTTTCATAGTTTCCTCTGTGGCTTCTACTTATATTATTTGTGTATTAGAGAATACTTTTTGCTCATATTAGTTGAAAGTGACAGTAATTAAACCTGCTTGTGGTAAAGTGTTTAAAAAAGAGAGAGAGAGAGACTTGCTGGATGATCCAATGCAAGTTCAGTGATGGTTCAGCCAACTTTAGGAAGTGTTTCCCAGAACAGCAGCTGTAGAAGTGTAGATGGATGGTCTTTGAAATCATGAAGTGCATCGTAGTGGCTACTATAACCTGAGAGAAACAATTAACAGCTATAGGAATGTTTGAAAGAAAATATAGTTAGAAGACTATAATGATTTCAGGTGATTTGTTGAGGAAGGAAGGAGAATGGTACTTGCCTGATTCTGAGACCTCATCTCATTGGGAAGAATGCTTTATTGACTCCTTAGTGCTAATTAAAATTGAGCCCAATTTCTGTGAATGCCTTCCTGTGATTAAAAGGCTTATTTTTAAAATTGTAGATCTTAATGTTATAATCCCTCTCTCCCTTGGTGTTTGCAACTTTATTTTACACAAACTTCACTAAAATGCATCACATTATTCACTGCTTTATTTCTGGCAGTACTTCTAAGCATATTTAGCATATACCTGATAACTTTGTACTCATCACCACAAGTGTTAAGAATATTTGTAGTATTTAGTAATGTGGTGATATATTTGGTAGGCAACTAGGTTATGTGGCACTGTCACCCCTGCATTCACTTCACATGTGAAAATCACGTGGGGCATTTTAGATAAGCAAGAGAAACAAAGAGAGACTTTTGAAGTCACAGGAATCCACAATGTTTTTATGAAAAAGAAACTAAATATATAGACATATATATATTTTTCTCCCAGATATGTATTGTATTACATTCAAGGATTTAGCACTCAATAAATAAAGGTTTCCAATTTACTGAAGAAAGCACAGATGATTTTTAAGTGATATTGGGAAATTATTTAATCACTAATACCAAAAAGTTAGTATTTGGTTTCTACTTCATTAGATTCAGCTCAGATGTATTAAAGAAGTACTAGAAAATGAATAGTTATATAATATTGGATTACTGAAGGGTTTTGAAGCAATATATTAGAGCATTAAAGATAAAAATAGATGATTCAGACATGGTAACACACACCTGAATTTCCTAGTCACTTGAAAGGCCAAGGCAAGAGAATAGTAAGTTTGAAGCCAGTGTAGGTAAAGGTTATAGGACCATATTTCAAAAACAAAACAAGGGCTTGGAAGGTGGCTTAGTGGTAGAGTGTTTGCCTTGAATGCATGAGGCCCTGGTTCGATTCCTCAGCCCCACATAAGCAGAAAAAGTTGGAAGTGCTGCTGTGCCTGCAGTGGTAGAGCACTCACCTTGAGCTTAAGAGCCGAGGGACAGCACCCAGACCCTGAGTTCAGGCTCCATGACTGACAAAAATAAAACCAAAAACTAAAACAACTGGAGGTATATCTGAAGTGGTGAAATACTTGCCTAGCAACTTTAATACCCAAGGCTCAATCTCTAGTGGTGTTCACACACACACACACACACACACACACACACACACACACACAGGTGAGTACACACACAGAGATAAAAATAATTTACATACATAAATTTAAATTTTTGAATTTTAAATATACTCTAGTCCCATAAAGTAAAAGAACAATGGTGTGTAAGCCATGCTACAATAAAAAGAAGGAAAGAAAATGAACACGTGTTAAAGAAGACACGGAGAAACTGTAATCAAAGAAAAAAGTTAAAAATATAACTACCATATTATTCAGCAGTTCCATTTCTGCATTTATCTACATGATTGAAAGCAGAGGCATGAAGTGATAGACTTATATCCATGTTTATAGTTGAATTAGTCACAATAGCCACAGATGGAAACAACTATCAAAATGAGAAGATAAAATGTGGTGCATATGTAAATGGGAGGGGCAGAAGGAAAGAAACTGTGATCAAGATTACAAAATGGACATTTACAAGGCTGTGTTAAGTGAAGTAAGCTTTTGCAAAAGAACATACACTGTTTGATTCCACTTATATGAGGTGCTTAATGCACGCAGATTTATATCTAGAATTTAGATGTTGATGTTAAAGGGGAGGGTGTTACTTGTCCATGAGTATCGAGTTTGAGTTTTGGAAGATGAAAAAGAGTTACAGAAATAAATGGTGGGAAGGACTGTATGGCAATGTGAATGTACCACCATGCTGCACATTTAAAACAATAAAATTTATGTATTGGTGGTGTTTTTAAAATCAGAGACAAGACAATAATAAAAGAAGAAATGTGATGCTTAGATTTAAAAGTATACCATAGAGTCAGACATCTGAGTTATCTCCATTTATGTTTCCTCTTACTGGTTAAAAACTTTAAACATACTCTGTTTTGTTTTGGCTAACTTTTCTTACCTCAGGATTATTTTGAAATTGGGTGAGATAATTTCTATACAGAGGCTTTTAAACTACATGCAATGAAATAACTGCTTAGAGTGAAAAAAATGACATAGACTTAGTTATTAATGAAGTAAGTATTAATGAAGTAAGTTAGTAAACTTCATTAATAAAGAATCTTAACAGGGGAACAACAGAATGATGAGACAAAGGACGAGGGGGGAACCAATGCAACATTGATATTCACAAGACAATATGTTGGAAATGATCTGTGTGTCTTGCCAGGGTGGGGATTTGGAGGGAGGGAAAGTGAGAGAAAAATGAGGGAAGGGGTAACAAGTTTGACAAGAAATATACTTATTGCCATACTTATGTAACTGTAACCCCTCTGTAAATCACCTTGATGATAAAAAAAAAGTGAAAAAAAGAATCTTAACAAATCAATGAGGAAAACTAGAGATATGTTATCATTTCCCTCTCCCTCCCTTCTCTTCTCCTCCCCCCTCCCCCTTCCTCCCCCACCCATTCTCTGGTTCTCATTATAGAGCCCAATTTGGTCTCAAATTGATCATCCTCATTGCTCATTCCCTGGCCTCCCAAGTGCTGGGTTTACAAAAGTGTTCTTCTATAAACGGATTAAAAGTGAATACTAACAAAATTCTTCTTAACTTTTCTGGGCTAGAGTAGGTAATTGAAGAGTTTCTTAAGGGTATATCAAAGACACAGATTCTCAAGGAAACCTAAGACTAGGAAACCAGTTCACAACTGGAAACAGGTCCAAGGCAGTTCTGGGATGCAGACTGTAGCATCTCCTTTTCAGTGCTGAGTCAGCGATGGGAACTTATTGCCTTTTAGTATTATCTCTAAGTAGCTATTCAAAGAGGTTGCCATTTGACAACAAGGCATCTTGATCAATGTCACCCCTTTCAACATTCTCACCCTTCTTTCTCCTACCCACTCTTTCCCTCACTCTTTGTTTTTTTGTAGGATATACATTAGATTCTTGTCTGCATTTTCCTCTCATCTCTTCATTCATCTACCCCTTTCTCCTTGACCTCATCCCACCCCATTCCAGTACCCACTCTCTGGTATTTTATTTTACTGAACTTTGATTTTGACTTTTTTAAGGAATTACCCTATTATTGGAGTTTCCCCTGGAGTTGACTGTATTTCAGTTAATGCATTTGTTCCTTCTTTCATTTAGTCTCTGTCTCATTTCTGCTCATCAAATGAGTCATTGTCTCTCTCCTCTCTTTTATCTACATTATATCTGTGGTTTACTTCTGATTTATGTTTTGTCTTAACTTTGATTTCTTGTAACTTTGGTTTGCTCCTGGCTTTTCATGAATTTTAGTCTGAAAATCTTTTTACCTTTAGTTTCCACTGTTAGTAATGGGATTTTTCTTCATTTATTCCAATCAAATTATTCGATGTAGAATCTGATTGGAACTATCCCTACTTGGGGCATGAATCTTATTGTTTTTGGTGGGAATAAATCCTTCCTTCCTTCCTCTCTCCCTCCTTCCCTCCCTCCCTTCTTACCTCCTTTCTTCCCTTCCTTCCTTCCCTCCCTTCCTCCCTCCTTTGCTTCCTTCCTACCTTCCTTCCTTCCATCCTTCCTTCCTTCCTTCCCCTCTCCCTCCCTCTCTCTTTCTCTTTTCTTCCTCCCTTTCTTTCTTTCTTTCTTTTCTTTCTTTCTTTCCCTCCCTCCCTCCCTCCCTCCCTCTCTCTCTCTTTCTTTCTTTCTTTCTTTCTTTCTTTCTTTCTTTCTTTTCTGTCTTTCTTTCTGTCTTTCTGTCTGTCTTTCTGTCTGTCTTTCTGTCTTTCTCTCTCTCCTTTCCTCTCTCTGGACTGTGGTTTGAACTAAAGACTTTGAATTTAACTAGGCAGGTCCTCTATCATTTGAGTCACATCTGTAGCCTCTTCTGCTCTGGTTTGTTTTAAGATACTGTCTTCATTTTTGTCCACTCTAGCCTAGACAATGATCCTTCTATTTATGATCCTTGTATTAGCTGAGATGACAAGTGAATGCTACCATGTCCAGCCTTTTTCTGTTGAGATGAAAATTTGTGAATTATTTTCCTTGGCTGGTTTGGAACCTCACTCCTCCTGATTTGTGCTTCTTGAGTTGCTGGGATTACAGGTGTGAGTTGCTGGTGCCTGGTTTCTTTTTTTTGGGTCCGGTCGTGGGGCCTGAACTCTGGGCCTGGGCACTATCCCTCAGCTCTTCAGCTCAAGGCTAGCGCTCTACCACTTGAGCCACAGCGCCACTTCTGGCTTTTTTTTCTTTTTGCTTATGTGGTGCTGAGGAATCGAACCCAGGGCCTCTGGCATGCAAGGCAAGTGCTCTACCACTGAGCCACTTTCCCAGCCCCATGGTGCCTGGTTTCTATTGTGAGTTTTGTGAGGCCCCGGCCAACTTTAGGCTGCATTTATGTCAAAACAATCAACTGTGATCTGGGTGGTAAATTTCTATGTGATACAAATGGGGCCACTTGTACTTTTAAAATATACTTTTATTAATTTTTTAGGGATAACCAGATTAATATTTTTTCCTACTGAAGATCTGAAAGCTTTTCATGTTTTATATGTGTTTTGGGTAGTTCATCCCTAACTTTTTATATCACCTTGGACACAAGTTTAATAGTCTGTAATCCAACCCTCAGTATATGAATCAGAACAGACTAGAAGTATAATGAGAAAACAAAATCACCACATAAGCAATCCTTATCAGTAAGCTTGATTTAAGTTAACTTACAGAACAGGCCAGTGGGGATGTGCTTTGAAGCCACTTATTTTATTTTTAAATAAAACACAGGTTTGTCTGCATTCTGCAAAGGTGATGTGGCTAGTCTGACTCCCAGATCGAGTCAGTTTTTGGTGCACCTGAGCAGATGTGACACTCTTATTCACAGTGTGTCATATTGTTTTATGGAGTTGCCTTACATTCCCCTGCCCCCTAAAGTGCCTTTGCTATGAAATGTTTTCCTTCCAGTAGACAAATAAGCCAGATTTTCTTGTTATCTTTTGGTTAAGGGTGGGGGAAATCTTTTCTGGGAAAACAATTAAAAGGAATATAAAACTCTACAGTGTCAAAGTAAGATGATGTTTTTATGCAAATACTACTTTGCAGTTTTTAGCCATCTGCTCTTAATTGAGCTTGCAGGAGATTAGCCTCATCTTCTAAGAGACATACTGTGAATGCTTTGGAACATGCCAGAGAGCTTAAGAAAGTAGGGATCAACATTGTAGATGTCAAAAGAAATTAGTCAAATGAAAAATTTCACTTGAGTCTTTGGTATGAATGATAGAACTGAATCAAAAAGAAGATGCTCTCCATTTCAGTGGTGGAAACAGCCAAAAAGGAACTATGGTGATTCTGTGTAAGGGCTCATATATAATCATCTAGGAAGATATAATTGTTCCCCTAGCAATAAATGATTTCTATTATTTTTAACAAATTAGGCTTTGTTATTTTCCAGGACTCCAGGAAACTTTGAAGAAAGACTATACAAAGATGGATAAAGTATATCCTTTATATCATCTCTATCTGGAGAAATAAAAACATTGTAATAGGGTCTTCTTATATAGTCTAGGATGCCCTTAAACTTTCAGACCTCCTACTTCTTCCTCCTGAATATTAAGTTTACAGACAAGTGTCACCATGCCCAACATGTCTTATTTTTCTTTCAGTGTTGGCAATTGACCCCAGGATCCCACACATGCTATGAAAGTGCTCTACCACTGAGCTACATTCTCCATCCCTTAAAAGTCAGAATACTTTAATGTAAAAAAATGGTTGTAGTTCGGTAATGAAGACATTGCAACTTGCGAAGGAAGGGCTTCATTGAAACTTATGGAAAGTGTTTTGAATCTTGGTGTGCTGGCCCATCACGGTAAGACACTGGAGCCCATTAGTCCATAGTACTAATGAAGCACATACCAAGTGTACAATAGAGAAAAGTCTGCACTTCTAGTTACAGCTTTCAGCCATATGATTTATGGATAGTCTGACATTTTTACAGATTGATAGAAGAAACATAGGAAGGATTGTTTGTCTCAGTGTAGAGAAGCAGCATAAACAAACCTTTGTTCAAGTGATAATTAGTTTTGCTGCTTTCTCTGTTTCAAATTCAGCAAAACAACCTGAAAACAATGCAACTGAAAAAATACCTTGAAAGTGTTTTGCTTGAATCATAAAAATTAAGTAAAGGGGGCTCAAAGAAATTAAAGAAGTCATCTTAGGTAACCCAGATGATAAATGGCCAATTTAGGGTTGGAAACTAGATCTACTGTACTTCAGGAGCTTTGTATCCAGATGTAATTGTTAAAGTAGAAATTATTTTTTTTTCCTGTATCACTGACATAACTGAACATTTCTTACTGTTTTTTCAAGGCGCTGTTTTTCCTGACCAATTTTAGTAGTCAGCATTGATGGTTGTTTTTATATATGGACATAATTTATGAAAGAGTCTTCCTTTCAAATGTTTAAAAAAGTGATTAGGGATTACAGCTAGACGTACTGTGAGGCCAGTGACTAGCTTTGCATCAGATGAGAAGAAGAAATGTGGTTTTGTATTCAATGAGCACTTGTAATGACCCAAGACTGTGAGCTAAAGCATCTGGAATATGGTCCCACAACTGCATTAATTAGCTCTATATTCAGATCTTAATTTCTTCATGAACAAAGAAGATTTCAGTTAAATATATGTTCTCCAAGGTCTCCATAAATGGGATGAATAGTCTAGATTTAGGAAAAGCTAGAGAAACTTCTATTGATATTTATTATATGCTGCAATAAACTAATTGTTTTTTTATTTAAAATCACCATTGTCACGTTCACTAAAAGCATTTATGCAACCCTTGATTTTGCATTTTTCTCAATTATGAAATGTTTAATTTGAACTAACAGTAAAAACTGAGTACAACTACCTTTAAGTATGCCTTACAATAACACTGAATCCCTTGACACCACCAAGGAAAATGCTAGGACTCAATGCTCATCTGCTTTGCATGTGTCATTTTCCCTGACTTATCTCCCCTTTACTCTTTCTTATCCTGGCAAACTCCTTCTCATTTTTTAAGATTCACATAAGTAACGCAGAATTTTCACCTCCAGAAACCTTCCATAGCCATTTTACTTATCAGCTAAACCAGTACTTATCGATTACCTGCAGTGTATAAAACATCCTGTTAGTAGGTGAGGATGGTCTCAGTTCTAATACTTTAGTAAGGAGGTTTGGCATCAAGGAAAGATTATAAATAAATTATAATTATAAAAATGCAAAATGAAGACTGAATCAGGAGACATCCTGTGCCACAAAGTCAAATATGGTCTTAAAAAAAGAAAGGAAAGGGCTGGGAAGGTGGCTCAGTGGTAGAACGCTTGCCTTGCATGCATGAGGCCCTGGTTCGATTTCTCAGCACCACATAAGCAAAAAAAGAAAAAAAGCCGGAAGTGGCACTGTGGCTCAAGTGGTAGAGCGCTAGCCTTGAGCTGAAGAGCTGAGGGACAGCGCCCAGGCTGAGTTCAGGCCCCATGACAGGACCCAAAAAAAGAAAGAAAGGAAAGAAAAAAAGAAAGGAAGAAAGAAAGAAAAGCAAGCAA
The DNA here is from genome assembly GCF_000151885.1 of Dipodomys ordii. Classification (NCBI taxonomy): domain Eukaryota; kingdom Metazoa; phylum Chordata; class Mammalia; order Rodentia; family Heteromyidae; genus Dipodomys; species Dipodomys ordii. The sequence continues at coordinate 15,529,816 of NW_012267248.1, read as the reverse complement.
GCAAGAAAGAAAAAGGAATTCAGTCTGAATTAGTGTTTCTCTCCTCTGAGTTCCTATAGGCCTTGATTGCAAGTCCCTACCATGAAATTAATTATATTGCATTTTTGCTAGTATTAAAATGTATTAGAATATATTGTGTTCTTGCTAGTATTAGAATCTATTAGAGATAATATATTAGAATATATTGTAATGTTGCTAGCATTAGAATCTATTAGAGATAATATAATTTTGCAACATTATAATGTCTTCCTCTAAACTTTGTGGTCCAATAATGGACCACATTTGATCACTTAAATTTGAAATACTTAAGATAAAATTAGAATTCAGATTTTCAGTCACATTACCCATATTTCAAAGGCTCAGTAGTCACAGGTTCCTAGTGCCTACCATATTGGATAGCACAAATAGATCACATTTCTAACACTGCAGAAATTTCTATGAAAGAGGCTGCTTTGTCTGTTAATTCATCAGTGTCAAATACTTCATTCACTTTTGTATCCCTGGGTCCTGAGATAGTGATTTTTTTGTATTCAAGATATACTTATGTATATAAGTACATATGTCAGGTATAGTTGTAGATGCTAGAAGAAAAAAATAATTAGGAAAAATCAGTTCTTGCTCTTATGAAATCACATTTGAGTGGTGTTGATGGCAACTGGATAGTCAAGTGAATACATACTGTCAGATGGTGATGAATTCTACAGAGAAAAATAAAGAGATTAAGGTAGGAGGTAGAGGGGTTCTTTTGTACAAGTTAAGCAGAAAAGGTCTTCTTGAGGGAGTCACAATGCAGCAAAAGCAGTAGCAACAGCAGCAGCAACACAATGCCCTTGAAACAGCCCTGTATGTGCTTGTTCCAATGACAGTTTCTGTGAGGGAAACAGAAACAGAGCTAAAGCCCGGGGACACCAGGGGACAGAGCAAGGCCTTTGACTTCTCCTTTTTGGGAAATGTGGAGAATGTGGGGAAATGTGGAGCAGAGGAGGAAAGAACTTAGATTTACATTTTAAATATGAAGAGTCTGGCTGCTGTGTGTTATTGAGAACAGACTGAAGGAAGTGAAGCCAGAGACCAATTAGAAGCTTATAAGCAAGTGAAAATGAATGGGTAGTGACGGTGAGGTGGTGAACAGGGTCAGATAGGATTTGGAATGCAGAGGAAGCAGGATTGGGTTCAGTATGGAATGTGAGGGGGAAAGTAGTCAAGAAGAATGCCATGGATTTTGACCGTTGCATCATCTGAAATGAAGACTCTACACATTGCAAATTGGTGGGAATAGCAAGAGTTATTTGGTTTTAATCACATTCTATTGATAGGTCTCCTGAGCATTTATATTGATACATCTATTGGCCATGCTGGAGTCATTAGAAAGTATTCATGTCTGTGGCTGAAAGAGAGTTCTAGCTTAGCCATAAAAATGTTTGTTGACTGACCAACAAGATGAATGAGAAAAACATTATTAGCTTCAAAGTGATTGTGTTTGATGCTGTAAAATTCATCCTATGGAACAAATTTTGTACAGAGGAGACCTAAGAATCTGTGCGGGGAATGAATTCAGATTATGTATACACACGATCACTTAGTTCATTCTTAAAATTACCTTCAACAGGAATTTTAGGGCTGATCCAACATTTCTTTCTACTGGTTGCTTGAATAATTACCACAAGTTTAAAGGCTTGCAACAACAAAATTTACTATCTTGCCTTTCTAGAGGGTCTGAAATGGGTCTTACAGGGCTGGAATCAAAGTGTAGGCAGGGCTGCATTCCTTTCCAGAAGCTGAAGGTAGAATCCGTTTTTCTCACATAGCAACAGATACTGAGTCTCCTGCCTTTTTCTTTCAGTTATGAATTACATTGTGATTACACTGGCTTATCCAAGATAATCTTCCCATCTCACAGTAGTTGATTAGCAACCTTAATTCATGGAATCTTCACTCCCGCCCCTTGCTATCTAATATAATGTAGTCACAAGTTCCGAGGATTAGGATGTAGATACTTTGGGGACAATAGCTTGACATTTGTTCCTTCTTTTTTTTTTGCCAAAGGATCAATATATAATAATAAAAGTGATTGAGAGGATGTCTAGTGTACACACAGGTCCCAATTAGACATCTACTCAATCACTTTTATTATTGTATATTGATCTGTTGGTGCTTTAACAAAAAAAGGCAGAAAATTGCTAAGCAAAAGAGGAATTTGAAGAGGAGCCTATATTTATACAAACTTGTGCACACAATCTGCATTCAATTAACCTTAAGAATATTTATGGTATGTATAAAAAGACATTCAGACCAAAGAATATTATGCTCAAGGGTGTATGTGTGTGGGTGCATAAATGTGGGTGGTTGTGTGGATCATTCCATATAAATTTTTTATTGATTATAAATCTTATATAAAAGTCATATAAAATGAATATTGGAATTTGCTCTCCAGTATTCTCAGGATTTATGGCTTGATTTTTATGTATATCTTATATCAGCAACCATATTTTCTGAACCTACAATCTGTAAATGGCAAATGCCCTGTGGCTTATGGGATAGAGAGAGCATTTGAAGCTGAGATTATTATGGAGTAACTCTTATATTTAATTGGTCCAGGAAATGTTTGTTCTTATTGTGAAATATCTCTTCTGGCTAGTCTCACCACTGTTATGACTGATTTTTCAGGCCGGGCTACAACCACTGTAGCAGATCCTGACTGCCATTAGTTGGGTAAATCTTGGGGGCAGGATAGTAATTACAATGATGGGTTCTGGCATCAAATTACTGGAGTCTAGTCTTATTTTGACCACTTTTTTAGGTAGATGGCTATCAAAAAGTTACTTTGCTCCTGTAAACCTCAGATTTGTCTAATATAAGACAAACACTCACCAGGCACTAGTGGCTCACACCTGTAATCCTAGCTACTTAGGAGGTTGAGATCTGGGGATCATGGTTCAAAGCAGCCTGAGTAGGACATCTGTAAGACTCTTATATCCAATTAACCACCAGAAAAATGGCACTGGCACTGTGACTCAGGTGGTAGAGCACTTGCCTTGAATGGAAGAGCTCAGGGGCAGCACTCAGGCCCAGAGTTCAAGCCCTAGGACTGAAAAAAAAAAGGAAAAGAAAAACACTGCTTTGGAACGTGGTATGTGAGCAGCAAAAATAAGATGTGAAAATCGGGCAGGAATATGATCACATACAAATCTGCAGACCTTAGCAAAACTTTGGCTTTGGACTGGAGGCCAGGGGATCATTCTCTAAATTAAGTCTATGGATATGAGAAATGTGTTGGGGATTTTAGAAGTAAAAAGCATGTGTAATACTGGTGATTCTCATAAAGTTACATCTTCCAGGTGATCCCTAGAATGAATTACTGATATTACTTCAGATCTCAAAAATTCCCATATGGTCTCTGTTCAAATATTACCTATTCTCATATCCTCTCTCTATCTATATATCTCTCTATATTTACATATATATCTATATATTTACATATTTAAATACAGTTTAAAAATAATAAGACAAAGGCATATCCTATTGGATGTATGTTAAATCTTTTTATTCGACTGAATCTATCTTGTGGCATTATGTGTATTTCCATGCTGGTTAAATTTTTCAGTTGTTTTCATTTTCTAATGTAGTTTAGTTTGCTTATTTACTAGAACTGAAGCTTCAGACCAGGGCCTTGTACTTTCACTCAGCTTGCTTGCTCAGAGCTGGCACTCTACCATTTGAGTCACATCTCTAGCACCGGGGAATATATAAGAAGACCTAAATACATGGAGAGTTATATCACGTGCAAGGATAGAAAGGCTCAGTGTTTTAAATATGTAAAATATTTAAATAATATTCTGTAAAATCAAAGCCAGTTCAGTCTAAATCTCAAGTTTTCTCAGAACTTGACAGGCTATTTTTAACTTTAACACAGATTACTAAAATGCCAAGAATAGACAAATTGAAAAAAAAATACCACTAAAGAAGAGAATGAACTTACTATATCATGTATCAGGCATAGTAACTAACCTGTGTTTTATTGACAGAGGGATGTATGCATATATCCATGTAAAAGAATAGGAAACTTGGGCAGCCATGCCTGTGTAAGAGAAATTGAAAGATGAGCGAAATGGTTTTTTATGTCACGCAGAGGGATAAAATGATAAAAATATGTGAGACTATTGACTAGTCATATGGGAAAGAAAGTACATTTGTAAGTCCACATCATATAGAAAAACAAACAGTGAATGGATACAAAGTGAAAATAAATGAAATATACAAAATATGCTAAGAAAAATAGCTTTGTGATATGTCAGTCAGGGAAAGAGTTCTTAAATAAGACTCAGAAAACACTACATTTTAAACACTTGATTACTTGAATAATTTAAAGTAGAAAAACTTGTACAGAAGAAGACTATAAAATGAAAAGTTAAGGCACACATTAAAATATATTTGCAATCTAAACAATCAAAAAAGCATTAGTAAATTATCATTAACTATTAAGTAAGACCTTAAAATTATAATAAAAGAGAAGCATTTCAGTAGAGAATGAACATAGAATATGAAGAGTGAATTAAATGAAGAAGAAATACTTAATACATACATAGAATTTGCAAAATCTTGCCTGGGGCAGTAGTTCAATAGCTAGGTGTGGTGGGACATGCCTGTTCATCCCTGCTACATCAAGAAGCATAAAACAAGAAGAGGATTGCTGTTCACATTGACTGAAGGCAGAACATGAAACCCTGGCTCAAAAAACATCCACAGGGTGACACTGATCAAGGTGCATTGTATTAAATGCTGAAACAAGGATACAGGTTGACTGACCCATTGTAACCATGTGATGTACAAGACACTATGTTTGAAAATCAACTTTACAACTTGGGTGGGGGAGGGAAGAGTTGGGGAGATGGGGAGGGAAGGGATAGTAGGGGAAAAACAAAGGAGGGGGTAACAATGCTGGAAAGGAAATGTACTTATTACCTTTTTCATGTAACTGTAACCCCTCTGTCAATATCTTTACAACAAAAAATTTTAAAAAAGATCCATTGTATTTATAAACTGATTTACTGAACAAAAAGCCATTTGTGCAAATTTAAAAAAAATAATCAACTTGTGGAGGAGATGGGGAAAAA